>NW_022631024.1:17351500-17727949 GCF_010015895.1 Lontra canadensis | reverse complement strand
GGGGTGGGGGGAAGCCTTTGGTGGGGGGAACTGTGGGCTGGGAGATTCCTCCTGAGCTGGGCGGGTGGCAGGGCCAGGCGAGTTCTCTAGCCCTCATCCAGCTACAGCTCCAGTCTTTGGCGGCTCCAGCGACCCCCAGGGACGGTGGGGGTGGGAGGCCTGACACCAGGCCAGTACTCATCTGACTTTCATTACGTCTGGCAGCGGCCTGGGCTTTGTGCGCTGGGAGGGTCTGGCCTGCGTGCTCGGAGGGGCCAGGCAGGTTCCTGGCCTGGGTGGGGCGGGCCTTTGCTGCTTCTCTTCCTCTCTCTCAGTCTGTCTGCATCCCAGAGGAACCAAGCCGTATCCCTGCCCAGGGGTCTGCCTTCCCTCCGATTTCCACCTCCCCCCTCTTCCCCTCCCCCTCTCCAGCTCCCGTTCTCCCTGCTGCTCTCCCTCACCCGGCCTCAGCATCGAGATCCAGGCCATAGCCGCTGTTTAGAAATCAAAGGGGAAGCTTCTGGCTGGGGCAGGAAAACCAGGGTCCTGGCAGGAGAGGAGGCCACTGCCGGAAACCAAACACAATGACCATTTACCATGGGCCGAGGGGAGGGGGGTGGGCTGGGAAGTCCCTGTCCCTCCTGCCAACACACGCCCGCCCCCCATCCTGGAGCTGATTTCCTGGTCTCTGTAGCAGGCCAGAGCCAGAGCGACCCTACTCAGGGTCCCTGTCCTCTCTGGAAACCACCAGGCGATTTCTGCCTGCCCTACCCTCGGCCCCATTTCCTTACCGTGCCTCCACCCAGTCCTTCCCTCTCTCAGCTTCGGATGTCCTTGCACATCTGGGCAGCCTCCCATCATCATGATCGTGAGCCAGGTCACAGCTGACCCAGCTCGGCCAGAGGGGCTCTATGCTCTCTGGGAGTCCCCTGGCCTGTGCACTTGTCTCTGGGCAGGCCACTGCCTTGGCCAGGTAGGAGGAGATCTCGCTCTGGAGCACCTACAGGCTGCAGGCCCTGCACCCGCACTCCAGCTGCCTTTAACCCGGCCCTGCAGAGAAGTTGTTCACCCCACATTATAGCAGATGGCGGGCCAGCGGAGCAGGGTGGCTGGTCTTAACATACGCACAGCGAAGAAGGACGTGCTGCCAGGTCTTGAATGGGGGCTGTTCTTTATTGGGCGCCTGCTGTATGCAGGAGCCCACTGCAAGGATCCGAGAGGTCTAGGGCCGAGCTCACGGTCAAGGCAATTAAAAGTGCAAGGGGCCCGGGGGTGGGGGGACGGTGGGAGCTGTGAAGGGGACAGAACCAGGCTCAGGCAGCCCAGAAGCTCCCAGTCAAGGGAAGGGTAGCAAGGCAAAAGTCCTCTGGGTCAGAGGACACCGGGAAGAGTTTCTAGGAAGGAGCAAGCGGACCGCTGGACCCCACAGATTTAAAAAACGCAGCAGACAGGAGCCGGCACTCTGTGGGAGGCTCCATGCTAAGTATTTTGCATGAATTTTTGTCTCTTTGCTGTCAGGATTGCCCATTTAACAGACGAATCACCTGGAGCACTAGAGCTAGATGGCCCAGACTTACCCAGCTAGTGAAAATGGCAAAGACGGGAGTCTGGCCCCCGTCGTGTAACCCTGCAACCGCAAGGCCTGAGCATGGTCTGGGCGGCAGGGAACACGGAGGGCCTCTCTGTTCTTCAGGAGAGGTCAGTAGGAGAGGCTGACGCCCACCACCGCCCCCAGCCTCCCGCCTCCTTCCCAGCTGGCTGATCTCTTGATGACACGCATGCAGCTCTGCAGTTTAAGCCCCAGGGCTCATTTGCCTTTGACCCTGAAGGCCTTAGAGGTGCAGCCTTGTGAGGGGGGGGGTCTTTGTCTGCAGACTGGAATCTGTGAGGAGGGCTTCTTAGCTCACCCCAGACTGTAGGGCCTTGGAGGGGACTGACTGCCACCTGCTGGGCCCCCACGGACCCTGGGGTTCCCCTCTTGCTCAACTCCTCAGGGGTCCCAGGAGAAGAGGAAGCAGGGCCAGGTTGGCTGGCACTGGGCCCTCCTTCCTCCTGTAGGTGGGAGGCATTGAAGCATGCCCAGTTGTGTCCCGGAAGCAGTGGGGACAGTGGGACTCAGCCTTGGGTGACTGCTCACAGGCTGGGCTCGGTTCGATCCTCTACTCGGAAGCCGGACTTGTGTTTCCAGGCCCTGTCCTTGGGGCTGGTAGAAGGAGTTGGAGTAATTACGCACCAGCCCTGGGCAGCCTCTGAGCAAGCCGGGGGGGTGGTGGATTTGGGGACACAGTGCCCAGGAGTCGAGGATGGGCTCCCAGGGGCTGCTAGCCAGCTGCCCAGACGGCTCCCAGGACACGGCCCTGCACTGTGGCCACCCTGCCCCGGGCTCGGGCTCCCAGCCTCCTGGGCTCAGAAATGTGGTGTTCCCGGACTTGCAGCTCTGGCGACGCGGCTCTTCCTGCTCCCATTCTGAGGGTGGGGAGCCGAAACCTGCAGCCTAGTGCAGGAGGGGCAGAACTTTGAGCGGTCCCAGTCCCGCAGCCCTCCCGGCCGGCCCGCAGCTGGACGTGAAAAGAGGCTAGCTAGAAGATTGCGTGGGGAGCTCCAGGGTGTGGGTGTTGCCTCTGCACTCTGGCGAACAGGGAAGGGTCGGACACACCTGGAGCCCTAGTGTCCTCAGAAGCAAGGGGCAGGTTCACATACACTGGTCAGAAGTTGGAGAGGAGAGGGAGCTGCAGGGGAAGGCCAGCTGGGCACCTTGCAGCCCTGGACCTGCTCCCACTCCTGGAGCCTCACTTATCCTCATCTATAAAATGGACCTGATACCAGTTTCTCCCCTAGGATTGAGGTGAGGACCAAGGGAGCCTGGCAGCCTGACAAGTGGTCCCACAGTGCCTGCCTGGCACAGTGTCCAAGCCAGACAGGTGGCAGCTGCCATGATTGTGTTTTCTGACAAGGTGCCAGGGCAGTGTCCATGCCCTGGGCTTTGGGGGCACAGTTGGCCTGGCGCTTCTCAGGCCCGGTTCCCTTAGTTGAACCTCAAGGCCCGCAGCTGGAACCCCAGCAAACCAGCCATTCTGTGGAAGGGTGCCGGGTACAAGGAAGCTGGGCCCCGCCATTGCCAACCAGCAGTGTCACCTGAGGAAGGTCCTCCCACCTCTATCCTCTGCTCTGAGCCTGAGTGCGGCAGCCACAGTGGAGCACGGCAGCGGCCAGGCCTAGATGGGACGAGGTTCATGGGCCACGGTTAAAATCCGGGCCCTGGCTGCCACTTCCTGGCTCCTGACCTGAGCGAGTTCCCCACCCGACTCCTCCCTCACCCATCAAGTAAACGTGACAAGTCTGTAAAAAGCCTGGTCCCCAGGAAGTACCCACAGACCTTGGACTCTGTGGTTGGTGGTGGACGCTTGCGTGTGGCTCTTGGGGCTAGACATTCAGCTGGCCCTGCCCCGCACCCTCTATGGACCCAGGCCACCCTCCTCCTCAGCTGTCACCAGCTGCACTCCCTCAATGGCCTGACGTGGGGTGGCCTGCTAGCCTGACAGCCAGGAGCTGGCCTTGGATGGACAAGAGGACAGGCAGTGGGCACGGCCAGCGTGGAAGTCCCTCCCCCCGCCCTCCTGCACTTGAGGCATCCTCCCTTTCTTCTCTGTACATGCTGATGAGTAACTGAGCTCAGGCTGGGGGGGGGTCCTTGGGGCTTGTGTCCTTGGGGACAGCCTCTGGGGGGCTCAGTGAAGCTGGTCACCAAACTCCAGTGTCTGGGGTCACTGAGCTTCCGGGGTGCCCTGTACAAGCCAGTCCCTGTAGAGTCCCCAGCCCAGGCTGCCCCTATGGGATGCAGCGCGTGGGGCCAGGAGTGTGGCTCACCCCCATCCAGGGCTGACCTGGGGTCCCCACTTGGTCCTGTCCATGTCCTCGGACTCAGGTAACAGGACACCCACCAGAGCGTAGGGGTGGGGCCCTGCTGCACACCAGGAGGCTTTTCCTTCTCCCCAACTTGTTGGAGCTTATGGTCCAAGAAATGAACCAGGACTTAGACTTGAGAAGTCCTGGGTTCTCTCCTCAGCCCAGCCCCGCTGCCCGCGGCCTTGGTCTCCATTCCACGAGTGTTTGCAGGATGCCTTGTCTGAACAGTCCGGGAGCCTGGGATCCCAGGAGGGCTGACCAGGCCCTCTGTCCATCTCCCATCGCCACTCCTGCACGTGAGCAAAAGGCCAAGTCGGAAAGCTGCAGGGCTGGCTTGGGCAGTTTAGGACTCCTGCCCTTTCTGTAGCGGCTGTCCTGGAGGCTCCCACGGGGGCCCTCAGGGTTTCCCCGGTAAGTGTCTGTCAGCAGCTCTGTGGGGCTGTGGTCAGCAGGTGGTGCCCAGTATCCTTTGTTCCCGTTTCCAGGGTGTGTCACGTGCCACGTGCTGCGCACTGTCTCTGGACCCCACTGTTGCCCTGTAGAGAGCTGCTGCTCTTCTTCCCATTTCCTGGATGAGCTCACTGAGGCCAGGGCCAGAGAGGCTCGGCAAAGCTGGAAGTCAGAGCTCTTCATGAAAGACTGTATCCTGGGGTCTGGTGGGCCCCACGGAGGGTCCTCATGTGCCTGGGCCTGCAGGGTGCCGACCAGTGCCCAGGAGAGGGCCTGGGGTGGCATCTGTGACTCTGTGGCCCTGGGTGGCAGCTCAGCAGGGTACATGAAGGACCTCATCTCAGGCAGGCGCAAGCTCCTCCCTGTGGTCTGAGCCACCCCTGCCCTGCCCAAGTGGGACCAGGTCTCCGCACGTGGCCTAAAGAGACAGGAGGACCCCGTGGTGCAGGCTTGAGCCCTTCTTCTCTGGGTGTCTCAGCCCTGGACTGGGCCTCTGTAGGAGGAGCTGGTCTGCGGAGGAGGCATCTGGGGGGTCTGGAGGCCCCTTACAGCCATCACTATAAGGAAATCCACACCCAGGGGAGCAGAGCGGGGATGAGAGTGACATTGCCATCTCCCTACACACAGGCACGAGCCGCCTTCTGGGAGAGTTGGCAGGGCTGGGGAAGAGCCAGCAGGGCCCCTCGGGTCTGTCCCAAAATGGGGGTGGGATGGGGCCTGGCCTGCAGTCACTTGGGGACAGGCATGCTGCTGGCCTGTCACCCTGAGAAGGCTGATCGGGTGACACCCAAGTAGTTTCTCCTTCTTCTTGTCCCTGGGGCTCTGGGCTGCACTCAGAGGGACAGTGGGGTGTGGGGCACATGGGTGCCTATTCTGTTGGCGTCTGCTCACCAGGGTCTGGGGGCACTGCCCCACCCACACTCCCCTTGACCCAAGCCGGGGAAGGCCAGGCAGCATGTGCAAGGCCCAGCTGCCACTGGATCCCAGGGCCCTGGGGACATTGGCTCCCCAAGGACACAGCCATCCCTGTGGCGTTCTGTTCCCCCAGAAGTCAGCCGAGCACCCTCCTGCCCTGAAGAGGCCTCCCTGAGGCCATCTGTCTGGTCAACCACGCCCATCCTTCCCCAGGAGCACCCCCCTCGCCCCGCCAGAGCACCCGCTACGTGGGCCTGCGTGCGCTGCCCTCTGCTTGCAGGGTGGCCCAGGATTGCCTACAGGCACAGGGCTCTGCACATCTTGCTGCGGGGGGCCCTGGGGGGGACAGATGCCTGGCGTTAGCTGCTTTCCCTCTCTGTCCCTGGAAGCGGGGAGGAGTAGGAAACAAATGCCCTGCTCTGCCACTTCCTGGCCCGCCCCCCCCCCCCCGGGCCCTTTGCTTCAGAGCCTGCCCCTCTGCCGCCTCGCGGGAGGTGGTCACGGGCTCCTGCACCCGGCTCTGGGGGTCTGCTTTCTTCCTGCGTGGCTGCGGCTGCCCGAAGGAGCCAGAGCAGCCCCCCATCTGTGTGACAGGGCGATGACTCCCGCGTCTCAGCCAGTGTGACTCCGGGCATCCCGCCCCGCCCTCCCCACCAGTCGGCAGAAGTGGGCCCCTGGGGGTGGGGGCAGGGGAGGGGCTTGGGGACCACGTACTGCGCAGGCCAGCTGCTCTGCCGGAGAGGCCCAGGGCTCACTGCAGGGGTGGGGGGTGCTGCTCTCTGGACTTGCCGGGGATGGCCACTGCCTGCCCGCAGCACCCAGAAGCCTTGATGGACCCCCACTGGGAGCCAGGTGCCCTGTGGAGTTCAGGTGCAGGGCCCTCTGGCGGACCCACCGGTCCTGCACGGGGCCTCCCAGCTCACTGCCCACAAGCGGGGTGTTCCTCCCAGCTGGGCCACATGTGGCTAAAATAACCGTGGAGAAGGCCGGGCTCGGCCTCCTCAGGAAGTAGGCTCAGACCCCTGAGGACATGCCAGGGTGGTAGCCCCCCATCCAGCAGGGGGACAGCTGGTCTCTGCAGCCTTCGTGCTCTGAGGGCTCTTCCAGACAGGGGAGGGAACGTGAGCTTCTGTCTCAGCTTTTCTGCTCAGGAGGAGTCTCCCCGGTCCAGTGGAGGGGCTGGGTCATCGGAGGGGTGTGGGTGTGGGAGGTGGCACTCGGGGGACCTCTGCCAGTCCCCTGCTAACTCTCCACAGACAGGCTGGCACTCTCTCCAGAGAGAATGTGATGGCAGCGGCTTCCCCGTTGGTCCAGTACCGAGCGTGGGAGGGCGGCCACAGGTCAGAGGAAGTGGTCTTCCCGAGGGCGGCTGGCCTCCTGCGGCTCACAGGGGCTGCAGGAGGCGAGAGGCCCCAGTACCCCGTCGCCGACCCCAGAGGTGCAGCAGGGGCCCTGCCAAGGCGGCGGACTTCAGGGAAGGCTGTGGGTGGGCTGAGTCAGCACCTTTGCCCGCGTCTCCCGTAAGCTTCACACCCACCTTGGGTTAGGGCAGTGATGCGCGGTCCCAGCCACTGGTATGGATTGTGTGATCAAGGGCCCTGTGCCAGCTGGCACAGCTCCTCCCTCAACCCTCAGAGGCCACCCTCCCTACTGCAGCACCCCCCCGCCGTGGGGGCGCAGACAGGCAATGGGGCTTGGAGATTACGGCCCCAGGCCAGCCTGCCCAGTGGGAGGGTTCGCTGACACCTAAAACAAGGGCCTTTACTTCCTGTCCCAGGCAAAGTCCCGTGGTTTAGGGTCCAGTGAAACCCCAGTCATCTGCCCAGACACTGCACCGTCACTGTTTGCCCGCTGTCCCCACGCACATGATGCTGGACGGGAAACCAGGATCTCCTCTGTTGCCCAAGAAGGCACAAGGGCATGAATGAGCAGAAAGGGAAGGAAGTGGCCTTGGATGTGGCCATCGGGGATGCCCTATGCCTGCCCCTGACGCGTGATGCTGACTCCAGGGCTGGGCTGGGAGGAGCTGCCCATGCCTGCTGAGTCAGCTGGGGAGCAGGGACGAGGGCCTTGGGGGTCCTGGTCTGTCATCCACCCACAGCGATGTGTCTTTGGACATGTTGCCCCTCTCCCAGCGTCCACGTCCTCATCTGTGACACGGCTGGAAGGCAGTACCCCTCTTGTGGGCAGAGGGGGTGACCCTGGCCATGAGCATGTTGCTGGGGGTTTCCGGGGCCTGGAGGGCTGGCGGCTGATGGGGTGGGAAGGGGTGGGGCTGGGGGCCTCCAGTGAGCCCTGGAGCTGCCAGGCCACTGCAACCCTGCCAGGGGCCAGGCCGGGGCAGGGCGGGGGTGGGGGGGGTGTGGATGCCGTGCCTTGGCTGGGGACTGGAAGGCTCACGGGGGCAGCCCCTGACGGCCCCACCCCGTCTCTCCAGAGCTGCACGCAGGAGATCGGTGAGGAGCTGCTCAACGGTGTCATCTACTCCATCTCCCTGCGGAAGGTGCAGGCCCAGCCCGGGGCCAACAAAGGCCAGCGCTGGCTTGGGGTGAGTGCGGCCGTGGGGCTCCTACCCCCAGGAACCCACCGTCCCGCTCCCAAAGGAGCCTGGGCCTCCACGCCCTCCCCTCTGCCCAGCTCTGGGCTTAGGCAGGAGCAGGGTCACTCTGCATGGGACACCTGGGAGGCTGAGTCGCTGAGCGTCTGACTCTTGATTTCGGCTCAGGTCCCGATCTCAGGGTTGTGAGATCAAGCCCAGCGTCGGCCCCGCATTGTGCGTGGAGCCTGCTGAGGTGCGCTCGCGTTCCCTCTGCCCCTCCTGTGCACGTGCAGACGCTCTCTCTCTACAAAGAAAAGTTCATCCACACCTGCGTGAACATCTAAAAAGACACCTTCTTACGGCTTCCCCTTGACACTGGGCCCCAGGATTTTGTGTTTGCACCCCAGTCCATCGTCCCAGTGGTTGGCAGCCCCGCCTTCCGCGTCACCACTGGGAGGGGCCGGTTTCCCCCAAAGGCAGGGAGGCTTGAGCTCCTCTAGGTTTCGGTACCAGCCCCCCAGCACAGCCACGTGACCCTCCGGCTCGGAGGGCCTGACTGGGCCACATACCGTTCCAGAAGGGAGGCCCATCGTCGGGGTGATTCAGCCCTTCATGCCATGGGCCCGGGCTGCACCGATCCCTGCGGACCTTCCCTTCCCAGGAGGAGCCTCTGTCTTCTCATCTCAAGGAAGAGCGTGTTTTGCCAGACCTCATGGGGGTCGTGCTTTTCCGCCTCCAGCCAACAGGCTGACCCCGAAGGGTTGTGTCTGCATGCCTTGTTAGTCCCCATATCAAATTCTCTGTTTGTCTGTTTGTTTGAAGGTTTTATTTATTTATTTCACAGAGAGAGAGAGAGCGGGAGAGAGGGAACGCAAGCAGGGGCAGTGGGAGAGGGAGAAGCAGGCTCCCCACCGAGCTGGGAGCCCGATGCGGAGCTCGATCCCAGGATCTTGGGATCGTGACCTGAGCCCCCCAGGGCGCCCCTCAGATTCCGCTTCTAAAGCTGAGCTTGTTTCTCAGCTTGGGGCAACGCGTGTCTTCTCTCCGGCCTCACATCCCTGTGCCCTTGGGACGTCATCGGAGCCGGGCCCCCACCCTCCTGGCGGCCCCAGGCGCTGCCGCTGATCACACCCCTCCTTCGTTCCACCTCACCCCAGTGTGAAAACGAGTCTGCCCTGAGCCTGTATGAGACCTGCAAGGTGCGGACGGTGAAGGCAGGCACGCTGGAGAAGCTGGTGGAACACCTGGTGCCCGCCTTCCAGGGCAGTGACCTCTCCTACGTCACCATCTTCCTATGCACCTACCGGGCCTTCACCACCACCCAGCAGGTCCTGGACCTTCTGTTCAAACGGTGAGCGGCACCCCGACCCGCCCCGCAGCTCCCCGTCCCTCCCCACGGCTCCCCACCCCAGTCCGGGCAGGGTGTCTCGGCCGCAACCCTTCCCCGCTTGGACACCAAGCCCCTGCTGGACATTTTGCATAGTTCCGCGAGCGGGCAGACCGGCCTCCCTGCCCTCCTGGGCTTCTGCTGTAGTCGGGGGGTCAGCCGGTAACCCTAGACGTCATAGCAGGTACGGTAGACGTGACGCCCTCACGGCCTCCTCTAGATATGGATGTATCCTCCCTTACTCTGACAAGGACGGCGGCCCCCAGGACCAATTAAAAAAGTGAGTGGACTTTGGGTCTGGTGGGAAGGTCCCCTGTCTCCCAGGTGGGGGACATCTGGGGCTTTGGTGGGGCAGAGCCCTGGCCCCCACGTCTGTGACTGCTGCTGGAGGGCTGCGGTGTGGGGGCCTCTCCTGCAGAAAGACAGGAGTCAGACCGTTGTGGCTGGGCTCCCGGGACCTGAGGGGCAGAGGAGAGGCTGGGGGCTGGAGGCCAGGGTTGGGCCCTGAGGCCGTGTGTCCCCACCCCTGCCCGCCCCAGCCCTGTCTGCTCTGCTGAGATCCCAGAGCCACCGGCTCACATGGGGGCCTCACGCCTCAGTGCCCCAGGCCAGCCACCCTCCTGCAGTTCCCAAGAATAGTGTCAGTGAGAAGATGAGACCCCACGTGCCTGGAAGGAGATCAGGCAGGCGTCGGAGCAGGGGCTGGGGGTTGTAAGGCCATGAGAACCCAGGAGGACTGGGCAGAGGGACACTGCCTGTTCCCTCCTCCCTCACAGACTGCTGCAGTACCTACCGTGTGCCCCAGGGCTGGGACAGAGCAGACGCTGCGCCCCCTCCCCACCTTCCTGGGGTTTACAGTGCAGCAGGAGGGACCCCAGACAGAGGAGTGGGTCAGGCCCCCCGGGGAAGGCAGGGGTGCTCACACCAGAGATGGAGGGCTCCCTCCTGTGGAGACTGCCGACTCGCATCTGCTGGCCAGACCTGCCCCTGCCTGGATGGCCCGTGGGGGTGAGCTGGGTGGGCCCGGCCTCTGGATGGAGCATCCCCCGGGGTGCCCCGGGGGGCCGTGTGGAAGGAAGGGCCAGACCACTGACGCTGCCGCCTGCCCGCCTACCTCCAGTGCCATCTCCTCCATTCTGGGCACCTGGCTGGACCAGTACTCGGAGGACTTCTGTCAGCCCCCAGACTTTCCCTGCCTCAAGCAGCTGGTGGCCTACGTGCAGCTCAACATGCCCGGCTCTGACCTGGAGCGCCGTGCCCACCTTCTGCTGGCCCAGCTGGAGCGTGCAGAGCCCGCGCAGGCGGAGCCTGAGGGTGAGAAGGCCGGGGCTGGGTGCCTGGGGGTGTGTGGGGATGGGTCGGTGCTGGGCCCCACAGGGATGAGCCCCACAGGCTGTTGTGGGGCCAGGTGCAGGGACTGGGCTCAGAGCACCCAGCGGGTGTACCGCACTCGGGGAGCCGTCCCGCTGAGGCTTCCTTCCTGGGTGTGGCTTTTCTGGGAGGCCCTGGGCTGAGCTCTGTGTCTGCAAAGGGACATGGAAACTTCTCTCCTCCTGTAGCTCTGTCCCCTGCTCCAGCTCCAGCACCAGTTCCAGAAACAGCTCCAGAACTAGAGCCAGCTTTAGCACCAACTCTCCTGCCTACTCCGGAGCCAGACGCTGCTCCAGCACGAACTCTAGAGCCAGACGCAGCTCCGGCTCCTGCTCTAGAACCAGATGTGGCTCTGGCTCCGGCTCCGGCTCCGGCTCCCACTCCAGAGCCAGATGCAGCTCCAGCTCCTGCTCTAGAACCAGACGCAGCTCCGGCTCCCACTCTAGAAGCAGACGCGGCTCTGGCTCCCGCTCCAGAACCCGAGCCATCTCTGTCTCAAACTCTAGAGCCAGAGACAGCTCCAGCGCCCGAGCCTCCCTGGCCTTCAGCTGTGGCTGCAGAAAATGGGCTGAATGAGAAGCCTCACCTCTTGGCCTTCCCTCCCGACCTGGTGGCAGAGCAGTTTACCCTAATGGATGCAGTGAGTGCCTCTCCGTGGTGGGACAAGGCAGGGGCACCCCTTCCTCTGGCCTTGGGTCCATGCCCTGCCATTCCCCGGCCCCCAGCTGATGTCCTGCTCTAGCTCCCAGTTCCAGCAGGACTCACTGTGAGATCCGCAGACTGGGGACATAGAGACGGGACCCTCCCACCCCAGCCTGCGGGGACTGTGGATTACATGAGGGGGAACAGTCGAAGGCTGGGTGGGGCCTGGCCTATTTGGTGGGGGAGCGGAGCTCCCTGAGGGGCTGCCTGCTCCCTGGGTCAACCCCCCGATCTGCCAGGAGGCCTCACCTGCCTCGGCACTTATTAGGCACCTGCTGTGTACTAGAGTTTCTGGCAGAAACCAGAGCCCGAAGGTATGGCACCCACAGCGGGCGTGCACCTGGACGGGGTCAGGGGGGCGGACCCAAGGCATGATGGGGGAGCCAGAAGTGCCCCCTGCTGTGTGCAGCTGTGAGGCCCCTTCTGGTGCTTGGAGTCGGTAAGGGCGGGCTGCTGAAAATGCTGGACTCTTTCCTCCAGTGCGTCATCCTGGGCCACTCGTGCTGGGCGCCTGTGGTAGGCAGAGAGCAAAGCCCAGACACACACACACACACACACACACACCCCAGGCCTGCAAGGCTCCAGCCACATCCTGCCCCACATCGTTTGCTCCCGAGCTCAGCTCTGACCAGGGGCTCTGCCTGGGACCAGGGGAGCGGGGATCCTGAGCCGGGGTGTGGCAGAGCTGCGTGACACACCCCCTGGTCCCCAGGAGCTGTTCAAGAAGGTGGTGCCCTACCACTGCCTGGGCTCCATCTGGTCCCAGCGAGACAAGAAGGGCAAGGAGCACCTGGCTCCCTCCGTCCGTGCCACCGTCGCCCAGTTCAACAGCGTGGCCAACTGCGTCATCACCACCTGCCTGGGGGACCGGAGTGTGACGGCCCGGGGCAGGGCCCGGGTGGTGGAGCACTGGATCGAGGTGGCCAGGGTACGCCTCCGAGGGGCCCTGGGGAGCCCCTGTCTCACTTGATCTGCCCTCAGGGTGGTGATGTGGCGTCCAGGCCCTTCCTTCCTCTGGAGTGCGCCGGCCTTAACCGGCGTATCCCGCCGCCCGGGTGCTCACTGCCCCATGACTCCCTCCTGTGGGCTGTGCCGAGATCCCCCTCCTGGGAGTACTGCCTCCCCGGGCTCCGCCGGCATCCGTCTCCCCCAGGTTGGGAGCTCCCAGCCACGGGGACCACAGCCACATCTCAGCCTTGCTTTTCCTCCCCCAGGAGTGCCGTGTCCTCAAGAATTTCTCGTCACTCTACGCCATCCTGTCCGCCCTGCAGAGCAACTCCATCCACCGGCTGAAGAAGACGTGGGAAGAAGTTTCCAGGTGGGCATGCCTCTCTCAGCAGGAGCTCCAGGGGGGACCCAGGACCTGCCAGGGGTCGGCAAATCCTGAGCCAGCGAATCCTGGGTCAGCTGGCAGGGCCTCCGAGTGTCCATTGGCCTTAGGCAAGCAGTTCTGCCTCGGGACTCAGTTTCCTTATCTGTCAGCTACGAGATTGGGCCACACTGGAGATTTTCCTGGGTTTACTCAGCAGCCACACCACTCTGTCCTCCTGAAATCCAAACGGGTCGGAACAGAGCCCCCCACACAGCTCTCCCCGGGGCCCGCAGAGCGGGACCCTGTGTGGAAACCACCCATCCAGGCAGTTCAGGGCCTTGGGCTCTAAAATAAAATGGATTAGCACGCACCCCCTGTGTGCTGTTCCCAAGGCTGTCCTCCGTTCCCGCAGGGAAAGCTTCCGAATCTTCCAGAAGCTGTCAGAAATCTTCTCCGATGAGAACAACTACTCGCTGAGCAGAGAGCTGCTCATCAAGGTGAACCCTGGGAGGAGGAGGGAGGATCTCAGTGAGCGGTTCTTTGAAAGATTCCAGTCCTGTCCTGTCTGGACTCTGCAGAGTGGGATCTTTTTGGTCCCTGGCCAGTGGGGGGCAGTTTGGGGAACAGGAGACCCTGGTAATGGGATGGTGGGGGTGCAGTCGGGGGACATTCCAGAAGGGATAGGTGAGCTGGCAGGATTAGCAAGTGTCCTGCTTCCTCCAGGCAGGTAGCTGGATGGGGTCAGGGGTGGGGGGCTCCTGTCTGCTATAGCTCAGGGGAGGGCTCCCTGTCTGCCTAGGGCCAGGATGCCACAGGGGAGGCCAGAGGCCACATCGCAAAGGGGCTGCCAACCTTGGGTCCAAATGAGCAGACCCAGGACCTAGCTGTGGGTACGGTGGGGGGCTGCGGACTTTGCCCCAGGCCGGACACCACAGATGGATCCCAGGGAGTCTTGCTAGGCTCTCCCCACAGGGCCTCCAGTTTGCTGGAAGACCAGTTAGCGGGAGTAGGTCTCCAGCTGGGAGGGAGGAGCCCACTGTCCTCCGAGTCCCTCTGAGACCTCAGGCGAGTCCCTGCTCTCAGAAAATGGAGGTGTAAAAAAAAAAAAAAAAAAAATGGAGGTGTGATGAGCCTGGGGTCCCTCTGGTCTCTTGACTCATGGGGAAGCAGTGAGGCACAAGGAGAAAAGAAATGGGCATGAATTTTGTGCAGGGCTTCACCCCGGGGCAGGCGAGGGAGAAGAGCGACAGGAACAGGTGTAGGATGCAGAGTCCTGGGATACCCCCAGGAGGCGGGGGTCTTGCTCACCCGCACTTTCCAGACAAGGAAACAGGCTCAGGGAGGGTGGGCTGCAGTCCCACGTTCCGGCACCACGTTTGTACCAGTGACCAAGGCCCAAGGTCAGGTCTGTTGGAGGGGAAGCTGGGGAGGAGAGGAAGGTCTCGCTGACCCTGTCCTCAACCCTGGCAGGAGGGGACCTCCAAGTTTGCCACCCTGGAGATGAACCCCAAGAGAGCACAGAAGCGGCCGAAGGAGATGGTGAGTGTGCGCGAGGCCGGGAGCGCGAGGCTGGGGCCGCAGGAGCTGGCCTCCCCTCGAGGAGAGGAAGGGCCACCCCCACCGCCCTCCCCCCACCACCCTCCCCGCCTCTGGGCCCTGTGAGGGCCGCGCCCTGACCTGCTGCTGTCTTGACGGCGCTGTTGATGGCCACCAGACCAAGGGCCTGGGAGAGCCGGGCTTGGGACAGGTTTAGGGGTGACGAGGGTCACCAGAACCTCGGTTACTTGCCAAACACTGGGCCTGGAAGGTGACTAGGGGAGCTGGGGGCCCGTGGCTACTAGGAAGGAGTCTGGAGGAGACAGCTGAAAGTCCCTGGGCTGCTCCGAATGGGAGGCCGGGGTGGAGGCTGCGGCCAAGGAGGGCCCTGGTCCCGGCTCATCAGCCCTGCCTCTCAGCCGCAGGGTGTCATCCAGGGCACCGTTCCCTACCTGGGCACGTTCCTCACAGACCTGGTGATGCTGGACACCGCAATGAAGGACTATCTGTATGTGAGTGAGCCCTGCGGGCCCGGCCGGGGTGGGAGTGGGGCGGGGATCCTGGAGCCCCAGAGGAAGGCGCCCCTCACTGAGCCCTGAGCTCTCAGTGCTGGGCACACCTCATCTGAGAGCCCCTGGCCACCCCTGTGCCCAGCTCCCCCATGAGTGGAGAGCTAGGTGCCCAGCTGGTGGGGCCTAGAGCTACAGGAGGCTTTGGCCCTGGCAGCTGGCAGTCTGTCCTCAGGCAGTGGCCACGGACGGAGAGGCGCTGGCCGTCCAGGGTCAGGCACTGGGGTGGCCAGGCTGGGCCGTCTTGCCCTAGGCCTCAGTCTCTCCTGTCCTCAGAGGGTTGGGCAAGAAGTTCCTTAAGGCTCTGCCCGTCCCCCACCCCCACCCAGCCACCCCTAGATCCTAGGACCCGCCCAGAGCCGGGGTGCGTGCACCCACCTTTCCCCTGGTGGTGCAGCCGGGAGTGCAGCCTGAGAGGGGCTGAGGGGCAGTCCTGGGCAAGGGGACACTTTCTGAGGGTCGCTGGCTGTTTGCTTTTCAGGGGAGACTGATCAACTTCGAGAAGAGGAGGAAGGTGAGCCCCTGCAGCCCCTACATGTCAGCGGGGGTGTGGAATCGAGACCCACGGGTAGAACGCTGGGCCTCACCCCGCTTCCTCTCATATTCCTGGGGCGGGTGCGATACACAGAGGCGGGGGGACCTGTCCCACTGGAGGGCAGGTGTGGGAGGCCGGAATCAGGGATGACTTCCTGGGAGGGCTGTTTGGACCCAGCTCTGAGAACAGGGGGGGCCTGGGCAGGAGTAGAGAGTGCGGAGGGGGCACCCTGGGGCCATGCCCAGCGCCCCATCCATGCCAACACCCTCCTGCCCTGCCCTCTGGCCCCAGGAATTCGAAGTGATCGCCCAGATCAAGCTGCTCCAGTCGGCGTGTAACAGTTACAGCATCGTGCCTGAGGAGCACTTCCGGGCCTGGTTCCGGGCCACGGAGCGGCTCAGCGAGACGGAGAGGTGCGTCTGCGCAGGAATCGGGTGCACTGGGCGGGCTGTGGTGCGGGATCGTGGTCGGCGCTGGACTGACTGGGCGTCTAGACCCCCCCTGCCAGGCAGGTTCTGGGAGGGAGACCTGGGTGCGCCTCCCCGTAGCCTCACAGCCGTGCCTCTGTCCCGTAGCTACAACCTGTCGTGTGAGCTGGAACCCCCCTCCGAGTCGGCCAGCAACACCCTCAAGGCCAAGAAGAACGCGGCCATCGTCAAGCGCTGGAGCGAGTGAGCGCCGGGGCAGGCAGGACGGGCTCCCTCCCGGCTCCGCGCAGCCTCGGGCTAAGCCTCGGGCTAAGCGTGCTTCTGCGTGGTAGGGTGACCCTGATCCGTCACTCCCAGAGCAGGGACAGACACGGGCCTGGTGACTGACCGAGTGCTTGGCACAGAGGCTGCACTGTGGAGTGGAGGGGGCAGGGGCGGGGTGTGGCCCCGGGGAGGCCCCCAGACGAGCTGATCCTTCCACACAGCCGCCAGGCCCCCAGCGGGGAGCTCGGTACCAGCGGCAGCTCCCACTCCAAGTCCTGCGACCAGCTCAGGTGCGGCCCCTACCTCAGCAGCGGGGACATTGCCGACGCCCTCAGCGTCCACTCGGCGGGCTCGTCCAGCTCCGACGTGGAGGAGATCAACATGAGCTTTGTCCCGGAGTCCCCCGACGGTCAGGAAAGAAAGGTGACCGCCACACCCCCTCTCCCGGGGCCCAGGTCCCCACTCCTCGGCCCCCCATAAGTGGCCAGGAAGCCCCAGCTCCTACACGGAGCTCTTGGGGTCCCCGCGGTGCAGGGCACTGGCCAGGGCACCCCTGCTGATCGTGCCATCCCCACAGTTCTGGGAGTCGACCTCCCAGTCGTCCCCGGAGACCTCTGGCGTCAGCTCGGCCTCCAGCAGCACGTCCTCCTCCTCGGCCTCCACCACGCCCGTGGCCGCCGCGCGCACCCACAAGCGCTCCGTGTCCGGGGTGTGCGGCTGCAGCTCCTCGCTGCCGCTCTACAACCAGCAGGTGGGCGACTGCTGCATCATCCGCGTCAGCCTGGACGTGGACAACGGCAACTTGTACAAGAGCATCCTGGTGGGTGCCTGTGCGCCCGGGCCGAGCTGCCGCAGGGCTGGGAGGGGCCGTGGAGAAGCTTCCCTGGAGGGCGAGTGCCCGGGAGAGCTTCACAGAGCAGACGCCTCAGGGGGGGTGGGGTGGCCCAGGGGTTGGAAGGAGCCACAGGAGGCCTGAGGTCAAGGGCTCAGAGCTTGCATCTGGATCTTGGAGGGAGACAGAAGCTGCCCGTGGTTGGAGTGGAGGGTGGGCCGCGGGAACTTGGGGCTTCTCTGTGGGCGTGGGCTGGGGCCAGGAGGTGCAGGGAGGCCAGTGGGGAGGCAGGGACCATGGCAGGCTGGTGGCCCTGGAGGTGGCTAGACCATGGAGGTCCTTCAGGGCTTGAGACCAAGCCAAGGGGCTTTGTCTCCAGACACTGTGTCTGCGGAGTGGGGGCGGCGGGGGGACTCATGTTCCAGAGCTCAGGCTGCAGAGGAGTCACATGCACTCCCCAAAGACCCCACCCCCCCATCTGCTCATGCCGGGTCAGGTGCCCCGTGACACACCTGTCTGTGCTGAGCTTGACTGTCGTTAACGGTCACCCGTAGGACCCCATGTCCAAGGCCCATCAGCACTGTGGCCTTGGGGTCGAGGCAGGAGGGGTCAGCCCACGCTGACCACCCCTGAGCCTCCAGCCAACGCAGACCTGGCAAAGAGGCGGCCCCTGGGCTCCTCTCTTCCCTCCAGGGCTGGGCCTAGACACTGTCTCTTCCCTGGGTTCATTGATCCCCTTGTCCTGCAAGGACAGGCTCAAGGGGAGCAGCCCCCGGGAGCCGGCAGGTTTCCGAGGTGGCATGGGAGGAAGGTGGTGGGCTTGTAAGAGAGTGGGGGGGCAGAAACAATTGGGAAAACCTCCCCATCCCTGCACAGAGGCCTCCCGGGGCAGGACGAGATGGAGGGGCCCCCGTGGACCTGGCACCCAGCCCGAAGCTGAGCCTTTGTCTGCAGTGGGAGGCATCTCCAGGGGTTCCCGGGGCTGCCCACTGCGGGGGCCTTCTCCAGGCCCTGCACCCTGACGGTCTGCCTCTTCCCCGACCCAGGTAACCAGCCAAGATAAGGCTCCAGCCGTCATCCGCAAGGCCATGGACAAACACAACCTGGACGAGGACGAGCCGGACGACTATGAGCTAGTGCAGGTTATCTCCGACGATCGGAGTAAGTCCGGGGCCGGCCGCGTGGGCCATGGGCGCAGCCCCACGCCCCAGCCCCAGGCCCAGGGCCCGCCTTCCCAGAACCCTGCGCAGCCACACTGGGGGTTGGGCGGCCTCGCACAGGAGCCTTCACCGGCCCCTGGCACGTGCGTGCCCTTGGCTGCACGTGGACAGGCTGCGGGAGGCCGAGCTCCAAGCGAGCAGCACCACGCGGTGAAGGGAAAGGGCTCTTCCTCCGGGGCCAGGCAGCCTGGCAACAGCGCCCAGGGGCCGCTCATGGAGCGCACTGGCTGAGATGGGGCACAAATGCTTCAGAAGGAATCATGCCCCCCGTGCACCTGAACCTCAGATATGTTAAAATCCACGCACATGTGACGTTGTCTGCATCCGCCGGGGCTGCTGTGACTCACCATGGTGGCCGGGGCAGCGGATGGACTGAGACGTGGGGCTCCCAGCACACAGTGTTCTGGGATTCTGGCGAGGGCCCTCGTCCACGGGGCAGACGGCCACCTTCTCCTGGTGCCCTCACGTGGCAGAAGGGGCGAGGGTCCCCTTATATAAGGCGTCCGTCCCATTCCTGACACTCCAGTCTCACAACTTTATCATGGCCTACAGGCCCCATCGTCTGGGTGTGTGGATTCCCACCCAGATTTGGGGGGACACATTCAGACCACAGCAGATACTAAGCATAGGTTCTGAGGGGCCCCACTCAGTGGGTGAGAGCTGGGAAAGTGGCAGAACCAGGGCCAGCACGGACTAGGAGGCTGACGGCGGGCCTCAGGGAGCTGGGGCATGGCCCTCACGTCGCCTGCGGTTTCCTCATCCCCACAAGGGAGATAACAAGCCAGAGGCTGATCCATGCAGACCTCTAGGATGTGGGGCTCTGTTCTCTCCCGTGAGCTGCCAGCTGTTAGCCCAGACAATTCATGGTGACCCCCAGCATCCCCAAAAGTTGTTTCCGGAACCCTCTCTCACCTTCTCGCACCATTTTGGTAGAACAGGGCAGGTGCAGCCTGCATCTTACAGGACAGGAAGACTAAGGCCCAGGACAGGGTAGGGAAGGGGAGACAGGGGCAAGAAGCTAAGTGGTAGTGGGCTCCTGTCCACAGCAGACGGGAGAGGAGGAGCTGCCCGGGGGGCGTGGATTCTCCTGGACCCTGGCACAGAAGACCTGAGGCAGGACCTGCCCTTTGCTAGGCCCCCAACCTTGGTCCTGAGTAGGGCAGGATTTAGGGGAGGTGTTCTGGATTCTAGAAATCTTCCGGCTCGAGATCATGGTCAGCGAAGGCAGCAGGGCAGCCCACTCCAGACTGAGGTGGGGATTGTGGAGTCAGAGTCCCTTTTCAAACACGAGTCATTGGCTTTCCCGAGTGCCCGTCGGTCTCCTCGGCAGGTGTCACTCCGAGGGCTCATCGGTCTCCTGATATTGGGTTGGGGCGTCTCAGCTCTTTGGCTCAGGCCTGCCCTGGGGGGCCCTCAAGTGGTGGCTGTTCTGTCGGGCCTTGTAAGCATCTGTAACCCTCTCCCCGCCCTTCTCCCACCAGAGCTGAAGATCCCTGACAACGCCAACGTGTTCTACGCCATGAACTCAACGGCCAACTATGACTTTGTCCTCAAGAAACGGACCTTCACAAAGGGAGCAAAGGTCAGGCACGGCACCAGCTCGACTCTGCCTCGCATGAAGCAGAAGGGACTCAAGATTGCCAAGGGCATCTTCTAGGTAGTCCCCGGCACTGGCCAGCCACGGGACCACTCTGTCGGGCGCTGGCCGGCTGGGTGACTAAGCACCTAGAGACTCCAGTGGCCCAGGCCGGGCGGACACCTTCTGCCTGACCTGCCAGCTCAGGCCACCCCCAGACTCCAGGTTCACCCTGAACCTCCCCGGCTGCCGGGATTGACGCCAGCTGTTTGCTCGGCTGACCTGGCCTCCCGTGGACCACTCGCTGCCGTAGGTGCCTTCAGCTCTCTGGAACCAGAAGACTAGCTGACTTTTGCCAAGGAGCACTGCCGACGGCCATGGCACCCCGCCTGCCGCCCGGCTCCGCCCTCTGTGCACTTCCCCCGCACCTGCTCGGGTGTGGGTCACTGCCACCTGTGCCCAGGGGCACCCCAGGGCACCCACTCATCCACTGGGTCTGACCACTGCACTTCTCTCCTCATGCCCATGGGCACTGGCCCATGCCCTTCTCGGGTCCTGGGCCCTCTTTCCACCAGGCTAGCCTTTCCCAGGCTGCACCAAAGATACCACCATCAGGGCCAACAGAGCGAGGGAGTCTCTCCCACCCCCGGCCCAGCCCTCCCCCAGGAGAGGAGGGCGGGGAGCCTTTCCACAGATCACACTCCTCACCCGGTGTGCGGGGACGGTCTCCGCTGAGGCCCATTGCCATGGACTCTTACGACACTGCGAGTGCCACCCACCGCTGCGCCCTGGGCTTCACGAGACCACACGAGACGGGGGTTAGTGGGAGAGGAGAATCGGGGGAACGGGGAGGGGTGTTGAATATTTGTATAAAAGGCAAAAACAAAACAAAAAAAGTTTACCAGTTGGGGAGGGGCAATATTTATTTGTTGTAAATAGCAAATGCTAGACTTGAATCTTATATTAAAATCTGGTTTCTACTATAGCTTGGGAGTTGCGGTTTGGTTCTTCCACTTCCTGCGCTCATAGAAACGAGATACAGACTCTCGCATTCTATGTGCAAACAGGAGATCTTGCGTGGTTACCGGTTCATCGTATGCGGGACAAGTGAGAAGAGCCAGCCACCCTTCTTCCCACTGACTTAAGGAAACGTGCAGACCTAACTTTCACGGAGCAGATGCTCAGCTCGGGGTCATTAAGCTGGGCACTGAGCTGGGTCAGCCCCCCAGCACCCTTGGGATTCGAGGTTGGAGGTGCTTTCACAGGGCTTAGCAACAAGCCCAGAAGCCTGGGTGTCTTTAAAAATAGCATTTGTGGGGCACACAGGTGGCTCAGCCAGTTAAGCGTCTGCCTTCAGCTCAGGTCATAATCCCAGAGTCCTGGGATCAAGCCCAGCCTAGGGGGGGGGGGGGGGGGGGTCCCTGCTCAGCAGGGAGCCTGCTTCTCCCTCTGCCTCTGCCCCTCCCCACCACCAACTCACCAGAGCTCTCTCACTGTCTCTCAAATAAAATATTTAAAAAATAATTAAAAAAAAATTTGCAAGAGATAATTATAGAAGCAGCAGCGCAGGGGTCAGTCTCTCCATGGAGACCATTTGGCTGCAGGGAGAAAAGGATCAGAATGAAGCATCTGGGGACTTTGGAACACCCCTCGCCCAACACACAACAGCCAGGGGAGTGCTTGATGACAAACAGCCATGGGACGTCAGTGATGAAGGAGATCACTGCCAGTCCACGCACTGACCACCAGGGCAGCAGGACAGAAGCTTCAGTCCCCAAACAAGGAATACATGTCACGATGTAGTTTGGAAAAGTCACTATAGAAACAGAAGATGGAGCTCTCGGAAAACAGAAGTGAGCCTGGAGGAGGGGGAGAATCTGGTTTCCAGAATTACCACATTGTCATCCTCAGTATCCAGTTCCCAGCAAATTACAAAGCGTACAGAGAAATAGGAAGATCGTGCTGCTATGTAGGAAAAAAGAATTTGGCAGACTTCCCTGATGAAGTCCATGCATCGAAGTTACTAGTCAAAGACATTAAGTTGACTGCCTTAAATATGCTCGGTGAGCTAAAAGAAACCACAGACAGCTTAAAAAAAAAAACAAAAACAAAAAACAAAAACAAAGAAAATCTATGATGTAAGAACAAATAGGAAACTTATATTGAGAAGTTATGAAAAGGAACCACATAGAAATTCTGGAGCTATGAGGCACCTGGGGGAGCTCAGATGGTTGAGCATCTGCCTTCAGCTTAGGTCATTATCTCCAGGTCCTGGGATCAAGCCCCACATCGGGCTCCCAGCGAAGTGGAGAGTCTGCTTCTCTCTCTCCCTCTGCCTCTCCCCCTGCTTGTGTGCTCTCCCTGGCTCTCTAATGAATAAATAAAATCTTAAAAAAAAAAAAATCTCTGGACTGTACAATAATTGAAATGAAAAAACTCACCAGAAAAAAATGAAAAGAACTCACCAGAGTGGTTCAATGGCAGATTTGCACAGGCAGAAGAAAGAATCAGTGAACTTGAAGATAAGGCTGGCGACATTATTCTCCCTGAAGAGCACAAAGGAAAAAGAATGAGGAAAAATGAACAGTCCCCTCCAGGAGTTGGGCGACATCAACAAATTAGCAGCATCCGGATACCAAGAGACCCAGAAGAAGAGAGAAAGGAGCAGAGAGATTATTTGAAGTAAAGATGGCTGAAAACTTCTCAGATTGATGAAAGACTACCTCTACACATGGAGACGCTCAATGGACTTCAAGGAAGAAAAACTCAAAGGGACCCACTATCTCTTCAGGGTGAAGGGAAATGAGGACATTGCCAGATAAAGGAAGTTAAGGGATTTTGTTATCAGTAGACCTGCCTACAAGAAATCCTACAAGCAAACCCTTCAGGCTGAATGAGAGAACACTAGACAGTAACTAAAAGCCATAGGGAAAGTAAAGAGCTGAAGGAGAGGTAAGTAATAGATCACTTAAAAAGCCTGTATCATTTCAATTTAGGTGTATAACTCCTTTTTTCTATATAATGTAAAAAGCAAATTTATGAAACTGTAAATCTGTGTTAATGGGAACAGGATACATAAAGGAAGTGGGGATGGGAATTTACAAGAGCTGAGTGTATACTACTGAATGAACTTGGTATTACCAAACTAGGTTGCTGTAAGTTTAAGATGTTAATTGCAATCCCAAAGGTAACCAATAAAATCTTTTTTTAGAAATACATACAAAAGGATGGAAGGGAATCAAAAGGGTACACTATAAAATAATCAGCTAAATCCATAAAAAGCAGGAATGGAAAAATTGAACAAAAAGTAAATAGGACATGCAGAAAACAAGTCGCTAATGGAAGAAGGAAGTCATCAGTAATTAAATATAAATGGGTTAAAGGTTCCACATAAAAGGCCGAGTTTGGCAAAATGGATTAAAAAAACATGTTCCACCAATATGCTGTATTCAAACAGACTCGCTTTGGTTTTGGGGAGTTTTTTCTTAAGATACTATTTATTTACTTACTTGTTTGTTTGTTTGTTTGTTTAAGAGAAAAAGCTCAAGCAGGGAGGAGAGGGAGAAGCAGGCTTCCAATGAGTAGGAAGCCTGACATGGGGCTCCATCCCTGGACCCCTGGATCATGACCTGAGCCAAAGGCAGTTGCTTAACCAACTGAGCCACCCAGGTGCCCCCAGAGAGACTCCCTTTGAGAGAAATCTGCAAAAAGGTTGAAAATAAAAGGGTAGGAAAAGATATTCCACCAGAACAGTAAACAGCTGGGGCAGCTCTATTATCTGACAACATTGATTTTAAGTCAAAAAGCTAACAAGAGACAAGGAAGGTCAGTATGCCCTGATAAAAATTTCCATTCATCAAGAAAAAAATAACAGTTGTAACCCTCCATCCCTAAAGCAAAACCTGACATCTTTTTAAAGGGAGTCGGAGACTTGACTACGTGACTTGAACAATGGCTGGGAGAATCCGGGTGGACGATGGCTCGGGACAGAGGACTTAAACCACACTCTGTCAGACCCGGCACACAGAAGCGGAGGCCTTCACAATGGCAGCCAGGCACACGAGCTTCTCAAGGGCACATGGGACATTCCCCAGGACATGCCATCTGTGAGGCCACGAAACAAGTCCTAATAAATTGTAAAGAATGAAATATGTGAGTATCTTTTCCAAGCAGGTGGGATAGAAGCAGAAGGCAAGGGCGCCTGGGTGGCTCAGTTGTTAAGCGTCTGCCTTTGGCTCTGGTCGTGATCCCGGGGTCCTGGGATCGAGCCCCTCATCGGGCTCCCTGCTCAGCGGGAAGCCTGCTTCTCCCTCTCCCCCCGCGCACTATCTCACTCTCTCTCTCTCTGTCAAATACAAAAAAAGAAGCAGCAGCAGAAGGGAAAGGTGGAAAGAACACGGGCTACTCAAAAGAATGTGGAAATGAAGCAGCACAATAACCCGGGGGTCAAAGAAGAAATCACGAAGGATGTCATAGAATAACTTGACACAAGTGGAAACAAAAACGCAACGTACTGTAAGTTACGGGACACAGCGGAAACAGGGCTAACAGCAGAATTTCTAGCAGCCGATGCCTATATTACAGAAGAAGGAAGATTTCAAGTCAGTAACTGAACGATAGCACTTGAAGGAACTAGAAAAAGAACCACCAAAGCTGACAAACCTTTTAGTGAGACGGACCACGAAGTGTGGTGCGGGAATCTGCCGTGAAAGCGGGAACGTCCCTACCAGCTGCACAGGAACAAAAGGATTGTGAGGAAGTGCCGCGACAACCGTATGACAGCGACACGCGCTGGGAATGGCTCCAGCCGTCAGGAGGGCTGGCGCTGTGACGCGCCACAACACAGACAGACCTTGGGAACACGGCGGTCCCACTTCAGGTATATCTAGAAATATCTAGAGCAGGCAAACTGAGGGGCACAGAAAATAGAAGAGACTACCGGGGGGGGAGGGGAGAAGGGAAAACGGGGTGTTATTGATCGATGGATACAAAGTTTCTGTCAGGGGTGACGAAAAAGTTCTGGAACTCGGTATGTGATGTTTGCACAACAGTACGAACGGCACTAATGTCACTGAATCGTGTCTTAGAAGTAGTTAAATTGGCATGTTTTATGTTGTATATATTTTATGCTTTTTTTTTAAAGATTTTATTTATTTATTTGACAGACAGAGATCACAAGTAGGCAGAGAGAGAGAGAGAGAGAGAGAGGAGGAAGCAGGCTCCCTACTGAGCAGAGAGCCCGAAGTGGGGCTCGATCCCAGGACCCTGGGATCATGACCTGAGCCGAAGGCAGAGGCTTTAACCCACTGAGCCACCCAGGCGCCCCTTTATGCTGGTTTTTAAACAATAACGTTTGCAAGGATCATTTCCTGACCCAGTGCGGCAGCTGCCTTTCTTAACTTTCTTAGCTTCCGAGGAAGAGGGAGCATTTTCTGCTTGTTTTATTGGGGTTTAGGACGAGGAACTTATGACCAGTTAGGAACTTAGAGGTTTCAGGGTTAGATTTGAATTCCATCAGCATTAAGTAGCGGGGGTGGGGATTAGGATTGTAAACAGATCAAAATGTGCAATGTGGGAGGGAAAAGGCCAGGGGGAGGTTATTAGCCAGTGGACTATGGTCGAGCAGGACTTGGCGTCCTAAGTTCTCTCTAGGGGCCCATGGTCAGCCCTTTACCTGAACTGCAAACCTCTGTCCGTAGACCGTCTTCTGAGCTTGCTTTGAATCCAGGGGAAAGATTACAAACCAGACTTGAGGCTTCAGCTGAGCCTTATTCCTTAAGCACTTCTTCTACCTGTGACCTAGGATTTCCACATTCCTGCAACTCTTCATATAATTGATTTTGCCCAGAAAAACTTCAGAAGCCTCTACCCTGCCCACCTCTCTCGGCCAGGCACGCGGGGGCCACTCATCCTGGCTGGGGTCTGACGAATTCCAGTTCGGTGCTGGTTTGTGAGGGTAAGGGTGCAGAGTCCTGCCTATGAAAGACCACCCAGTCCCCCTCATTGGCCAAGACGAATTCCCAGACCATGTGGTTCTGAAGTCCACCAGATCAGGCAATCACCAGCTTGTGGCCTCGGTCTTGTTGGTACTGACTTGTCCTAAAAGGGAGCTAGGCCAGAGCCCTTAGAGCTTCCAGCCCCCTGGGATGGCCATGTTCTTTGCCCAGGTCTGTGATTTGGTTATGTCACGGAGGAAGTGGGTGGTTCGAAACTTTCCTGCAGGGAGGGTTGAAAAATGAGGCAGGGGAGAGAGGGGGAGGAATGCCGCCAAGACTGCCAACCCAAGGACACAGTGAGACGTGTCACTAGGGTGGTAAACAGGGGCTGTCCTCAGCTTCCCCAGTTGTCCTCCTTGGGCATCACCATTAAAGGTTAACATAAAGGTTAACTCCTGGCCCCCTGGAGGTGAGTGGGGGTGGAGGGAGGCTCC
Source organism: Lontra canadensis (assembly GCF_010015895.1). NCBI lineage: Eukaryota > Metazoa > Chordata > Mammalia > Carnivora > Mustelidae > Lontra > Lontra canadensis. The sequence continues at coordinate 17,701,998 of NW_022631024.1, read as the reverse complement.
AGGACCCTGGACAGCTGCCAGCCTGCCCCTCAACTGTGCTGCGGGGTGGGGGGGGGGGTGCTTTCACTTGGCTTTTCCTCCTTATGGTCCAGGACTGTAATTGTATTTTCTCTGCCTCATGAGTTTCTTTCTTTCTTTTTTTTTAAAAGATTTTATTTATTTATTTATTTGACAGACAGAGATCACAAGTAGGCAGAGAGGCAGGTAGAGAGAAGGGGAAGCAGGCTCCCTGCTGAGCAGAGAGCCCGATGTGGGGCTCGATCCCAGCACCCTGGGATCATGACCTGAGCCGAAGGCAGAGGCTTTAACCCACTGAGCCACCCAGGCGCCCCTGCCTTATGAGTTTCTTAACATTCTCTTTTCTCTTGCTTACTTATTAAGAAGATAACGTATAATACAAACACAAAGTATGTGTTAATCGTTTGTGCTACCTATGAGGCTTCTAGTCAACAGTAAGGGTGTTAGATGTTACATTTTTGGGGAGTCAAACATTATATGTGGATTTCTGACGGTGGGGGGGGTCGGCTGGCCCGACCCCCATGCTGTTCAGGGATCAGCTGTATTTTCAACCTCATGCTCTGGCTATGGGCTGTAAAGGTAAAAGCCCGAGGAATTGTGGGATGACCCGACAGTGGCAGGTGTCCCCCAGGCCCCCAGACATCCATCAAGGCTGCCTTAGCCGGAGAGGCCTTTTCCGTGCAGCCCGGGGGCTGGGCAGAGCCCGGATCCCAGTGCCCCCAGCCATTCTGACGCGGCCCAGCCCTCCCGGGATGCGATTTTCTGAATGACAGGCAGGCACAGCTGTGCTTTCCCCCAGTAAGGGCTGGAAGTGCCTGTCCCAGGGCCAGTCTGGGGTGCGTCGGAGGCCATGGGGTGTGAGGTTTCCCCTGCAGTGCCAGGAGGCTCCTGAGAACAGGCAGAAACACTTAGAGAAGTCGTGTGCAAACTACTGTGGCAGAGGAAGGACCCACTGTTGGATCCTTGTGCTTCTGTTGGCCAAGAGCAGGGACGGTCACCAGAAAAGGCCCACACTGCCACAAGGGCCCATCCCCTCAGTCTGTGACAAGGAATCCCCTCTTCACGCCCGAGAGCCCTCAACTAAGCCAGGAAGCCCAGCGTAGCCACGGCGGTCCCACGCCAGCCTGACTGTACCCTCCTTCTTGGGCACGGGTTTGCCCCCTGTGCAGCTCTGCTGCATGGTGGCCACAGGACTCAGTTCCCCAGACGTCAGTCTTCCATCTGTGGCTAGAGAGGGGAAGCGTGCTGGCTGCCTCACGGCGGCTGCTGTCTCCAGTCCCCCCCCCACCACCAGGCAGAGCCACTCAGGACTCCAGAATCTTCTCTCTTTTGAGCCTTCAGCACAGCCTCACAGAGTCAAAAGAATGGGTGAGGGGTGGGGAAGACACCCCCCAACATCGTTTCGAGCACTAGCTGTGGAGTTTCGTGATCTGAGGTGTATGACCCCCTCTTGGCGTCCCCGACCCCTCACTGTGGCCATGGTGACCTCAGGCTGCTTAAGTTCGCCGCCCAATGAAGGATGCCCAGACTCCCAGATGTGGGAATGACCCTGACCCTGATCTCTGCCTCCCACCCCCAACTCTGCCAGAGCCACCCAATGCCCAGCCCCCTTGCAACTTTTGCTTCTGACCTTCCAGTGTGAAGCTCTGTTCTCTCTTCAACTCGCATCCAGCTAGAAGCAGAGTCCGTTCCTCCTCCCAGGCCAGGTGCCCAGACCCCAGTCAGAACACGGAGGTCCCTGCCGAGCCCCAGAGGAGCTGGTGCTGCCAGGTTCCACCGGTCCAGGGGAGGCAACAGACCCCAGAGCCCAGGTCCTCTCTCACCTGTGGCCACTGCCCACCGTGCCCCCTGGGAAGCAGCAGCCCAGGGTGGGGGGGACCCACACCTGCAGCCCATCCTGCTCTCACACTTCACGTCTTCAAACCTGTCTCCCCTCGCTAGAGGGAGGGTCGTTCTCCAGACTTCCTGGAGCTTGAAGACTGACGGACCCCGGGGGAAGGCGGTCAGCCCAGTGGCTGGGCCTGAGCCCGAGAGCCCAGCTTCTTCCAGCTAGGGCCCTGGGAGCAAAGGAAGATGCCAGACAGACAGATGAAGCTTTTATTCGGGAGGAGCTCTGGAGGGGAGGTGGGCCCTCCGGTGTCTCACCCTATGGCTTCTTAGGGCCGAGGACATTAGAAGCCGATGACTACAGGCATCTGAGCTCCCTCAGAGTCCCCCGAGGGGGGGAGCGGCGGCGGCCTCAGAGTCCCCCGAGGGGGGAGCGGCGGCGGCCTCAGAGTCCCCAGACGGGGGAGCGGGGGCGGCCTCAGAGTCCCCCGAGGGGGGAGCGGGGGCGGCCTCAGAGTCCCCTGAGGGGGGCGCAGGGATGGTCCCATTTCCGCTCACTGTGGGCAGGGCCTCGTAGGTCAAGGTCCAGTAGCGGAGGTAGCTGGTCCTCAGGTGCTGCTTCATGGAATTGCCATCCATCTTCTTGGTGATCTCCAGGTAGTTGCCATTTTCTATGCTGTAGGGATCCCAGTGCGTGGGCACAGCCGAATGTCCTATATTGGGGTCCCTGCAGGCAGGAAAAAGGCTGGGTGGGGCTGGGGACTCACAGGAGACTGGAGACCTGTGTCCCTAGCCCACCTGGGCCCTGGCTTGCCTGGACAGCCCTCCCCGCTCTGCACTGCCCTTACCATCGGGGCCCCTCACAGTATGGCACCTTGGCCCTGGCTGGGCACATGGAGCCCCAGGAGGTGCTGATCCCAGGGCCCCGGGCAGTACCCTGGCCTCACAGACAGACAGAGGTACCGAGGCTGGAGGAGCTTACGTGTAAGTGAGGGAACAGAGACTAGAACCCAGGCCCGCAGGGCCATGTGGCAGGGGCTCTGGGCTCAGCCTCCCTGCTGCCTTACCCAGTTCTGGCAAAGTTGGTCCAGTAGGCGATCATGGTCTTGGAGACCGTCCTGTCTTGGTTCCGGTAGCCTAGGGGGATGGCGAAGGGCTTCCCAAAGACATACTGGAGGTCATCTGCATGGTCAGCCCCCACCCATTTGGGGTAGGTGGGCATCCGAGAGGGGTGGGAGAACACGTAGGTGTAGGTTTTGGCACTCCTGAGGAGGGAAGGGGAGAGCACCCACGCTGGCCAAGGTGCTCACCTGGGGCCACCCAGCACAGGGGTGGGCTCCGGAGGGAGCCATGGGGGGAGCAGGGAAGGGTCTGGGGAATTCCCACAAGCCTCATGAAGAAGCTGGGATGCTGACACCTGGGAAAGGGAAAGCCGTGGGCCAAAGCCACGGATTCGGGGCACCTACGATTTCAGTTGTGTTGATAATTCACCTCCACAAAACCCACTAAGGCAGCTTTCTCCTGTAATTCAGTATCAAGAAAGATCTTTTTTGCCCTGCAAGTGAATTTATATCTTAATTTAATTGAACAAGCTATATACCCTCAGATGTTTCCCTTTTTGCCTTGACTGACAGGAAGCTCAGAGCTACATTTACTGCTTAGCTGCTGCGAAGCTTTCTCTAGATGCCGGGTATATTGTCTTCTTACTTTTAAACATTCTTAACTTTTGTTTAAGTTCATTGGCTATTATCATATAGAGATTTTTAATGTGGTCCCAGACCTAAGTTACTTTGGAAGTTATTTTGAAAGTAGGTCAAGCTGAAACCCACAACAGAGACCATCATCACCCAGACCATCTTTCCTTCCATGCAGCATGAGGGGAAGGTCGACCAGCTCAAGAACTTTTCAGTGGGAAGGACTGTGGAGTGAGAGAGGGCACAGGGTGCCGGGCTGGCCAGAGGATCGCAGGGGGGTTTTGCAAAGTCCCCTGAGGCTGGGAGGTAGGGAGGGGCCCTCTCAGGTCTCATCAGGCCTGGACAAAGCAGGTGGCACAGGCCCAGGTGGGGACCCAAGCCCGGCTTTCCCAGGCCTTGCAGACACCCATGAGCCAGCCTCCCAAGAGGCCTGAGGGCTCAGGTGCTCCATCCCAGGTGGGTGGGCCTCCCCAGGGGGCCTCCCTGCCCAGGTCCTCACTTGGCATTGGCTCTGTGCTGGGCCATGGCAATCTCGGTGGGCACCAGGAAGAGGATGTCAGTCTCCAAGTCCACCACGGTCTTCTTCTTGGTCTCTTGGGATGTGTCGAGGGCCCAGGGCTCAGTGTAGATGTCAAAGGTGGCATTGGCACCCCTAAGCCCCTTGGTGATGGTGAACCCGCTGACCAGCTTGTAGAAGTCCTCTCTGCAGGGACCACACCAGCACTGGACCCTCTACCCAGTGCCAGTGGGAGGGTATCTGCACCCCTACCCAGCAGAGGGCCACAGACTGCCCCCCAAACCCGGGTCTGACCTCTGTCAGCCACCCTTGGGCACTGCCCCCCAGGCCCCGCACCCACTGCTTACTCCGTGACCTCCTGGCTGTTCTTGTTGATGGCGGGCACGTCGATGCTGGCAAAGATGTGGCCGTCCATGTTGTTGGTGCCCGCTATATAGTCAATGTCGGCCGTGTTGGCATACAGGTTGACAGGGTCATCGGGGATGAAGTCTCCGTCGACGACAGGGAGGAAGCCCAGATAGTGCAGCATGGGATCTGGGTGGGAGAGAGGCGGGCTCTGACACGTCCTGTACCCAGACTCGACTCCGGCCCGACCTCCTGCCTCCTCTGACTCAGACCTGGCTTCTCCGGCCTCAGCACTGCCAACATTAAGGGCGGGATAATCCGAGGTCCAGCGCCCTGCAGGATGTCCAGCCGCATCCCTCAACCCGCGGGATGCCTGTGGCACCCCTTCTGCAGTCGTGACAATCAAAACTATCTCCCAATGTGGTCATGCGTGCTGGAGCAGAACCGCCCAGGCAGAACACCACCAGTCTGGAGCCCAAGGCTGTCCTCCCTCCAGCCCCTGGGAAGAAGATGGGGAAGGAATTGAGAGGACCGATGATGAAAGAGGCTCACCCCCTCTCGGGGCTGGGTTCCAGCGTGTTCGCCAGAAACTGTGAGGTCCTCATTGTCCTGCAGACCCCGTGAGCTGGCCCCAAAAGGACTGCAGAGCTGGCTCAGGGCACATGGAGGCAGCGGCCTTCGGGAGGCCCAGGCCGGCTGCTTTTCCTCCCAGTGCACGCCAGAGGGAACGACTGGTTGGCAGGTGGGGCCACATGGTTGCTTTGCGTCCGCTTTGCTCAGAACACTATGGTTTAATTGGCATCAGGTCAAGACACAAATGATGGGGTCTCTTACTTAGCATCGGAAGGGTGAGCAAGGGCTAATCCCAGCCCACTGGGCTGTCCGGGTCCCTGGCGTTCGGGCCCAGAGGAGCAGAGCTGGGAGGACCAGAGGCTCCTGTGGGTGCTTGGTGGGTGCGTACTGACTGCATGAGTGGCAGGAAGAACAAATGACCGTCTAGGACAAAGGCTCTTGGTTTTGGGTCCATGAGTCTCCCTAAAATTGTGTCCAAATGACCACGGATGTGTGCCTTGTCGGGGGGTGGAGCCCACATGGTCATCTGCATCTCAAAGGGGTCATGACCCACTGGGGTACAGAGAAAGAATGTCTCCGCTCCTTACAGCCGGGCGACTGAGCCTGCGAGGGTGCTGGGGGAAGCACACTGCCGCGGGAGGCCAGCCATCCAGGGCCGGGCCAGCCATACAGGGCCAGGCCAGCCTCACAGCCGGCAGCCCCTCTCTTCTCCAGGAGCATGGCTGTCGCCTGACCCCGAGCCCCCCGGGCCCCGCCCAGCAGCCTCCACTCACACTCTGTGCCGGCCAGGGGCATCTTGTAGGCCAGTGTCAGGGCGCGGGGGTCGGTAACCTTCAGACACCTGGCCATCCTGGCGGTATCGTCCAAGGGGCAGCCCACCTTCTCAGCGATCTGGAGTCGGGGGTAGGCAGGTGGGTGAGGCCAGTGCTCTGGGCAGAGGGTGCTGCAATCCAGGACAGAGTGGAAAGGAGGGAGGCCCCTCCCCTGCCCGCCACAGCTCCACCTTACCCTTTTGGCCCAGAAGAGGGGGTTCCTTTGGATGGCCCACGGGCATAGGGCCACACCACTCTGGCTGATGGTTCGGCGGATGAGGCCCTTGTTGTAGGGAGAGAGGGTCTGCAGCACACACAGGTCCCGTCACCAAGGCCTCACGCCACCTGCCCATCCCGGGCTTAGCCAAGGACACCTCACACATCAGTTCCAGGCCCTCTCCTCTCTGCCCCCAGTGGCTCCCTCCCACACCCTCGGGGGCAGGTCCCACCTCTGGGGCCCCCAGACCTGTAGAGAAACACTGGCACCTCCAGCTGATTCCCCAAAGATAGTGATGTTGTCGGGGTCACCCCCGAAGGCTGCGATGTTCCTCTTCACCCAAGCAATGGCCATGTGCTGATCCCGAAGGCCAAAGTTACCTGGGGGCAGCGTGGGAGAGGGGCCTCCGTCAGGGACCTGTGGCCCGGTCTTGGGGTGCCACAGCCTGGCCCACACGGGGTGCACAGTGCACGTGTGCGGGCTGAGAATGTCCTCGACTGCGCACAGACCCTGGCTGAGCTCCCAGATGTTGAATGGTGGGTCTCCTGGAGGCTGGCCGGGTGGGCTGCTGGGGCAGGTGTGGGGCTCAGGCGGGGGATGGGGCAGGGGGAGCAAGAGGACCGGTCTGCTCTTCTCTCTCCCTCCCTCCCACAGCCACCCTTGTCTGTCTGGCTGTCCTGCAGCTCCTGTGTTGCCCCGGCAAAGTCTTATCTTCTGTCTCTTTCCCTGGGCTCCCTGCACCTGCTCTCCAGGCCTCTGGGTCCCACTCTGTCCGTCTGTCTGGCAGCCTCTGTTCTTTTGCTCCAGCAGCCAAGGGGCTCCTGCCTCTCACAGCGCCTCTCCAACTCCCTGGCTCTGCAAATGGGATTCTGGGCCTTTCTAGGAGGACTGGTGGGAGCTGCCCGAGCACGATGGGAGCTGAGGCGCACCCCCGCCCGGCTCAGAGCTCACGGGGTGGGGCGCACTTGATCCCCCGCCCCAGTGCCCAGGACAGCTGGCGGACCTGGCAGGTTGGCGTCGCCAGTGCTGAGGAAGCCCAGGGGCCCGACACGGTAGTTGAAGGTGACCACAATGACGTTGCCCCGCGTGGCGATCTCCTCCCCGTCATATAGGTAGTTGCTGAGAAAGTTGGCCCCATGGCCGGACCCCACGAGGAAGCCACCTCCGTAGATCCAGATCATGACGGGCAGGTTCCGAGAGACTAAGGCAGAGCAGAGCAGGCCCGGTCACCCCAGATGCCGCCCCCTGCCCCCAGCTCCCTCTGCACCGTGTCGATCGCAGGGAAGTTTGGCTCTGGAGCCCCCCAGACACGAGGGCAGGGCTCGGGGGCCACCTGTGGGGTGTGAGGAGGGCGAACTCACCTTCCTTCTTGCCCTGGGGGACCCAGATGTTGAGGTAGAGGCAGTCCTCTGCCCCGTAGGTGTTGGCCTGGGTGATGGTGACCTGCAGGCACCGCTTCTTGAAGTCCTTGGCCTTCAGGGTTCCTGCGGGCGGCCCGTGGGGCAGGTGTGAGGATGGCAGCCGCCCCACGGCCCTCCCAGGCGTGCGGCCTCACTGCCCCCTGCCCTCTCCCACCTTGCCAGCCGGGGTGCCGCTGGGGGTTCTCCAGGGCCTTTGGGGGTGCAGCGAAGGGGATGCCCTTGAAGATGTCCACATAGTCGCCAAAGAGGCCAAGCTTCTTGTTGACGCCTTCCACGAAACCTCCTTCCGTGTACACTGCGCCCAGCTGGGGGTAGAGGCCGAGGCTCAGGCAGGACCGGGGGGTGTCCCGAATGGGGGTGGGCGGCAACCTGAACAGGCCCCAGGGCGCCCAGAGGCTCCCCAGAGACCGCTTCCAGCAGGGGCCAACGTGCCCGAGCCCTGCCACTTGCCTCATTGCTAGAGGCACAGCTTTCTGCCTTGGTCCTGGACCCTGAGGGTGTCCCACTCCCTGAATCTTGGGGGAAGTTGGGTCAACCAGTGTGTTCCCACTCCGGGGAGCCTTCCGAGTAGGCCAGGGGAGGTGGGGTAGAGGTCTGGATCTCGGAGATGGCCATCTAGCTGTGACCACGAGGCTGTTACCCCATCTGTAAGATGGGCAGCAGCAATATCTCCCTCATGGCCCGTGTGCTTCCCTTGTGTCCCCTGCCCCCCACCCTGTCCAGCTGGTCTCGAGTCCGTGGCCTGGTGCCAACTCCTCACAGCCCTTGTGCTCAGCGCTGAGAAAGCCCCTCACCTCCCCCCAGGCCATCAGAATCCCTGCTGTGCATCCAGCCCTGGCTCCAAGCTGGCCCCACGTGGCCAATGCTGCCCATCTTCAGGAGGGTCTTGGGGGCTGGTGCTCATCTACCCTTTGTCACAGAAAGGAACTGAGGCCTGCCTGCTTGAAGTCACCCTGTGGGAGAGCCAGGCTCTCATCCCCTGCTAGGGCTGCCTCCCCATCTGTCTGGTCCCTTGGCGGGGGTCTGCTCCCTGGCTCTCACCTGTGCTACGTTCAAGAGAGCCAAGGGCAGGGCAGCCCCCCACCCCTCGGCCCCACTGGAGTCTCAGCACCCTGTAAGGTCGGGGCTAACAGGGGAGGGGCGGGGAGGCTGGAATTGGAGAGGAGGCCGGAGCAACTCTCACCAGGTGCCTCAAGGGGGCAAGGCACATGTCTGTTCCCCCAGCCGCACCCTCTCTCCCTGCTGGGCGGCACAGCCTGGTTTCAGGCCCCCAGGCATCTTTTCTGACAGGCTTCCCGGCTGCTGGGATGGGGCAGCAGGCCAGGTCGGTGCCTGGGGACTGGGAAGTCACCTCTCAGAACTGAGACTGGCCTGAGGGCCCCTGGGTGAGGGGCAAGGAGGGGAGGGGGACACTGGCTGCTGGAACAGCGGGAAGCAATCCTGGCCCTTTCTGCCCTCAGAGAAGGCCCCCCCACCCGCCGAAGACCGTGACCTCTTGGGGCCGGCACCTAAACCTCCGGGTCCAAGGGGCAGGCCCTAGGGCAGCTGGAGGAGGGTGGACACCACATGGCCATGTGTCTGTGGGGTTTTGAGCCTGAGGCCCTCTCCCTGCCCTGTTCTGCAGACCGCGGCCGATGCGCACCCGCCCGGGGCGGCCTCCTGACTCTCAGCGAGTAGGTGGGGACCACCCTCTTGGGACCTGGAGGTTAGGTTGGGAACCACTCTGGGGTTCCAGGTTTCTGTTCAGCCATTGGTGGCTGTGTGAGCTTGGGTGACGGCTAGTCTGCTCAGGCCCCTTCTATGAAAAGGGACATCGACCTCTCTGGAAAGAGCCAGGGGGCTGTTGGGTACCCAGATTCAGGAAATAAAGACTGAGGACTCCCAGTTGCCTTTGAATGTCACGTAAATTGATTTTGGTTTTAGTGTAAATATACCCCAAATACTGCACAGAACATACCCACACCAAAAACTCCGTGGTTTGTGTGAAATCCAGATTTAATTTGGCAATGCTGTACCCTGTAATGGAAACATACACAGAACACGTAGTGCCCAGGAAATGCCACTTTGACTACTGGGGTTCCTCTTGCAGGTTGGCCCTTCCTGCCCATGACCCTGCCTGTCCTCCCTCCGTGGTGCCGTCCCGTCCCCAGGTCTCACTTAGTGAGAGGCCAGTGGCCCCTCTGCCGGGCCCTCGCTTACCTTTGCTGCGCTCACGGCTGCCCAGCAGCAGGTGAATCCCAAGACGACCAGCCCCAGGTGACCCATGGTGTGCGCCAGCCTGTGTGCAGCCCTCCCGCTGGCCCACAGGGTATTTATGGGGTTGGGGCCGGCCAGGACTCTGAGTTGGCAGCTGCCCACAGAGGGCCCCTCTTCCCTCCTCCTACCTCAGCCCCTCCCTGCAGCCTGGCCACACTCCAGGCAGTGAACCTGCGGCCAGGCGATAGCCAGTTTCCAGCTACCTCGGGCTAGGCCAAGGTCACGCAGCCCGCCATGCACGCGTGCACACACTAGTATGCACAAACACGGCGTGGGAACAGGTGGTCTTTCCCAGGGCTGGCTGCCCCCGTGACCCTGGTGCCACCTGTGCGGCTTACTGCCCACCTGGGAGCCGAGGCAGATGGCAAGGGCACAAGGTCACCAGGCCGCCGGCTGCCTGGGTGAACAGCGCCGTGAGCTGGCTCGGATTCACAGGCACTTGGTTCTGCCCTTGGAGAAAGGGGCGTGTTTGGTCCCTGAGGCCTGCCTGCCACCCGTCCCCAGCTCAACAGCGGGAGCTTGGAGGGAACTGGGCATGTGACTTCTAGGACACAGATGGCTGGGTGTCGCTCGTCAGCCAGTGTGGTTGCCCCTCGTTATCAAGGGCCGCTGGGTGTGCAGTCTGAGCCGGGTGTGGGGACCCCCAGCAGCACAGGGGATCGGGGTGCTGGGATGGACGACGAGAGGCTCAGGTGGAAAAGGCAAAGGGGGAAGTGGGGCTCCAGCCCAACCTTGAGGGTTTCCTTAAAGAAAAGGAAAAACCAGGCTTTCTGGCCACAAAAATGGGCCACAGCAAGACCCTGGGGCAAAGCCAAGCAGAGACGGAGACCAACCAACAGAGAGCAGAAGGGACAGAGATGGCGGGGGGCGGGGGGAGAGTGGGAGGGAGAAAACGGAGCACAGAAGTAGGGGCGACAGCAAAAGCAACCAGTTCCCTGTGGCTGTGCAGAACTCTGGTCACCAGGGGTTACTTATGAGAAAAGGCAGGCCAAGGACAAGGCCTGTGATGGGGCCTTTGAGTTCGGCTGCCCCCGGGGTCATAGCTCACCGAGGATGCCCAGGACCTACTGCACGACCCACCTCCAGGGAAGGGGGCGCATTCACGAGCCAGGGGACGAGGAGCCCCATCAGGCTGACAGCCCTGCTGCTTGGGCCCGGGCAGGCCCTCTGCCACGGCCCCCTGGCTATTGTGTCTACTGCCGCCAAACCTGTCCTCCAGATCCGAATGGTTTGGGACAGAGCGGGCGAGAGACTGGAGAAAGGTGGTGAGGGCGGGGAGAGGTGGGCGACTGCGGGTGGGAGGTGTTAGGAAGGCTAGAAGGGGCTGTGCAGGCTGGGCTGGGGCTCGTGTGCCTATGGCTGCGTGGTGTGCGGACAAGCGGGTAAAGAGCCTGAGGCCCCCGCCCCGCACGAGGACGGGGATTTGTTAACTCACACCTTCTGTCCAGCTTTTCCAATTCTGAGAACCTGCTCTACAGGTATTCTGAATATGGGGGAGGGGACCCCTCCTGGTCCCCAGCAGCAGGAAGTGGGGCCACGGGGCGCTCTGCAAGGCAGGTGGCCAGGACCAGCCACTTCAGGCCAACTGTGAGCCATGGGGGCTCCTGATCTGTCCTCTGAGAGGGCTCCCCTGGAGCCTGGGCAGCAGACGGGCTTGTCTGAGGCATTGGACTTTACAATGTGACTTAGGGACCTGTTACAATAGGTAGCCCAGTCTGCTGGCTGAGGAAGGGGGTGATCGGGCTCATCACTGGCCCAGGCTGCTCTGCAGGACCGTGGCACAACCGCCCCCTGGCATGGGTGGGAGTGCTCCCCGGGGAGAGCCAGCTCCACCCCGCAAGAACCCTGCACTACCTCTGGTTTCACACCAGGGAGCGGAGACGCAACAGGGTCTGTGTCCCCAGGACTACTCAAGAACACATCTGGAGCAGTAAGGGCTGAGCTCGCGGCTCTAGGACCATCTGGGGCCTGGAATCTGGGGCGCTCCCAGCTGCTCCCCACCAACCTGCAAAAGGAAACCGTCCTGTGGCTCCAACCCCCACAGCGAGACACCGCTTTCTCCTTGGAACGTGTATTTGTAAGAACAACTCCAGCTGGGTCCCAGATGAATGGGATCCAAACCCAAGGACAGCCCTGGCCCATCCATGACCACGGAGCAGCTTCCTTGTTGGTGACCAGCCATCAACCCCGAGGCAAGGCTGTCCCCCTCCCCTGGCCACATCACCCCCTCCAGCTTCTGCTGTTCTCGGCCAGAGAGAGGTGTTGGGCACCAGCTCAGCCTGCTGGACGCTGGGCTGGCTCATGCCTGTGTAAAGCCAGGTCACACCCTCTGGGGATGTCCCCAAGCACCTGGGGCCAAAGTGCAGCCCTGTGCAGCTGGTGTCACAGGTATACGGGTAGGACCAGGGTCAACTGTACCCAGCGCCAAGACCCCAGCTTTCCTCTGGCGGGGGGGCTCGCAGGGCCGCTCCAGTTACCGTGGGCAGCACTGGGGAGCCAGGGCTTGTCCCGGCTCCGTTGCCAGTCTTGTGTGATCACGACACCCAGCCTTGGGAGCAGGGCTGTGTCACACGTAGTCCAGAATCTCTGTCTCCATCTCGTTGTCACTGCCATCGGATGGCTTGAAGTCCTCCTCCTCCTCCTCCTCATCCTCCTCGTCATCCCCAGACTCGTACGTCAGGGGCTCTTTCCCCCTGTCAGCCTTGGCCGGGCTGGAGAAGAGAGCTGGGGCCAGAAGACAAGGCCATGTGTGTCTCAGCACAGGCTTCCTGGGTGGCCCCCAGACCAGCTACTGCTGGCCTCAGCCCGAGAGAGGTGCCAGACAGCCGCAGGTCCAGACCAGCCATCAGGCTGCTGGAGGCCTGTTTACAATGACGGGTGTCTGGGCTCAGGCCCTGGAGCAGCTGCCTGGGGAAGTACAGAGGGCCAGGGGCCTGGCACTCCACAGTGTAACAAGCACTTCAGGGGACCACGGAAGCCAACAGCTTTGAAAACCACTTCCCCAGAGGCTGGGTGGCTTCACGGGTCCAAGGGACCCCGAGAGTGTGCAGGAGTGCTGTGAGTTTTTTTCCCGGGGAAAGGGTCGAGAGCCTCAAGCAGAGACTCTCAGACAGGGCCGCGTCCCAAACAAGGCTGGGAGTCCCTACACCCATCAGCTCCAGGGAGTCCGGCGGGGTCTGGAATCTGGGGCTGCTCTCGCTCACACGCCCCCGCCTCATCAGACCCACAGACCAGCAAGTGTTCCCTACTCCCCACATCCCACCACCAGCAGCCAGGGCTGCCTGCTGCCTGGTCCCCCACACCTGCTGTCCCTGCTCTCCTGGTGCAAGGAGACAGGCAGGACGCACCCCCAGATGGCTGGAGAGATGGGGGGTGTCAGGGCACAAAGCGGTGGTTTCAGCCCGGCTCTAGCCCTGCCCTCCGGGCCTGTCTCCTGCCTTGACCCCCCTGGGCTGAGCAGCCTGACTCCCTTCCAGGGAGAGGCGGGCAGCCTGGGGGATGTGGCTTCCAGTGGGATGATTCCACTGGGGTGTAATTTACTGGGAAGCGGGGCCTGTAGGGATGCTTGCCCTGACCCAGCGTGGGGCCCCCTGCACCCCGAGCGCTCACCAGGCCTCTTAGAGCGGATGGTCTGCCGGATCATGAGGGACATCGTGTCCCTCAAGTCATCGCTAGTCTTGGGAAGGCACCAGCCATCGCGCTCTGTGCAGCAGGTCTCGGCCCCGTCGTTGCGGTGAATAATCCTCTGTAGCCTGGGGACCGAGACTCGGTGTTTGGGGGAGCTCCGCCGACGGGGGCCCCAGGGTGCGGCAGAGGCGGGCCAGCGCTGGGAACGCCCACACGCAGATGGCCGCGCAGAGGGCTGAGCATGGAGCTGAGCAGCACCCACGTGGGGAGCACCCATGGAGGCCGGCCGCCCCCGGCTGAGGTCCCAACCAATGTGGGCCCCGCCCCCAAGCTGCACACTTCGGGAGGAACATGTGTACTTTCCTGTGGAACCCCAGGCTCTCACCTGATTCTGCTGCGTCTAACGTGCTCCTGCCTCTTCCCATCCCAGTGCCCCCCGCCACCCCTTCTAAACATGACTGAGAACAACTGGCTGGGAGGTCGCTTGGGCCCCGGGGACGGCTGGGTGGGGGGGACACAGGAACTTGGAACCGTGTCCCGAGCCTTCACGTGCGTGATGGAGGAGGGGGACCCCAGCTCTCTGCCCAGGGGCGCAGGCCAGGCGGATCCCAGAAACTGCTCCTGTGGGCCACGAGGCTGACGGAGGCACCCCAGCACCTGCTGCCGCGGCAGGGCTTCCCACGGAGCCTGACGCCCAGCGGAAGAGGGGCAGGGAAGGCCTTGGTCCCAAGAGCCACCATCCCCACCCTCAGTACATACTCGTCCACGTTCAAGTCACACAACTGGTAGAACATCTGTCGATAAGGCGGCAAGGCCCCCTCCCGGAAGATGTAGACCGAGTCCTGGGGAGAGGACAGGAGGATGGGACAGTGAGTCAGAGCTCAGAGCTCTCCCTGGCCGGTCTGCGCCTGGCAGGCCTGACTCCCCACTCCCAACCCCCCGGATTCAGGCCGTGGGGACAGGCCAGGGACTAGGAGCTGGCATCCAGAGGCTCTGACGCCCTCGGCCCTGGGGCCATGAGCCACCTGCGTGGCCGGCCATGTGCTAGGGTGCAGACTGTCATGCCAGCTTCGTGAGCCTTCTACAGTCTGCCCTCGTTCCTCATCACCTCCTACCAACTGGGCCCCACATGGTGCCCGCTGAGAAGCAGGGTTTACTGAGTGTCCATTTTCTAGAAATAGGGGTGGTGGCCTGAATGACACAGCCTGAGGAGCAGGACGGCCATTGAGGCCAAGACATGGCGGCCTCATGAGAAGAGGACACGGATGGCGCCTGTCTCCTTGCCTGCCCCTCCCGTGTCGGCTGCACTTGCCTCCTCGCAAACAACCCTCCCAGCATGAGGCAGCTGAGCCGGGTTAGGGACAGAGCCCAAGGGGGTGGGAAGCCCACAGACTCCAGCCATCGAGAGTGCTGAGGACCCCATGAGGCTGTGAGGGGTCCCAGGCTCTTGGCTGCCAGTACCCGACTCCACCCACAGTGAGGGGCCGGGCGGTCTGCCGAGGCTCTGCACACATGAGCACACACCACGCGGCCCATCCGGGCAGGGGCCACAGGCTCACAAAAGGCAGCCACGCACAGTTGCTGGTGTCACCCATCCCTCTCTGAGACACGCCCAGATGGTCCTGAGTGGCCACGGGGCTGGGTGGTTCGCACCAAGCCCTTGGCATGCTTCCCAAGGCTGTCCTGGAAGGTACCAGTGGGCAGAGCTGCCTGTCCAACCCCCTCCTGGTGGCCCCGACTAGGGACTCTGGGAGCAGGAGTGTGCCCGGCCTGCACGAGGGAGGTGCCTCCTCTCCACAGTCCGCTGCGCCCTTGAGCAGGTGGGCTGCTGCTCTCCTCTGGGGCTCGGGGGGCACCCACCTTGAGCTTGTACTTGTTGGAGGTTGCTTTCCGTGTGCCAGGCGTCCCCGATGGACCCAGGCCCTGCTTCAGGTCATGCATGGTGACAAGCTGGCTGGCTGTGAGGGGATAGCAGCAGTACTTGGGAATAAAGGGGACGTTTCTCCCCGCCCCTCCCTGGCATGCTGGTCAGCAGCGCCCTGGGGCAGCCCCTTGGGACCCCCTCCCCCACCGGCCCAGAGGCCCATCTTCCTCAGTGTCTCTCAGTATGAGGGCAAACCAGCCCCGGGCCACCAGCGAGCAGAGGCACTCACACATCTTTTTGACGGTGATGGGAAGGCTGTAGTTGTAGGTGCTGCGCTTGGCCTTGACGGGCATGTCACTTGGGGCGTAACCTGCAGATCAGGAAAGGCGTGATGGGAGCAAGTGGGCGCAGAGGCCCTTCCGGCAACCAGAACTGGCTTTGTGCCATCGGCGCACCAGGGGTTCACTAGGGCCGGCTCCTGAGAAAGGAACGCCAGGCCCCCACGCACCAGGTACCAGCAGCCACCACTCCAGTGCCAGCCACACAGGACCGCGAGCAGTGGCTCACCGCAGGCAGGGGTCTGGACGCTTACTGGGCGCCCAGCCCCCACTGTGGGAGCCAGCAGTGAGAATAACCGAGTGGATGAAACGCGGGGTCAGTAGCTCGAGGGCCAATGGTAGAGCCAGGACTCAAGCTGGGACCCTCACTTCTACGCTATTCTACAAAGATTTCACCAAGAAGCAAAGGTCTTTTTTATCTTTCCCACGTCGATCATCCCCACAAAAGAGAATACTAGCAGAAAAAAGATAGTGAGAGAGAGACAGCAAGGCAAGGTTTTAGTTATTTTTACCATATTTCATTCCACAACGGATTCGGAAATCAAGGACTTGATAAATCTTGGCAT
The DNA here is from genome assembly GCF_010015895.1 of Lontra canadensis. NCBI lineage: Eukaryota > Metazoa > Chordata > Mammalia > Carnivora > Mustelidae > Lontra > Lontra canadensis. The sequence continues at coordinate 17,685,923 of NW_022631024.1, read as the reverse complement.
CTGGGTTTTTTCGGGGATCATACCCGTATCGAATCCACAGGCTTCTCCAGGGGCCTGTTATCTGGAGACAGAAGGTGGAAGGGTAAGAGGAGCGAGGCCCGTCCCTGGCTGGCTCAGGGATACAGGCCCCGGGGTGGGGCAGCTGAATGCCTGAGAGCTGGGGACAGCTCTGGAGCCCCCAGCCGGCCTCTGCCGTGTGCGGCTCTGTCACTTTGGGCTGGTCACTTGGCCTTTCTGAGCCTTGGTCTTCCTGTTGGAGGTGTCAGGAGCCCCCTTTCCCATCGCTTCTCTTAGGATTACATGAGAAGATGCCCCGGGAGCCTTTCCCATGCCACCTGGCACACAGGAAGTGCCCAGGGAGTGTTTCCGCCATGCCAACAGGCATACACCTGAGGTCCCTATGTCTAGAAAGCTGATGCTAAAAGACAGCAGCTCTCTGAAGTCTGGAGGCAAGAGCCTCCTGTCTGCCCCACCTGTCATCATGTCATGGTCACATCTCAGCCTTGCCTCCCCAGGGCTCCATGCGGAGACCCTTGGTAAGGGAGAGTGCTTTCCTCCAGTGCCTCTGGGAATCTCGGTAACAACACCTCACCCCCAGGGCCTCCTGGACTGAGCCAAAGGCAGATCTGCCCCTCCCACCCCCACTCCCACTGAGCCCAGGCAGAATGAGCCAAGGCTGGTGGCCCTGTGGTTAGGGTACCTGGGCTCTGCAACTAGGCTGGGGGTCCCAAGTGGCTCTGTCACGTGCTGGCTAGAGGACCTCGGCACAAGTCACCTCTCCGAGCCCTGGCTCTGCCTCAGAGGCAAGAAGGGAATCCCACTGCCACCCCCCCAGGGATGAAAAGGGATAGAATATATACCTCTAAAGGGAATATAATATATAACGATCCGGTCCTTAGAATGTTCTCAATACAAGATCACTTAAAAATGTATAATCCCTGGGGCGCCTGAGTGGCTCAGTGGGTTAAAGCCTCTGATTTCAGCTCAGGTCATGATCCCAGCGTCCTGGGATCAAGCCCCGCATCGGGCTCTCTGCTCAGCAGGGAGCCTGCTTCACTCTCTCTCTCTGCCTACCTCTCTGCCTACTGTGATCTCTGTCAAATAAATAAATAAAATCTTTAAAAAAAAAAGTATAATCCCTTTACTTAAAAGTTATAACTACTCTTTAATCCTAAAATCGTCCAGTATGGCTAGTGTTACTGGGAGGCCATGGAGGGACTCCCTGGGGCTATAACAAGCCACCCGGGATGGCGGGGGGGGGGGGGGGGGGTTGCTGGGATAGGGCCACCTGTTCTTGCTGAAGCTCCTAGAGGTCCTATCAGCGATCAGGGTGACTCTGGCGGGAAGCAAGGGGAGGCGCTCACCATGTAATAGGCCATGAAGGGCAGCAGGACCTTGAGCTTGTCGGGGTGGACGCTGATACTGGCCTTGACGGCATTTCGTGACCAGATGGGACGGATTTCAAACAGCTGGGGGTCAAGGCAGAGACTGAAATGAGCACCAGGAGCCTCCTGCCCACCTGGCTCAGGCTCTCCAGAGTGGTCTGGTCCCCAGCAGAGCCTTTGGGAGGCAAGCTGGTGGAGAGCAGGGGCTGACCGGGCAAGGAGCAGCCTCCAGGAGCCCCTGCACTCACTCACGGGTCCCTGGCTTTGCAAGCGGGGACCGCACACACAGCCTGGGTCAGGTGTGGCTGCAGGGCCTGGGCATCCTGGAACAACCACGAAGGACATGGTCTCTGTCCTCATGCAGCTCACAGGATAGTCGGGGAGGCAGATGACCGAAGGAGCCAGAGCAGGGCCAAGACAGGGACATGCCAGAGTTCTGGGACCCCGAACCCCAACCTGGAGGGTGGAGCCTCAGTTGGGACATCATGAAGGCTGAAGGGGACGGCCTGGCCCACGGGAGGACTGCAGAAGCCCGTGTGGCTGGGGGATGGGGGGCCGGGGTGCCTGGCTGGGGACTGGGCTGTGCCTGGAGGACTAGCAGGGCCCTCGGAGAGTGGCCCCCCACGGCTCCCCACGAGGGACCAGTAAGGCTGGAAACCAGTCAGGAGTTCACACAGTCTCTCTAAGAAATAAACCTCCAAGGGAACAGCCCGCTTCAGCAAGGGCAGAGGGGGGCCTCTGTCAGCAGCAACGTGGCCTCCGTGAGAACCTGCTGTTCACGCCTGGGTGGGCCTGAGCAACAGAGGCCCCAGCAGCTCCTCCCGGGGCCTGCCAGCCCGGGGGGCAGGGGGAGGCAGGCGGAAGGCCACTCTGCCCCCTCCAGCACTAACGTGGGTGAAGCCACGGGGGCACCCAGCAGGTGCTCCATCTGGTTTCCTGCCACCAGGGATGGGTAAACGAAAGCTTCCTGAACCCCAGAGCTGCACTGGGAAGTCACGAGCAGGCAGGGCACCGACTGCTTACACCCCTTAAGGACCTCTCCAGAATTCTGAGAAGTATCTGAAGTATTTTCAACCTTGGGAATGTAGGGCTTATGTTGGCATGGCTCGGAGATGTGACATCTGGAGACGAAATGTTCCCATGTGCCGATGACTCGGTTATACACAGTCAGCACAGCCACAGGCAACACGGGGGGAAGAGTCCGGGGGGTAAACGGAGGCGGTCCGCGGGGCTCACCCTCCGCAGCTCCTCCTCCACCTTGCGGTCCGTGGGGTTGGTGGAGATCCTCCTCCACGTCTGGACGGCAGCCTCCAGCGGCTGCGTGGGTACCTCGTCCTCCTCAAAGTTGACAAAGATGGCGTTGTGGGGGCGCCGGGCCCTGCTCAGGCCGATGAGGTTCTCGCCTGAGACGGGGGGGTTGTTGTAGCCTTCCCTGGGGCGGAGAGAGCTGGGGTGGGCTGGGGCACCTCCAAGGGGACCCCAGGCACAGGCCTGCTGGACCAGGCAGGGAGCCCACGTGCAGGTGCCACTCCCCGGAGTCTGGGCTACGGGCTGGGGGAGTACCTGGCACCTGTGCCGACGGCCGGGCGGGAATGGGGCAGCGACCGTGCCCACAGAGGCCTTGGGCCCGCAGCTTGGAAACCGGGTGGGGGTGCGGGGCGGGTAGCCAAAAGCTGTGAGGCTGCTGGTCTCACAGCCGCATTGAGACCCGTGCGCACCAGACAGAACCATGTGGCTCGAGCAGGGAGGGCTGGCGAGGCGCAGCCACAGAGGGCGCACTGGGTCAGTTGTCCAGCAACACGGACGACACTGACTGACTCCCCTGGTTCACTCACTTAACCCTCAAGACAACCTTCCGAGGAAGGAACCCATTTCCTACGAAGTAACCGACAGTAGCTAGAAACCTCCCTAGGGTCAGAGCTCGTAAAGACAAGAGCTGGGACTCCGGGCCCCGTGAACCCCATCCCGCACCCTCTGATGGTTGGCATCTAAACCACAGCTGGGTGAAGGGAGGCTGAAGGTCATTACTGAACAGCACCGTCCTACAGCACAGGGGTCAGGAGGGAGGGTTCTAGAGGCCGCTGTGCTCAGGCTGCTCTGTTGGCGCCAGGCCAGGATGCCCAGGTGGTCAGCTCATTAAGGCGGATGTCAGGGGGCCTGGGTCACTCAGTCAGGTGGGCATCTGCCTTTGGCTCAGGTCATGATCTCGTGGATCAAGCCCTACATCAGGCTCTCCTCTCAGGGGGGAGTCTGTTTCTCCCTCTGACCCTCCTCCAGCTCGTGCTCTCTCTCTCAAGTAAGTCAATAAAAAATCTTAAAAAAAAAAAAAAAGTTTGGTTGTCAGAAACGTCAAGCCTGTACTGAAGCAGGAGGACAGTCTCAAGAAGCCCCACGGCGTCAACGATTCCCACACGGCCAATTTCATTTCATCCATACCCCACTTCAAACCCACAAAATTATTGTGAAAAATACTTTTTCACTTTTTAAAAAAGGGTTCTTTAGAAGATGTATTTATTTCAGTGGGGGAAGCCAGCGAGAGAGGGTGAGATAGTCTTAAGCAGACTCCGTGCTAGTGAGGAGCCGGACATGGGGCTCGATCTCACAACCGGAGGTCATGACCTGAGCTGAAACCGAGCGTCAGGTGCTTACCCAACTGAGTCACCCAGCTGCCCCTGAAATACATTTTAAAGCATGTCCTGGACTCCCACGTTCTCATTCAGGTGATTATCACCTTTTATTTATTTTATTCTATTTTTTTGAGTGGGGAGGGGCAGAGGGCGTGGGAGAGAGAGAATCTTAAGCTGGCTCCACACCCATCTTGAACCCAGAGTGGGACTTGATCTCATGACCTTGAGATCATGACTGGAGCCAAAATCAAGAGTCGGCTGCCCAACCGACTGAGCCACCCAAGTGCACCCAGGTGATTACTACCTTTTAAATTTGTTTCCATTCTACCTTAATTTTCTACACAAGTAAAAACCATCTGCATATTTATAAGGAACACACTGAAAAATAAAATTACAAAGAGAGCAAGTCTGTGCCTTTTCTGTAAAGTGACTCTGTTAAAAACCACCCCAAAAATGTGTAATATGACCCTGACTTCAAAGACATCCCCCAAGACCCTGAACACCCCTAAGAGAAAAGGCCCCAGCGGCTCACTCCCGCTGGTGGGCTGCCTGCTGGGACCCGGTCACCACAGGGAAAGGGCTCCTTGGGCCGCCTCACTGGGTCCCCCACTGACTTTCTCCAGGAGGGACCCTGTGGGCCAGCCTCCCAGACTCTCCTCTGCCCAGGGTCCTGCAGGAAGCTCAACTTCCCTGGACCCAAGGAGGGGCCAGCAAGACTGCAGCCTGGCCCCCTCACCAGCCCTGGTGTACCCCAGAAGGCCAGCAGAGCAGAAAAATCAATAGTGGCCCTGGGAAAAAAGGCAGGTTCTTTCCATTTGCTGGAACATCAATAAACCACATGGGGAGGAAAAAAGGGCCTGTGGTCCAAGGGCAGCTGGCCTTCCTCCCTTGTGCCTTCCCCAGAGGACTTGGAGCAGCTGCCTACACGTCCCACAGGACAGACAGGTGACTCAGCGGCTCGAGCCCATGCCAGGGCCCAGCAGCGCAGAGGGGTCTAATTTCCCTTGTGTATTTTGTGTCTATTGCAGGCTCTGAAGGGAAATGCTTGTGGGGGAAGTAATCAAAGCATTTCAGAAATATGCAAATCGTCTCTCCCATGCCTAAAACTCCTGTGTCAAGTACCACACAAACAGAAAAACCTGTCACCCCTCGTGGAGGGCTTCGGCTGGGAGAGGTGTGGCCTGACCCTTTCTGCTTACACCGTTGTTATTTTCTGCCCCTGGAACCACCACTTGCTCCTGTGGTCAGAAAGGGCCAGGGATTCAAGAGACCTGAGCCTTGCGAATGGAAGCTGCTGGGAGGCCTGCTTCTGACTGGGGAAACTGAGGGACGACTGGCACCGGGAGGCGCGGGGGACGCCAGTACTCTCGCTTGTCCTGGCAACAGCGCGGCAGGTTCACATGACAACACAAGTCCCTCCATGTGGGAGGCACCCAGACTGATTTCTCGAGGACATGCTGGGAAGCTGGGGCCTGGCAGGGGCAGCAAGTGCGGGACGGGGGCCAATCGCAGAAGCTGGGGCCGCAGCTGGAGTGCTCGCTCTGCTCTGGGCTGTGCTTGGAACTCTCCGTGTTTTTTTAAGGGAAGAGAACAATGCACTTTCTCCTTAGGATCAAATCTAAGGCCCTCACCATAGTCTCTGTGACCTTCACCCCACCACTCTCCCAGACTCCCTCTGCAACCACTCCTTCACAGGCACCAGTCTCCTGGTCTGGAATGTTCTCCCCAGATCTTCACCGGCCCGGATATGTCATCACTTAGGTCTGTTTCAGATGTCAGCCCCTCTGAGGGCCCTGAGCCCTCACCCACTCACTGCCCTTATGCCCTTTTATGTCCTCTAAGATGCGCATCTGGCCACAGGCCCATCGCTCACTCCTGGCTCACTCGTGCTCCATCCAGCTCCCCACCCAGCCCAGCAGGGACCTCATCTGTCCTCTGCTGACCCAGGGCTCCAAGCAGTGCCCCAGGCCATGACCCTGAGTCCGCACTGTTGATGAAAACATTTAGTAAGGGAAGAGAACATCCTCATCCTCTCACCCCTCTACAGGTAACTGCTCTGGGCTCCATCTTCCAAAACTTTCTAGGTTTCTACCGTCATGCCACAATTTATTTTTGCAGCACAGGATGTGCTCCTACACCTGCCTTTTTCACAGAGCAAGGCACCCTGGCCAAATGCCACATCGGCCCACGAGCCTGCTCTCCCACACGCTGCACGGGGTTCCCTGGCCCGGAAGGGCTGAACGTTCACTGGCCGCATCCCTACTCATGGACGATCACTTGTTTACTCTACCAAACTCTGCCGGCCACTCACTGTTCCAAGTATTTCAAGGTACTGCTTTGGGGCACGAGTCTTCCAAGTCTTAAGGTGACATCCTGATTCCTTCTCCATGGCGTGGGAGCTCTGAGCAAGGTCTCTACATCACTGGTTCGGCTGCCTCTGGGACCCAGGTCCCCTGACCACAGGGCCCTTGCTCTGAAACGTGATGTTGCAGCGGCTGGGGGTAGAGTGGAGGGGCTTACCGGTGCTGCGTCTCTGGCCGATAGAAATAGTCCACTGGGGTGTCCAGCCGAGAGAAGATGGGTGGGGGGATGTAGAGCGGCAGCTCTTGGTGGAAGAAACTCTCCTTCTCGGGTTTGAGCATGAGCACCTTGTCGTACATGGACATTTGCCTGCCGCCCGCGTCCGTGTGCACCGCCAAGTACTGGAAGTCGGACATTCCTGGAAAGAGAGGCAGCCAGATGGCGGGCACCCCACTACACCCTCCCAGGAACTGGCGGCTGCGGCACGTCGACACCCACATGTTCTCCAAGGTGCCGAGGGAGCCTTGGAGGTGGGAGCCAGAACAGCACCATCTGAAACACTTCTGCGCACGTGACTCTGTGCACCTGGGAGTCTCCCGACAGGGCCGGGGTCGGGGAAGGTGTGGTGCGTGAGGGTCTGATCTAGGTCAGCACTTCCTGAAATGCAGAGTGCACACGACGCACCTGGGGCCCAGCTGAAGACTCTGGGACTCTGTTCCTCAGACAAGCCCCCAGGCCAGCCGGCGCTGCTGGCCAGGATGCAGACTGAGTGGCGGGGTGCCAGCTTGAACAGACGGATGGAAAACGCATCATGGGAAGACCTCGCCCCAGGAAGGATGGCCATCGTTGGGGAGCACCACATGCCCCAGGAAGGATGGCCCTTGTTGGGGAGCACCACATGCCACCAGCACGACTGACGTTCAAAATGCCCAGTGTGGGATCCCAGGTCCTGGTTCCATCCCTTTCCACTTTCCAGCCCCTCTTCCGCATCCGAGCTCTCCGCAGACCGTCTGAGAGCTGCAGCTGACGCTGCGCATCCACTAAGGCTTCCTAGTGATCTGCCAAGTGCCTCCTGCGTGTGTGAACTGGCCCTTTCACGGCATCCCCCAGACCCCGACCCTTCACGAGGGCCTTAGGAACCCAGGCTCCCACACTGTACGGAGAAGAGCCGGAGGCTGAGGGCAGCTGAGCGCCTGCCCAAACAAACTGGCTCCTTCTTACTCGCCCACCCCGCCCTGCCCCTTACCGCCTCCTCACTGGGGCTCCCTGTGGGTAGCAAACTGACTGAGGACCCCACGGGAAACATCCAGGTGGCCAAGAGTTCAAAGGAACATGAGGTCCCAGGGGGCTGAGATGATCTGGGAAGGCTTCAGAGAAAAGGCAAGACCAGTACACAGTCAAGGCTTAGAGATGGTTCTAAAACACTGACGGTCAAAAATTGGAGACCTGCTAACCAGTTTTATTCGGCCCCACATAATGGCCTTAAAAATTTTGGGATTACCTAGAACACGAGCCTTTCTGAAGAACGCAGATGAGCAGCAGTGAGCCCACAATCCGCTGAGGGCTGTGCATGGAGGGGGAAACGTGCGCCTCTCGGATGGGGCCTGGACTGTCCAGCTCTGTTCATCCCCCGCCCCTCATTCCGGGGCACAGACTGGCCCCCTTCCCAGTGTGAGGACCCACAGAGCACCTACAGGAATGTGGACACAGGTCCTAAAATAACCCAACGCAGGAAGCTGCAGTTACCTTGAAACTTGTAAATGGTGGAGATGATGCCAAGTATCTCGATGTCGAACGTGGCCCCGGGATGGGGCTCAAGCCCCGGCAGCTCCCTCTGCCGCCTGGTCTTCCTCCTGACCCGGAGCAGCAGGCTGCTGGTACTGAAGCGGTTGGCGCACACAGGGTGGCAGTAAGGGTCCTTGGGCCGGAAGTACAGCTCCAGCCTCTTGGTGGGGTCCGCGTAGATCTGTGGCGAGGCGGAGGCAGAGCGAGGCAGTGAGCAGCTGAGCGACGGGCAGAGAGCTGCCCCTCGCTCAACGAGAGCCCGATGGTGACCCAGACGACAAGGGGAAGGCCAGGGGACGCAGGGTTCATTCCCAGCTCTGAATTCTCAAAAGACCCATTCTTCGAACCCAAGTATCTTCCTTTTTATCTGGTAGAGAAAATGAGGTTAGTCTCCCCTCCTTCTAAGAGGCTGGAAGCTGCAGACGGGGACAGCCAGCTAAGTAGAGCCCCCCCACCGCAAGGGCCTGTTCAGTGCAGGGAATCAAGTCTACCACGGAGGAACCGAGGCTGGCAGGGCGGGGTGGCTTGTCTTGACCTTCCTCCCCCAGGTACTACCTGCCCCACACGGTCTTCCTATCAGTCTCACCAGCAAACGTTTCCAGGTCCAAAGGAAAGGAAATCAACTAGTAGGAAGCACTTTGGCTCTGCCTAGCTGTCATCTGTCCTTTCCGAGACTTGTTCCTTCTCCTTAAAACGGAGATACGAACAGCACCTACTCACAGGACTGCAACGACGACTAAATGAATCGCTGAACCACGGAACAGGCGACACGCTTAGTCTGGTGTCCAGCTCATGGTGAACACTCTACGCGGGTCGCCCACCCACGAGAGCTTGCCCGGCACACGGCAGGAGGGACACAGTAAGGGTCAGCTGTGTGGCCACGAAAGCCCCAGCAATGCTCACTGACCCAAGAGTATCTGCCTCCCACCTTGCTGGTCCCCAGCACTGACAGCAGCCTGGTCCCTAGGAGGTGCTCAGGAACCACGGAGGGGGAAAGCAGGTTAGGAGCCCCGACCTTCAGGAATCCCCTCTCACAAGACAGGATCAGTGAGACTGTGAGGCTGGGGACAGCCCCCGCTGCGGGCGGGCAGAGAAGCCGCACCCGCGGCACGGAAGGGGCGAATCAGCGGCGGGTCTCTTCCAAAAGGCTCACGCTGCAGTTGGCTACAGACACCCCTGGGGCTCGTGAGAGCGGGGGCCCTGGGGTGCCACGGTGAAGTAAGCCGGGACGAAAGAACAACACGCGGCTAACCGGGCCCCTGTGGCGTTCGGTGCTGCACGCGGGCTTCCCCCATTCACGAAGCCGGAGGAAGCGCAGCCAGAGTATAGACTTCGGGCGGAGACACGCGTGAGCTCAAGCCCCCACCGCGCCCGCCGCAGTGTCTGACCCGACTCTTCCTCCCCGAGTCTTCACCGGGAAAAGGGGCTACGGGACCTAACCCGCTGGGCTGCCCGAGGATCCCGTCACGCACCGGACGACTTCGGGAAGAAGGCACGACGGCGGGAGCGACCGCAGGCTCCGCCCTCCTGCAGGTCACAGCCCCGGAGCCGAGCGGCCAAGACAGACAACACGTGTGAAAACGTAATTCCACGTTGGAATTAGCCGGTCGGGGCTGCGCAGGCCACGGTCCCCGCGGTCCTGGGACGGGGCGCCGCTGGGGCTCCCTGCCTCAATGCCCCGCGCCTGGGCCTTCGCGGTGAATGAAGCAGCGGCAGCCCAGCGTGTCCCCGCACCCCGGGAGGAGGGGACGGAAAGGACCCCCCGCCCTCCCGCGTCTCCACCGCAGCCCGTTCCCGCGGCTCCCCAGGAAAAGCGGTCCTGCCCGGCGCGCGGGACGCCAGTCCCCGCCCACCCGCTGCCCCGGCGCCCGCCCCGACTTCCGCTGCCAAGGAGCCCACCCTGCCCCGGATGCTCCCGCCCCGCCGGCCGAGGTCCCAGACTGGGTCGCACCCGCGGTCCCGGCCACTCCCCCCCAGTCCCACTTCTCACCCGGGAAACGCCCTCCTCGCCGCCCAGCGTCCGCAGCATCTTGGACACGTCGCGCACCACGCCTGGGTACTCCACGCACACCATACGCCGCTCGCGCCGCAGCTCCACGGGGACCGCGATCCCCGGCCCCGCGTCGGCCGCCCCCGTCGCCGTCGCCGCCATCCCTGCCCGTCTGGCCCCGCCCGCCGCGGTCCGCCCCTACGCGCGCTCTGAGGGGCCTCGCCGCAATGGTTCCGCGAAAGAATCGTTCCGGGTCCCCTCGCCGCTCCAGTCTCTCTACATCCCAGGGCTCCGGCAGACTCGAGGCCTCTGAAAGCAAAGGCCAAGTCCAGACCCCCAGGCTTCGGGGTGAAGGATCGCCTGGTCCTCAATTTGGGGTTTAAAAAAAAGAGGGCACCCCCCCGAGGGGCGGGGCAAGGGCTTGTCGCCGCTAGCAACCCGCGAAGGACAGGGAGGACTGAGAGACACCGCGCAACTCTCGATTTCAGCCAATGAGAACCCGAGGGCCGATGAAGCGACTCGAGGAAGCCTGCTTCCGCCCCTTCTCGCCCGCTCATCGATTTCAGCCAATGAGGAAGCACAACCGGGCCGGGTTCCCACCCGTTCCTATGTCTCCTTCCAATGAAGACTCGGGGGCGGGCTCGAGGCACACTTCCGGCGTGGGACCGTCCGCGGCTCTGGGTAGATTTCCGGCCGAGGTGGGCCGCGGGGTCTCCGTGGGTCTCTGACGTGCTCCGGCGGCCGCTCGGGGACCGGGCCTCCGGCGGCGCGTGGAGGGTCGGGTGTGGGAGTGCGCGCCGCACCTGCACGCACGGAAGTCCCCGAAGCGCCTCGGCCGCGGGGCTCGGGGTGCGGGCGGCCGGGGCAGGGGCAGACCCGCCGCGAGGCCTCGAGGGGCCGGGGCCGAGAGGACGGGGAGAAGCAGCTTCGGCTGACGGAGACCGGGGGAGCGAGGGGACCAGGCTTCCCAGAGGACCTCGGAATGGAAGGAGGGGCCTATTGGCCCCGGGCGCGTGTCGGGGTCGGCGGCCGCACGGGCCGTCGAGGGGGTTTTCCGAGGAAAGGCCGTCCCCGTGGCGGCACCGCGAGCGGTCACCGGCGGCAGCCGGCGCGCGAGCCGCGAGCTCCGGGCAGCCCCGGACGGCCTCTCCGGCGGCACCTGGAGGAGGCTCCGTGCGTGAGGCCGCGTGGGTCTCCGGAGTGTGTCGTGCCCTCCGTGATGGCACCTCGGATGTCGCGCGTCCGCTTGTCCCCGCGCCGTGCGCAGCGAGCTCGGTCTTCGGGACGGGGACTCTCAGCGCAGGTCCGCGTGGTCAGCCGACAGACCGGCGTGTCCCGGCAGAGCCCGGGGCGTGCGGTGCGCGTGGGTCAGTCCTGTCCCGGCGGGGGCACTGCGGGGGAGGCGAGGAGGGCTTTGGAAGGCGTTTCTTGTTTGCTCCAAACATCTTACCTGCTCACTGGACGGAGACGGACGGCGCGCGAGCAGGGGGAGGGGCGGGGCGGAGGAGCAGGCTCCCCGCTGAGCAGGGAGCCCGACCTGGGGCTGCGTCCCAGGACCCTGGGGTCGTGACCGGAGCAGAAGGCAGAGGCTTCACCGACTGAGCCCCCCCCGGGCGCCCCTGGGAAATGTTTTCTTTGGGCCCCAGAATCTGAACATTGCTTTCTGGGCCCCTGGGTCAGTCTGGGAAGCACGCAGTAGGTCACAGTAGGTGTTTCCAGTTCCTCAGCCAGTACTAAGTCGTCCCCGCACCCTTCGAAGTGGACAGTAGTGTTCACTTTGGGCCACCAGGTGGCAGCAGAGCGTTCTCTCGGGCAACACCGCCACCTGGTGGTCACTGGTGCCCGTGACACCTGGAAGAAGGGGAAGGAGCCGCCGAAGGAGGAGAGATGCGCAGGGGGCGCGGGAAACGGAGCCTCCAGACAGTCCTGCGCTGGGGGTGCGGGGGAGGGGTCAGCAGCCTGCTTCCGGTCTGGTCCGGCCGCAGGGAGGCCACGCCTCTTCTCCGACCCACTTGCACGCATGCGCAGGTCCGGAAATCCTCCCGCGAGTCCAATCGCTCCCAAGTGATGGAGCCTTGGAGCTCGCCCAGGGGCTTCCGTTTTCCTTTTAGCTGCAAGTGGGGCGAACGGTTGTCCCGAACACTGGCCTTCCTGGTCAGCTCGGCATCCCAGAGCAGAACTAGACGAAATGCACGCAGGAGGGAGCTTCGAAGTTGCTTCACGAACAGCGTTTACGTTGCCAAGTTAAATATTCTCAGATGCGCGCCAGGCGGAGGTAAATTTGCAGTGAGGCTAATAAAATTTAAACGCCAGGGCTCCTCGACTGCAGGTGCCTCTGGGAGGTGCCTTACCATTGTGTTCACACCGGCATACGCTTTTATAAAAGTTTTTAGAAGTAAGACGTTTTGACCACAATTACCTACCTGGCCTGCCCTCGATCGCACCTGCCCTCGTGTTGGGAGGCATCAAAGGGGTCACAGGCATTTAAGGGACTTGACGAAGGGGAAGTCCAGCCGGGAGTCCGTTGGGTTTGGATTACATGGAATACGTGTGTGGCCCACAGCCGGGCTGTTGCTGGCCGTCCTGCGTGGGAATGACTTCCAGGAACACACACTCCACCGTAATGGCACGCGGAGAACGTGGTTCTTGTCAACCCTTGCAATGGAAGCTCTCTGTCAAGAGGTGATAACGCAGACTGAACAAGTACAAATGTGACATACATTTCTGTTTGGTTTTAATGGGAATCGCACAAAATAGAATTTCGGGAATTCTGTGTAGGGCTCGACTCTGTAGAGGTACTATGGGGAGCCAGCATGTCTGGGTGCAGAGTAGCGCGTTCTACGCTCTCCAGCGTATCTGACCTCTGTTTGCTACAGCGTTCTCTGTTCCAAGTTGCAAAGCTGAAAAAAAGGTGTTCTAACCAGCAGTAACAGAAGTCGGATTTTGATCAGCCAGACTTTCCATGCTCTGCAGAAAACGTTAACAGATTGTCGGGCGCCTGCTTGCTCAGTCAGAAGAGCGTGCGCCTCTTGGTCTTGGGGTCGTGAGTTCCAGCTCCAAGTCAGGCATGGAGCTTACTTAAAATAACTACCAAAAAGAAAGTTTTTAAAGATTTTTTTATTTATTTGACACAGAGAGAGCACAAGCAGGGGAGCAGCAGTGGGAGAGGAGAAGCAAACTTCCCGCAGCACAGAGAGGCTGATGTTGGGATGCTGGGCTCGATCCCAGGACCCTGGATCATGACCTGAGCTGAAGGCGGACATCTAATTGGCTGAGCCACTCAGGTGCCCCGAAAACAATTTTTATTTTTTTTTTTAAAGATTTTATTATTTGAGAGAGAGCGAGAGAGAGCATGAGAGGGGGAAGGTCAGAGGGAGAAGCAAACTCCCCTTGGAGCTGGAGCCAGATGTGGGACTCAATCCTGGGACTCCGGGATCATGACCTGAGCTGAAGGCAGTCGCTTAACCAACTGAGCCACTCAGGTGCCCCCCAAAAAAATGTTTAATAAAAATTATTGTTGCATGAGAAGGCAAACAAGGAATATGTAGCTAAAGTATGTGGGAAAAGGTGTTCTAGGGCGATGTCCAGCCTTTGATTAGTATAAATTTTTTCCTGGATACTTAGATGTCATATAGAATTGTTTATCATTTGTCATAGGGTTTTTTCCCTCATTCTAAATAGTGATTTGCTTTTCCACCTAATTTTGTGTTCTTAATGTTGTATTCTTTGGTGTAGAGAAGGACCTTACCAATGTGTATGCTTCCAGCACCCACCCCCCCATCTCAGAACTGCCCCGAACTGTTTCACTGTTACGTGGCAGCACATGGTCATTCACAGCTTTCTAAATCCTAGCTCAAAGTGGGACCTCTGGGGGCACCTGGGTGGCTCACTCAGTTAAGCGTCTCAGTGTAGGATCCTGGGATCAGCCCCGAGTTGGGCTTCCTGCTCAGGGGGGAGACTGCCTCACCGTCTCCTTCTGCCTGCTGCTCCCCCTTCTTATGTTATCTCTGTCTCTGACAAATAAATCTTTTTTTTTTTTAAAGCAAAACTTCTCGGGGCGCCAGGGTGGCTCAGTGGGTTAAAGCCTCTGCCTTCAGCTCAGGTCATGATCTCGGGGTCCTGGGATTGAGCCCCGCATCAGGCTCTCTGCTGACTGGGGAGCCTGCTTCCTCCTCTCTCTCTGCCTGCCTCTCTGCCTACTTGTGATCTCTGTCAAATAAATAAATATAAAGTCTTAAAAAAAAAAAAGCGAAACTTCCCTTAGGATCTTTTCCAAAGTCTGTACTGCCTGTCAGGGTGTCCTTCTGTTCTCTCTCTGCCCCTCTGCTCCGTCTCTCCCTCTCCTTGACCCCATCCCCTCACTTGAACATGTATCCAAATAGCCATTGTGATGGTTTTCCTTGATCCATGAGTTTTTTTTTTTTAAGAAATCTCTTGCTCAATATCCCAAAATTGGGGAATTTTAAAATTATCTTTTCTGTTCTTGACTTCTAGCTCAATTTCACAATAGTCAGGGAACACAGTCTACGTGATTTCAGCCCTCCCTTTAAAATGTTTTGGGTCTTGCTGAGGCTCCTGGGTGACTTGGTCGGTTCAGCACCAGACTTTCGGTTTGGGCTCAGCTCCTGATCTCGTGGCCGTGGGACGGAACCCTGAGACCAGCTCTGGGCTCAGTGCTCAGTCTGCTCGGGATCCTCTCTCCCTCTCCCTCTGCTTCTCCCCCCGCCCCCCGCTTGGACTTGCTCTTAAATAAACAAACTAATGAATTAATTAATCAATTTTAAAAATTAAATTAAAATGTATTGGGACTTGCCTTATGACCCAGCACACAGCCTTGTGAAGCATTCTGGGTCCGTCGGAAAACAATGTGGCAGGTGCGATGTCTTTTATCTTGCCTGGGTGTATGTCCGTGTGGGCGCCCACGTGTGTGTGTGTGCGCGCGTGCACGCACGCGTGTGCCTGCTCAGTCTCTCAGAGATGTGTTAAAATTTCCCACGTAATCATGACTTCACCTAGTCTCCTCTCAGGTTTGTGATTTGGCTTTGCTTCTGTCCGAGGTCCGTGTGTTTGTGTACACGTAAATTTGGAAGTGTTATGTGCACCTGACGAATGGGCCTTTAATGCTCATGAAATGTTCCTCTTCGTCTCTAGGAAAGTCTAAATTGTCACTATGGGAGGTTTGCTTTGGTTCATGTATATAGTTTTATATATACATAGTTTTCTGTCATTTTACTTCCAGCATTTCTGCGGGCTTTGATTTTTGTCTTTTTTAAGCAGGATGGAGTCTGGTCTTCCTCCTACTCCCCTCTGTTTTTGGTCCGGAGTATTTAATTGTCTTATATTTAAAGCAAAGCTGATCTGGTGTAAATCTTTTATATTCCTGATCTGCCTGTTCTGTCTTCCCCTCCCCTTTCACTTCCTCTTTTATTGCTAATCATATTTTATTATTCTATTTTCCCTCTAATAAATAGCTGTACATATTTTTACTGGTTACCCTAGAGATTATAGTGTGAATCCTTGTGCTATTAAAGTTGAATATAAATTAGTGCTCTCACTGTTTCCACAACAATGCAACGACATGTTTAGACCTCTCTTGCCTTTTGTGCCATTGTAACCGTGCGTATATATGTGTGTTTTAATATATTACATATAAAATATTCATCATGAGAGTATTATATATGAAAAATAAATCTACTTTTAAATCAACTTTATTGAGGTATAATTTATATGCAATGAAATAGACCCCGTTTAAGTGTGTCGTTCAGTCTGTCGACAAATATGAGTGTAATCACCACCTCGATCGTGATAGAGAATATTTCAGTCACCCAAGAAATTCCCTGGTGCCCTTTGCAGTGAATCACCCCGCCAAGTGGGCTGGTTGCGTGGAGAGCGCAGGGCTCATGTGGACACGTAAGGCGATGCTGGCGACTGCCCTCCCCGAGACCACCCACGAGGGGAAATTTCTCCACGAAGGAGGTAGAGTGGGTCCTGGATAGTCAAGGGGGAAAAAGACAAATGATGCCCAAACTGGGTTCCTCTGTCTCTCCCCAAACCTCTTCACCCCCAACCTTCCTCTTTTAGGGGTTCTTTCTCAGGAATAGAAACACCAGAAATTTGGGTGTCACCCTGGACTCCCCACACTCCCTGGTTCCCCATCCACCCACTGCTGTGTGGTCCACTTCCGTCCCCTGACTCAGGGCTCCATGTTTTCTTCCCTCCCCGTCCATCACCCGGGACAGCTCACGTCCCCTGTCAGCGTCCCCCTGCCCGCAAACGGCCCCTCACTGGTGTCTGACATGCTTCCTCCACGCGTAATGATACTCCGTACCCAGGGTTCAAAATCCAAAGGACGCTAAACCTACAAAGAGAAAAGCCCCTCCAACTCCTTTCCCCAGACACTAAGATCGATTCATCTTATCGGTTTCTGGTTTTTCTTATTTATCTCCCTGAAGATAATCTGCATGGTTCTGAGCAAAATTTTATATATATATATATATATATTTTCCCCCCCCTCCACCTCCTTTAAAAAGTGAAGGCTAACCCACACAGTTGTTATTCTGTTTCCCCCTCTAGTAAATATTTGCACGTGCTTTTCCTGGCTTTCCTGGAGAGATAATAGGACCCTTGATCCATTCAAACCAGCTATAAATCAGTGACCGCAAATGATAGCTCACGTACCCTCCCTTCCACACCTCCCTTTCTCACCGGACAGTATACCACGGGGAAGACTCCCCGACAATTCACACGGCGCTTCCTCATTTTTCTGAACAGACGCCCGCTGTCCCGCTGTACGGCGGGCCCTGATTTCCTTCACCAGCCCTCTCTGAGGGATACTTCGGTTGTTTCCAACCTTTTGCAAACACGGTGGAGCAATGAATCACTGCTGTGCGTCCTTGCGCGCGGGCTGGCCGTCTGGAAGAGATTGCTGCCGGCTCAAAGGGCGCGCGCACCTGTGGCTCCGCGGCCGGGCCTGCTCCGTTTATGATCGCTCCCTGGGTTGGGCCAGGCCGTGTCCGGGTCGCGGGGCCTCCCCACAGCACCGGCCTGCCAGGGTTCCCGACACCCAGGAGCTCTTCATCTGGAGGGGCTGCCTGACCCCCGTGGGGCAGCCTCCCCTCCGGCCGGGTTCAGGCCTCCCCGCGTCCCCCCTGCAGAAGCCAGGGGGCGCTGCTTCCCCTCGGTCGCAAATCCAACCTGTCCTCCCCACCCCCACCGCGCGGCCTCACACCTGCTGCGGTTCCCTATTGGCAGGGAGTCTGGGGGTCCAGCTCCCCCGGATTCTCCCGACTCCTTCCCACCAGACAGCTTTTGCGCTCCCTCCTCCAAATTCCTGGCAACCCCTCCCCGGGACTGCTCGCCTTTGCCCTACCCTGCCCCTCAGCTCAGGGTGACCTCTAAGAAGGGGTTGAGGCCCCTGCGTGGGGCACACTGGCTGCCCCCTGACCCTCCACCCCCTGTTCCCTGGCCTGACCGCGGGAGGCGGGGTCTCCTTGCCGGTTCCCAGGGAGACAGACATGTCATCAGGAGGGCTAAGGAAAGAGCCCCTCAGCATGTGAAGGGGCACCAGCCTGAGCCTGGCTGGTCTGGGGGTTCAGGGACCCTCAGAAGCCGGGACCTGTGCAGTCAAGTGTGCCAGCCTTTTGGGCCACAGCCTGGAAGAAGGAAGGGAAGGAGGGAGGGAGGGAGAGGACAGGACGAGAAAGGAGGGAGAGGAAGCAGAGGGTGCAGGCAGTGAAGACAAGAGGCTGCTGTCTGGCCAGGGCTGTGGTCAAGTCCCAGGAGAGAGGTCAAAGCCAGGACACCCCTCAACCGCGTGGGCGGGGCATGCCTTCAGATTAGAAAGACTTTGGGCAGAAGTTCTTTAAAGTTCTACCTTGGGCAAGACTGTGCCTCAGTTCTACCACTGGGAGGGACACTTGGCACCCAGTGTTTACGTGGGAAGTGCTCAGCACGGACCAAGGGTGCCATCTGGGATGGGCCTTCCAGTCTGATCAGATCAGACGGTGGGCTGGGAGGGCCTTCTGTCTTCCCCAAGGGTGGGGGTGCTGCCCTTCTGGTGCAGCTCTGGGCTGCAGCCCTTGGCATACTCTCACTGATGTGGGGGGGCAAGGGGCATAGGTTCATGGCCCATGCAGGCTCAGGTCAAGGGGTAAAAGATTAGAAAGCACCCCTCACCCCCAGCCCCACCTGTCACAACCTCTGAGCCCTCACTGTACATCAGCCCTTTTGGGATGGGGAGGACCAGGCCCATTAATTTGTCTGCCCATCCACCCACCCACCCAACCACCCATCCATCCATCCATCTAACCAACCACTGTCCATCCACCCAACCACCCACCCATCTAACCAACCACCATCCACCCATCCAACTACCCATTCATCTAACCAACCGCCATCCACCCAACCACCCGCCATCTACCCAACCATCCATCCATCCATCCGTCCATCCTTCTAACCAACCACCGTCCACCCGTCCACCAGGCACACATCTGCCCACCCACCCATTCACCCCCTGAAAGTATCTACGTGCCGAGTGCTGGGAAGCAGTGGAGCCCCGCACGGAATGTTCTCAGTGGTGGCACGTCAGAGTTATTTACTGACGGTCATGATCAGCATCAGTTGGGATCGTCACAGAGACCCGCGAGTCGTACTGCGTGGGGGCTGTGGCTGGAATGGAGGAGTGAGTCAGGTGAGAACTTGAGGGAACTACCTTCTGGACAGGGGAGCCCTGTTCCAAGAGCCCAGAGGCAGGCAAAGCCCGTCTGGGAGAAAGAAGAGAAGGATGTGGGGTTGCACTGCTGCTGCCTCTGGGTGCCCTGTTGCTAACCCCCGGGAGAACCCCGCCCCCCCCAGGCTCTCCCACAGCCCCGCAGGTCCCTCAGGCTCCAGCCCAGATCAGGGCCCCCTGGCGTTGCTGGCCTCCGAGGAGGGGCCTCTCCACCTGGACTGCGAGCCATTCAGGCCTGGGCTCTTGTTCTCAAGCCTGTGTTCAGCAAATACCAAGGCCACACTGTAACCCTTTACAGATCGTAAAATTTGCTATTTTAACCATTTGTGTGTATACAGTTCAGTGGTGTTAAAAGTACTCACTTGTTGTGGGGGTGGGGGACAGCCACCAGCACCAAAACACCCAGATCTCTCCCATCTGGCAAAACCGAAACTCTGGTCTTATTAAACCAGCTCCCCATCCCCTCCCCCTGGCCTTTTTTGAGGCGGAGTGGTATTCCGGTATATGGATAGACCAGACGTAGACCATGCCCCTGGGAAGCCTCGTTCCCGGTTCAGCCCCTGGGGCCAAGTACACGGCCAACAAACAGTTGGTTTTTGGCAAAACTCTAGAGTGAAGGGAGCGTAGATCTCGTGTTGACCACCTCTCTTTCTGGTGCAACTCAAGGCCCCAGAGGAAGAAAGGGTCTTCCCCCAAAGTCCTAGGGGGTTTCCAAGGAGTTCCTACCAGGGATTTAAACAGTCCACCCTAGCTGGCTTCACCGTCTCCCGACGCATGACCTCTGCAAGCTCCCCCAGATAAAGCAGGAGAGGCGGCCAAACACTAGGACAGCGGGACACTTGGCCCTGTGTGCCGTGTACCGTGTGAGCCCTTGTCTGAAAGTCACTTCCATTCCAACCAGAGCCTCACCCCCACTCCTCTGGGCCTTGGATTGGAGACCAGAGGCTGTCTGGGGCCACTTGTGGGGGCCACGTGCACGCCAAGTCTCTGGTGAGTTTTATTACCGTTCTCATTTTACAGACAAGCAATGGGCCCAGGGCAGAGAAAGGACTTGCCTCGGGTGACAGAGCCCAGCCTAAGGCCCAAGCTCAAAGCCCATCGTCTACACTGACGGAGGAAGCCGGCCCTCACTACCCCAGCCTCCTCCCCGTGTCCAGAGCTCTCGGGAGATGGAGTCGGGGCCCTAGGGCAGCCCAGGTCTGGCCTATCTCCAGCCTGGAGACTCAGGATCACCTCTGAAGACGTCCCCAGAGCTGATGTGGGGGCGTCACCTTTGGCCTATCCCTGTCCTCCCTGGGGGAGGTTCGGGGACCATCAAGGGATCGCGGCTCCTCCAGGCTCCTCCCGGCCCCCATGAGGACAGGTGCCTTCTCTTCTTCCACAGAGACCCGCGAGTCGTACTGCGTGGGGGCTGTGGCTGGAATGGAGGAGTGAGTCAGGTGAGAACTTGAGGGAACTACCTTCTGGACAGGGGAGCCCTGTTCCAAGAGCCCAGAGGCAGGCAAAGCCCGTCTGGGAGAAAGAAGAGAAGGATGTGGGGTTGCACTGCTGCCGCCTCTGGGTGCCCTGTTGCTAACCCCCGGGAGAACCCCGCCACACTGGCGGGGGGCACCGGGGGTGGCGGGCATCAGTGGGTACCCTCCCGGTGAACTTTCTGTGGAAGCCCCCGCCCTTCCCTTTCTGCTGTCCCCATGAGGGGCGGAGACAGGACGGCAGCACCACCGGTGGCCGCGGGTGCTTCCTCTGTGTCTGGCCGGCTGCGTGGTGGCTGGGACCCGGGCCCTCAGCCCTGGCAGGGCCACCCAACGGCCTGTCTCTCTCAGCCAGACTTCCTCGAGGCCAGGCCTCCGCGCCCCACACCTGCAGCAGCCCCCCGTGGCTTTAGAAGGTTTATCTGCCAGAGGGGCTTTGAGGGCGGGGAGCGGGGACCCTTATCTCCCTGCCAGGGACCTGCCCTACGGTTGGGGCTTTGTAATCTGACATTGTGATTTTTTCACCCTTGTCCCAACCCACCCCCAACCGGGAGGGAGGATTTGCTGAATCATCCCGGGGAGGTGGTTGCAGGGGGCTGGGGGCGAGGCAGCTGGAGGGCAGTGATAAGTCTGAGGCCGGGCAGGGGGGGGGGCTGGGGGCCGGCCTGGAGGAAACCCGGGGCTGTGACGGTTTCCAGCTAAGATTGTTGGCTCCTGCAAAGCTGCCTTGGTGACGCTCCACTCTGGAAGCCCCAGTCTCCCTCCCAAAGGAGACCAGAGGAGGACTGGGCCGCAGGTGGGCCACCTGAGAGCCACAGGGGCCTGGCTGGGGGACCCTGAGCCCACACAGGACGGCTCCCAGGACCATCTAAAGCACTCGAGCTTTATACACTGGGCCCTTGCGGCTCCAGAGGGGCGCCAGCTGGCCCCCAGACCCCCAGCAGGTTGGGAGTGGAGCCAGGGGCTGACCTGAGGCCTTTGTCTCCCCAGGGCCTTTGCACCACTGGTTCCTTGGCTTGGGGCAGTCCTCCCCCCCACCCCCCACGCCGCCTTTGATGTATCAAACCTTTTTTGTGTTTCAGATGTCTGCTTCCTCCAGGAAGACTCCTCTGGTCCCAGGGTCTGGGTGGCCCCTTGGCCTCCTACAGTCCCCTAGGTGCCCCTTCTCCTAGGTCTTACCCCACCAGGGCCCAGAGTGCACACCCAGCGAATGCTGTGGAATGGAGATTGGGGTTCTCTCCTCCTGACCCCAAGAGTTTCCCTCTCTTGGGACTAAAAGTCTGAGATCTGCAAGAGGGGAGGAGAGCCCTGGAGGGTGTGGGCAGGAACCCTGCCCTGTCTCTGCCGCAGAGCTGAACCAGGAGCAGGGATAGGTAGTCTCAGCCCGGGCCTTCCCCGGCCCTGCACGGTGCCCTTCACTCCTCCTGCACAGCGGTCTGACTTTCAGGCGTCTGGAAGAGACAGTTATGCCCCCAGCATTGGCAGTGGGCTGTTTACAGAGACAGGGGTCCTCCTGGACATCCATAGTGGGAGGGTCTGGACCAGAGGCCAGGCGGGACGTGCTGGGACTTCCCCAGAATGCTCTCTACTCCCTGATTTCTGGTTCCCCCCAGAGTGCGGTGGGCAACCGCAGGCCGGGGCAGAGGGGTGATTGACGCCCCTGAGTCAGTGGCCACATCCCCTGCCGCTCCCAAAAGGGGCTCCTGGGGCAGGAAGAGCTGCCCGCGGTGGTCGCTTGGCTCCCTTCCTGCTGCCCAACTGAGCTCAGAGATAAGTCGTCGCTGGGCTGAGGGAGGCCCGGGGGCTTGGGCCTTCCCCAGAAATCATGTCAGGGTTCCTGGTGCGGAGGAAGGAGCCTGAGGGCCACGATAACCCCTTTATTTTTAAGAGCTCTGGGAGGAAGTCCCAAGTCACCCTTTGCAGAAATAGCTCTGAGCTACATTCTGGTGTCTGTGGCTCCAGCTGTCAGCGGGGACAGCCCAGGAGAGGAACCCGGGTCAGTCTGCCACATGACAGCAGGGAGGACACCTGGGACCCGGGAGCCCGTGGAGCCCGGGCCTGTCCTCCGAGGTCAGAGCCACCCGGCGGTCGGGAGCTCCTGGGAACAGCCTGTGGGAAGAGCAGCGGCTCCGGGCCCAGCCGTGTGCGCAGGGGCTGGCCCTGGTGACCGGCTGGGGACCTGCAAGTCACTTCACCCCTCCCCCGCCCCTGCCTCCGTGTCCTCCCCAGGAACACTGGGGTGATGGTGCCTCGCCCACGGAGTCCCTTTCCGCGCCGTGCTGGCCTCGCCGCCCGCAGTATCACGGTCTAGCTCATTGTCAGGAGTGCCGAGCAGGGGCGAAGCCGCGTTTCTGTCTTCCTCCGCTGCAGGCCGCACCCTGTGTGGGGACCCTCCCCGGCCCCCATGTGCCCCACGGGCCCTTGGATGGGCAAGCTGCCCAGTGCCACGCCCACCCCTCGAGCCCCTTCTTTGAGAGTTGAGGAGAGGAAATCTGGGACTCTGGGACCCCGGGGGCAGACAGAGTCTAGAGACTCCCAAAGTCACGGGTGTCATTTTACAGAAGGGGGGCCCTGAAGCGGGGGCCAGAGTGTTGTCCCAGCCTCCTGACACCTTGCCTGGGGCTCTCTCCGTCCCCACCTCTCTCTTACAGGAGGAAGCAACTAGGCCCTCTCAGGGAGGCCTGCCCTGGCCACCCGTGGGATGGGAGGTCCCCGTGTCACCCTCACTCCTGTTCTGTCCCTCCTCAGCGACCCCACTGAGCTCCAGGAGGACAGATGTGGTGTCAGATACCCCACGGGCCTAGCTGGTGCCTGGCAGGTGGCACGCATCCATCTGTGCCTCTGGAAGGTCATGGGCTTGGACCGTCACAGGGCACCCCAGGGAGCATGGCCGTCCACTCTGCAAACACAGACAGGCCTGGCCCTCCGCTGGTGCCCCAGGCTGGGCAGAGGCAAGGTCCCTGCTGGCTACTCCCGCCCCCAGGAGCTCTTGCCCTCTCTCTTCTCCCTCTTAAACGAATCACCTTTCTCCCCACCACCACCACCTCCGGCCAAAAAACCCCCACATCATGGAAAACCCAAAAGAAGTCTTTCTAGAAAAGGGAATTTTAAAAATCTACGGTGATGCCGCCCTCACCCCCCAGTCTAACCCTGCAGAACTTGGGGTCTGCCTGACCCCCGATGGGTGGTTTCGCTGCTGAGGTCAGGCTGTCTGTGCCCCGAGCTAGGGCCGGGGAGCTGGACTCTGGCAGGAGCGGCTTCTCCTTACAGGTCGGGAGCTGGTCTTGCCGCCCCTCCCGACCTGAGGGTGTCATTCAGCCTCTCATCCCTCCTGCCCTTCGTCTACACTCGCTGAGACTCAGTTTCCTTTTGCACGGCAGGGATGATGAGGTATTTGGCTCCAGGCTGGGCGTTCGGCGCCTGACCTGAGCCCGACTCTCACCCCGAGACTGCAGGTGGGAATAGGAAAGAAATGCCCTCCTGTTCCCTTATGTGTTAGGGGATAAAGAACCTTCCAGAAAAAGGCCTTGCAGAAGGGCTAGGCAGCATCAGCACCACTCTGTGCCCGGGGAGAAGCAGGGTGTCCACTCTGCACCCGCATGGGGCTAATTCCTAGCTGCATTTGCCGGTGTGCCTGGGAGGTCGAGGGC
The DNA here is from genome assembly GCF_010015895.1 of Lontra canadensis. Taxonomy (NCBI): domain Eukaryota; kingdom Metazoa; phylum Chordata; class Mammalia; order Carnivora; family Mustelidae; genus Lontra; species Lontra canadensis. The sequence continues at coordinate 17,661,985 of NW_022631024.1, read as the reverse complement.
CCCCCTCCAAGGAAGCCCAGAGGGCCTCTTCCTCCCTGGCTCTTGCCGTTGGGGTGAAGTGGTTGCAAGTCTCTCTCTCTCTGTCCTGCTCCCCTTTTCCCGCTCTCTGGGCCACCAAGCCCTTGATAACACTTGGAAGGCGCTATCAGCCGGGAGTGCCCTCCTGCCGGAGCCCAGCGGCCCGCTCCATGCTGACGGTTGGCAGCCGGCACCGTCTGATAAAGTTATCAGGCTAAGCCTGAGCTCCGCCGCTCCGTACGCGCTCCTGCCTCAGATTTCCCTCCTCCTGCTTTCCTGCCGCTGCTCCTCCTGCGTGGGAACCCCGCGTCCTGCCTGGCTCTGGGCTGGGGCCCTCTGGAAGCTGGACACCAGGGAGGTGGGTGGGAGGGGACAGCCCCCCACCAGGGCCAGGAGGAAGAGCTGCATGTCCAGGGTCTGCTTCCGTTGCTCCCAAGCCAGGGGCCTCCCCTTCGGGGTCCCACCCCACCTGTCACAGAGGAGCCAGGGGCCCTGAGGGGGTCGACCAGCCATCCTCGCCTTAACTGGACATCTGCTAGGGGCTGGGCCCCAAGCTGAGTGTTGGAACACAAAGGATTGGACCCAATGCCCTCTGCGAGGTGGCTCACAGGCTTCGGGGGCAGGGGCAAGGCCTCCAGCACTTGTCAGGAGAAAGGAACCGCCCACGGTGCTGGGCACAGACATCTAAGGGAGCCCTAGGCGGGCAGCTGGGGGGAGGGGCGGAAAGGCAAACCTCAAAGCAGGGAAAGGATGTTTGAGCCGAGGGAGCCTTTTATTACTGCCAGTGATAATGTTATCATGCGTGCCCACTACAGAAGAATAAAACACACACACTGAATACTACGGGGGAAGGAGTGCACACGACTCCTTTACTCAGCAACAGCTCGTGGCGCATCAATACGCTGCCACTTATCCTCGCAAACTTCCTTCCGTGTGCTCAAGGGACCAAGTGGAATCGGGTGGTGATTTTCAGACCACTGCTTCACTGCAGATACCGTGAACAGCTTCCTATGTTGACACATTTATTCTGCAAAATCTATTTTCTCTTCAATTTTTTAGTCGAAAAATATAAACACACGCACACGCACGCACACACGCACACACGCACACACGCACATATCCACACAGATCCAAGTTTCCTTTGGAAATAGCCCCAAGGGTGCAGCCCAGACGTCCTTCCCAGCCCCCAAAGGCAGCTGTGATCGTTGGTTTGGTGGATTCTCCTCAGATCCGTTTCTTTAAGGGTCGACAAAGGTACGACGCTGCCTTGTTGTTGTTAGGGAACCAACGAGCTGTGCTGAAACAGGCGTCTGACTCTGGGCAGACCCCAGGCCCCGGCAGGTCCATCCTGCCAAGGCACCCAGGCCCGTCTCAGGGGCTGGATGCAGTCTGTCGTCCAGACGCACCGCCGCTCACACAGCCCAACCTTCTCTCACAGGAGCTCAGAGTGGTTCTGGGCTTTCTTCCCCCACTGCAATGGGCTCAAGAAGACGCTCTTGCGGCTGATCCGAGCGCCCACCCGTGACTATTTCCTTAACAGGACCTCCTGGAGTGAACTGGAAGGCCATGGGCAGAGCACATGTGGCAGACAACTTTCAGGCGCTGGAGCTGGGTTTGAGGCTGAGAGAAGGTTCCCGGGAGGCAAGAGGGCGCTCCTGGCAGAGGGAACCCTGTGGGCAAAGATGCGTGTCCGAGACATTGAGAGTCCTCTGAAGGCCTTCTGGGAGGAAGACATTGCTGCTTGGTTTAGAATTCCGGGAAAGTGGCTCAGAATGACCTTGCCATTATTCCGTGTGTCTCCCCTTCCTTCTTGGGGAGCCCTCCACTCCCTGACCAGCCTGGGCAGGGAGCTGGGGAGGAGCTCAGGCCCCCCACGCAACACTCACCAGGCCACACCGCCTTCCCACGCACCCACCCACTGGGTCCTCTCTCTAAAGCTGAAATGTCTCTTGGGCTCCTCGACTGCTCTCCAGATCAGTCAAGGGCTCAGGTGCCTTTAGAACATTCTGGTGGGTCTTGGGTCCCTTGTGCTGTCTGGGGCTGGCACCAGGCTCTGCCCCACCATGGGTGGCCAGTGGGCTTCATAGACCTCTAGCCAGCCCAGATTTTCATCATTCTCTGGTCGCGTCTCCTCGATCCCCTGCCCACCCCCACCTCTTTATCCGCCCTGCTCCTTCCCTCTGGGGTCGCGTGTCCCCACACTGAGTGGGAGCCCATCCAGGGCAGTGGGGGCTAGGTCATGGGGAAGGGCTAGGGTTTCATTTGAGGGGATGGAGGGATGTATATTTGGTTTCTCGGGAACGTTCAGAATAGGTCCTATTCTTCTAGATGCTTCCACTTCCTCCCTTGCCCCAGCACCAGGCCCTGCCTGCTCACCTCAGTCCCTCTGCTCCTTCCAGGCCACCCCGCCTCACTCTGTAGGGGGACAGGCGGGGACAGGCTGGGATAGGCCGGTGTCCACTCAGCCAACACAGAAGCCTGGGCTGACCCTGGGAGACACATTTCCATCGTTATCAGTTATTTCCATGGAGGGTTCCACTGGGCACCTCCCACTTTGTCTGTCAGGGGCCCAGGTCCCAGCTGGGGCCCCGGCGGGCTGCCGTGTGGGTGATGTGGCCTGACGCTGCCACCGCTAACTGGACATTTTATCTGAATATTAATTCAGTTGTTGCATTCCGTTCCCTGACGTGGCCGATTTGTTTTAGTATTAAAGCGTGCTGTTAACATCGCTAACTTTGTTACCCACTGCTGAGCAAATCGCTGTGCTGGTGCAGCTGCTGGGGACATCTGGAGGTCTCCCGAGGCCCAGCCGCAGCCCTCAGCCGAGCCAGGGAGCGGTCACCCTGTCATTTCGAAGGCCACAACATGCCCTGGGTTCTATATAAACAGAGTTCCCTAGAGTTGTGCCATCCGTCCCACAGCCCTGGGGGAAAGGCCACTAGCCTGGCTTCTGAGGGACCTTGTTGCTAACGGGCAGTGTGACTTGGGCCATGTCCTCCCCCTCTGGGTGTCTGTCCTCTTACGTGGCAGAGGGAAGCCATGGGCGGTCACCACAGGGCTTGACAGTGTCTTTCCAGTTTACACATGTTCACTCGGTGGGGATTTCAGAGCAGATAGGCAGCAGAAGGGGGACGGCAGGTTGGGACCGTGACGTTCCTGTGCACACCTGCTGAACCGCCCGCTCCCGACAGTACCTGGACGGGGTGCTCATGGCCTGCAAAGTGCTGGCCTATCTACGAGCCTCCTCCAGGGAACGCAGCCCTGCCCCTGACGCCTGTCCTTCCTGTGACAGCTCTGGGAGAGTTTGGGGTTGGGAAGGGGCAAGTGGCTTTACTCTCAGGCTCAGGGCACACGCAGAGGAGCCCACAATCCCCCACGGGAGCCCTGAGCCGGGGCCTTCCATACGGGTTGAATCCTCCCCCTGGGGAGCGGGGTTCACCTGCCCCACCCTGGCCTCCTTTCTCAGCAATGTGCAAATGGGGTTCTGGCCTCCAGGGCTCCGAGACTGCTGTGGCCCCCCAACCCCCACAGCGTGTGGGCCCTCTGTAGGGGCACTGATCGCTGGAGCCTAGGCGGATGAAGAAAGGCGCATTGTCTTGCCCAGTTTCTCTTCCTCGCCCTGCCCTGCTGCAGAAGTGGCCAAAATCCTAATATTGGTGTGGTTTTGTTTAGCAAACAAAGAGCATGCAAAGCAGTTCTCATCCGTGTGTGTGCGCGCATGCCCAGCACCCTCCCTTGCCCCTGACACCCAGGCCTGGCCCCCATGTGTGGCTCCCTGTCTCTGGGCTCCACTGCGTCCATGGACAGGAAGAGAGAAGGGAGCACATGGTCTCCAAGGCTTTGTTGGGAACCCCCACAAACGGGGAGACTTCAGAGGAGGCCAGACCACACTCCTGTGTAAATCCCAGCCCCCTACCCCTGCTTCTGCGCGCCTGATGGGGCACTCTGGCTGGAGTAACAGAAAGAGCCTCTGGAATGAAGCAGAGTATGGGTCCTGCCTGGCCAGACCCCGAGCTGGGGAACGGGAGGTTGCCACGCCCCCCAGAAGGCCTCAGAACCCCACAGATTCACAGCAAAGGAGCGATCTGGGGGGAAGCATCTGTGGGTGCCTTTGGGAGGAAGGTCAACAGAGACTTGAAGACCATCTTGCCTTGGAATCAGATTCTAATCCCAGCTCTGCATTTGCCCGCTGCATGATCTTGGGCAAGTTGGCCAACCTTTCTGAGCCTCCACTAACCCCCTCTGAAAAATGGGATAATGATACCTTCTTTGCAGAGGGTTGTGCGGGTTCGAGTCGATGTGTGGGAACCCTCCGCCCTGGTCAGTACCTGGAAGAGACTCATTTAGGAGTGCCGGGTGTGGGCTTCATGCTGAGGGCACCAGAGACTGCCTTCTAGCAGAGGACAAAGTGACACATGTAACTCCCATAGCAGGTTCAGTGGGTCCTGAGTTGTAAGCAGGTAGCCTGAGGAACTCCGCTCTCAGAGCTGGGAGAGCCTCCAGGTGGAATGGCCAAGGGAGGCTTCCTGGAGGAGGCAGCATTTCAGTAAGCCTCAGAGGATGGGCAGGACTTAAATGGCGGCTACTCGTGGCCAGCCAGCTCTTAGCACGTGCTCAGCCCTGCTCACTACTGTGCACGCATGGTCTCTGGTAACCCTCCCAACAGACGAGGAAGCTCTATCACGTCGTACAGCTAGCAGAGGGTGGCACTAAGCTTAAGCTAGTCCTATTTCAAAGTCTCTGTGGGCATATAAGTCTCTAGGGATTAGGACGAGGATGGCATACTTGGGGGCCATCATTCAGCACAGGACGGTGATTACATCGAGAACTTTGAGATGGGAAGATGACCCTGGATCGTCCCACCGAACCCCATGGGGTCATAGGGGTCCTTCCAAGAGGAAGACAAGAAGGTCAGGCAGAAGAGTGAGGCGGGTGGTGGAAGCAGAGGTCGGAGCTACCCGTTTTCGAGAAGGATGAGGCGGCCACAGCCTCTCCCTGTAGGAATGCAGCCCTGCCCCCACCCTGGGTTTTGCTCCCAGGACTCATTTTGGGTTTCTGACCTCCAGAACTGGATGGGGATAAACTGTATGGGTTTAAGCCACTACCCCTGTGGCAATTTGTTACAGCCGCTGGCGGAGACTGATACAGCCTCCGACGGCAGGAGCCTTGCCCTAGGGGGCTCCTTCGCTTTTGTTTCTGCACTTACCAGTTTGGTCTGAGTCCACATCTCCCAACCCCTCTGCCAGCAACTCCAGAGCTTTCTCTGACTTTTTTTTTTTAAGTTTTAAATTTTTTTAGTAATTTCCACACCCAACGTGGGGCTCGAACTTAAAACCCTGAGATCAAGAGTCACGTGCTCAACCGACTGAGCCAGCCAGGTGCCCCAGCTTTCTCTGCCCTTCCAAGCCCCCTACCATCCCTCCCCAAAGCCTAACTTGCACCCAGGACACACTAAACACTGGTCAAGGGTAAATAAATCTGTGTCTTTATTTTTATTTACAGCAGTTGAGAGGGACGGGCTCCTGAGAGCATGACTGCTTGTCTCTCCAGCCCCTTGGCCTGAAAACAGAGCTGGAACCCTAGGGGCCAGCTGCGTGCCAGTCAGAAGTGGGGGGCAGCTGGCATATCCAGCTGAAGCAGAGGGGAATGAGGCCTCCCACTGGGGCAGGAAACCACTCTGGTTGTCCATGGCAGCCTGAAAGAGACCCACTAAAAACCAGATTCCAGCACAGTGGGCAGCAGGCAGAGGGGGAGAATTTCTGTTTGGATTCCTATTCTGGACTATTCTCAACATCCTTGTTCGCAGGGGGCTATGCTGGCTTTCTGGGCCCTGCCCGAGGGAAGTAGCCCAAGCTCTTAGACTTCTAAACAACCTCAACTCAAAAAAGACCCAGCCCAGTTCCCATATTTTGCAGCAGGAAAATATTGGTCCAGAGAGGGAAAGCAGCTTGCTGGAGGTCACACAGCAATTCTGTGAGTCTCAAACCAAGCTGAACGATTCCTGCCCAGCACTGACTCCGGGAGACCCGGGATCTAGGCACAGGAGCCTGGCCTCCCTCTGGGTCAGGGGACCCCAGGGCAGGCTGGCCAGGAGATGGGGGATCTCGGCACAGGAGGGTGGCTTCCCCTTGGGTGACGGGACCTCAGGGCAGCCTGGCCAGAGCCTGGGGCAGGTGCAGCCTCACTTGAGATTGTGCTGGCTTTCCCGGTGCCGCCGTAGGTCCACCTTGCGCTGGAAACCCTTGGTGCACAGCTCGCAGCTGAAGGGCTTGAAGCCGGTGTGCTTCCGGCTGTGGGTGATGAGGTTGGAGCTCTGGCTGAAGGCCTTCCCACACACCTGGCACTTGTGGGGCTTCTCACCTGCGGGGCAGCAGGGGCCGCGTCAGGGCTGTCGGTGCCAGGCCCGCTGTCCTGCCTTTGTTTGCCGGACTAGGCTGTGTTACCTCGAGGCCCGACATGCGCTTTAGAAAAGAACTACAAAAGGGAGCCAGGAGCACAAGGCCCCCGGTTGCACCCTGGGCGAACAGGGACCACGTCCAGGCGCTCAGGTGAGAGCCGAGCAGTGAATGAGGGGAGGAGTGAGCGGACTGCGAATCCACCTGCTGGTCTCACATTCCCCGCCCCCCCCCCCAGCGGTCACACTGGGGCTCCTTCCTTCCCGGGGTTTTTCCCATGCAAAGTGTAGTTAAGGAGCAGCGCACCCAGCCCCCTGCGTGGAGGAGAGCGCCCCTCGCTTTGTAACTTGAGTGCACCCCCGCCCGCAGCAGGGCCTTTTACGCGTGGGATGGAGGGGTGCGGGGAGAGGCGGCTTGGGCCATGCGGCGCGGCCGGGGAGCCCTGGGGCCGGCGAGGGGCGCGCCTCACCCGTATGGATATAGGTGTGTTTCTTCATGTCCGACTTCTGGTGGAAGCGCTTGCCGCAGAACTGGCAGGGGTAGGGCCTCGTGTCCGAATGGATGAGCAGGTGCGTGGACAGGGTGGACGAGCGTTTGAAGGCTTTGCCGCACATCCGGCACTCGAAGCTGCGCTCCTGCCGGAGGAAACGAGGCCCTGGGGGGTCAGGCGCGGGCGGGGCCTCGAGACCCGGGACTGCCACGCCGGGCGCAGGTCCGGGCCCTGCCGGGATCCCCTGAGGAACAGGACACTCGTTGGGGGGGCCTCGAGAACGGGTCCTGGCGGAGCAGGACCCAGAGACCCCCATTTCTGCATCCCAAGAGGGGGCCCCGAGGCCTGGGGCCTGAGAGGCCTCCTCTGGGCTTTCCCCTGCAACCTTCACAGTATCCCATGCAAAATGAGCCTCACCATGGGTTTGTTGACTGACTGATAGATCGACTGACTTGGGACATGGTCATGGGCTTTGCGGGCTTTGGTTAAGAGTCTGTATTATTGGGGCCAGTTTCTGGCTTCTGCCACTTCAAGGCTGCATGACCTTAGACAAGTCTTTTAACCCCTCGAGACTCAGTTTCCCCATCTGTACATGACAACAGCAGTAATGAGCTCAAAGGGTAGAGAGCTGAGCCGACAACTAGCATGGGGTGTGCGCTCACAGCTGAGAGCTCTCGTGGCCCTACCCTGCCTCTCCCGGTGTTAGCAGCTCGGGTCATTTCGGGCACTTTCCTGGAATGGAATATTCGAGAAGCTAAGTGGGACAAGAGGGTCATTTAAGCCTGATGCCAAGATTCTAAAAGTCGAAGCGAAGGACCCTGGCTCTGTGCACACAGCCCACGCCGATCATTTCTGAGCATCCCCCTGGGCCAGGAGCTCTCCCCGAAGCACATTTGGTCCACCGGGGAGGGAAGTCAGTTAAGAATGGGTGTTGGGAAAACGATAACATAACTAGCACTAAAGCACCATTATTCATTATCAAGAACAAGGTAAAGTATGTATGATATAACAATTTTTAAAAGAGGGTTTTGGGGACCCAGAGGAGGGAGTAAAGGACCCCTGATCTGAGTCACTCTCAGGGGCAGGGTGAGGGGTCCGGCCACAGCCCCAAGACTTCCTGCGGAAGCTTCCCGAGGCTTCCAGAACAGGAGTGGGAGGTGGGCGGGGGTGTCCTGGGCTTGGCCTGCTGCCCACCTGGGAGTGGACGTGCGTGTGCTGTTCCAGGCTCACGGCGTGGCCAAAGGTTTTGCCACAGACGTCACAGGCGAAGGGCCGGGTCCCGCTGTGGGAGCGGCGGACGTGCACTTCAAGCCCGTGTGGAGTGGAGAACACCTGGGGGCGGGGGACAGAGCATGAGGACACTGGGGGCTGAGGAGAGGGAAATGGGCCTGGGGTCCCAAGGCCACCCCCATCCCCTCTACACCCAGGCACAGATGGGCATGAAGCAGGAGAAGCACCGGAGTGTCGATTCCGCTGGAATTGCTGTGTGTCCTGGGAAGGTCCCTTTCCCTCTCTGTGGTTTGGATTCCTGTCTAGAAAATGGGGGCTGTGGGAGCATGTAAAAGGCCCCTCCTGGCCCTAGCTAGGGGCTGAATGGCTGGGAGTCTGCCACAGCCACATGTGAAGGCTGGCACTGACGTCAGCTTGCTGTGTGCTCTGGGGCCAGTGATGCAGCCTCTCGGAGCCTTTTGTCCGCATCCCCGGGCTCAGTGAACCACGGTGAGGACGAGCATTCTGAACCCTCGGTCCCACCGAAGGACCCAAGATTCACAGCACAGGGAGCACCCCGCTGCCAGGGACCCGGGGAGGGGACACGGAGCAGGGCCCACGAGCCTGCCCACACCCCAGCTGCCCACCTTGTTGCACTTGATACAGTGGTACGTATCCATGCCCGGGGAGCAGCGGAGGCTGAAGTCCAGGGGTGGCTCGGTGCTGGGCACCAGAGGGCTGCCGTACAGGCTGACGGAGCGCTCGAGGAAGGCAGACTGCATGGTGGAGGTGGCCTGCCGGTAGCTGTGGCCGTAGGACGAGGCCAGGGCATCCCAGGAGAAGCTGGGCTTGTAGAACGGGGGTGAGTCGGAGTCCCTGTCCTGGGATCGGGGCATTACAGCAGGGGCCTCTGCGGAGAGTGGGACACACATATGGTGTTGATTCATTGAAACTTAGGGCACTGCTCCCCACCTCTCTCCACCTACTGACCTCATGCTGAGGGTTGTGGTGTGTATCCCCAAACATTAACTGTGGGAGAGGGTCTGGGTCCAAGCAGAAGCTGGAGAGCCCAGATTGTATCCAGATGGCCTTGTTGGTCTATCCTGACTCTGTAACTCCTAGGATCCCTGTTTCCATGAGCCCATCCCCCCTCCATTCCACTTGCACTGGCTGGTGGGGAGTGGCCGGGGGTCCCTGCCGGGGTACCTGGCACCAAGGGCGTCCTGCTCATGCTCTGGTCCAGCTCCAGCTCTGGCTCGCGCTTGAGGTCAGTCCAGGTCAAGCAGTGGTTTGGGAACAGGCTGCTGAAGACAGGATCATTGCTCAGGACTTGGTCCCTGGCTGCTGTGGGGAGACAAGACCATCAGTGATACCAGGGGACCCAGAGACGCACTTGCTGTTGTCCCCAGATGCTCGTGTGCACGGGCCCTGCCCAGGATGGTGAGAGTAGGGTGGACGCCGAAAGGAACACCTCGCCGGGGAGAACTCCTGGCCCAGTGTTAGCTTTCTGAGCACCCAACAGCCCTAAATGTTTTCTGAGTCTGGTTAGGACCCACATGTCCTAACCAGCTCCAATCCTGATGCTCCCACCATCTCATGGGGTCAGAAGAGAGGGATTCATTCATTCATTCATTCATTCATTCATTCAACACATTTACTGAGCTTCTGCATTTGCAGAAGGGATGCCACCACCTCCCCAACACAGGGGGCAGGGAGCCCTGGGTGGGTTCCACAGGGGGAGATCTGACTCACCGGGGCTAAGGGCAGGAGGCCAGACCGGGTCATCTTCCTGGATGCGGGGCTGGTGGTAGGTGTGAGCTTTCTTGCTCTTTACCAGGAAGGAGCGTGGCATGGTAGGTGTGCGCCCACACCTGCAAGGGGAGGGGGGAGAACAGTTAGGAAGGGCGAGAGGGCAACAGCCTCTGTATTTTAGAGCCTTTTCCTGACATCGGATTCCACTGTCCTGAGTTGAATGGTGCCCCCAGAAGTTCATGTCTTCCCAGAACCTGTGAATGTGATCTTCTGCAGAAACACGGTCTTTGCAGATTTTACCTAAGATGAGGTTATCCTGAGTTAGGGCGGACCCTAAGCCCAGTATGTCCGGGGTTCTTATAAGAAGCGGGAACCTTGGGCCCAAAGACACAGACGCACAGGGAGAACACCATCTGGAGGCAGGAGCAGAGCTGGGAGGGTCGTGCTTACAAGCCAAGGAGCCCAGAGGATCGCTGGTTCCACCAGAAACCACGAGAGAGGCTTGTGACAAACTCCCCCAGAGCCTCCAGAAGGAACTGACCTTGCAGACACCTTGATCTGGGATCTCTAAGACTCCAGAACCTTGGACGAAACAAATTTTGTGTTGTTTGAAGCCTCCTGGTTTCTGGTAGTTTGCTGCAGTGGCTACGAACCCTAACCTCCCCCTATGCCTCCCTCGCTAGGAAATTAATGCGCCCACCTTCTAGAACACCCCCACGGCCAGTCTTCTACCCACATGCCCTGAATCGCACCGAGAGCAGAGAAGGAAGGACAGGGGTGTCTTCAAATATGACACACGGTGGCCCCCCCATACAGAAATCTGCATTCGCGCCCCTGTGGGAGCGGCACTCGGAGGCCATGGAAGGAGCGGCCTGAGCTAGGGTCTGGAGCCGGATGCTTAGACTCCCAGCTCACCCGCTGTGCACTTTGGGGCAGACACTTGACCTCTCTGGGCCGACTCCGTTTTCTGTAAGGTGCAGAGTCCAGGCTTCTCTCTCTCTGAGTGGGGGTCGAGGAAGGGGCTGGAGTTGCATGTGGGGCTCAAGGCCCGAGAGGACTCCCCCATGTCACCCCGCTGGGAAGCCGGAGGGCATTTTGTGCCTGCAGCGAAAGAGGCCAGTGTCTGCCACCTGTGAGAACGAAGCAGTGGGCAGCCCAGCTTAGCCGCGTGGTCACCGGACCCACTGCTCAGGGGGTGGGGGAAGACATGGAAATCAGGAAAGGGACCTGCTCTTGGTCTTGGGTGGGGGTTGGGCTGTGGCAGAGCCAGACCAGCCTGAACACCTTGACACTTGCCCCCCACCCCCTCTGCCAGATGTTACACGTCCTTAAGGCTCTGCTGAAGGCTCCTGGGAGACAGAGAACATCTGAGTGGTCCTCTCTCCTCCCAACCCCCAGGCCAGGCCCAGGCAGGAGTTCAGGAAATACTTTGCCAATGCCATTCCTGGTGGCTCCTCTGCTGGTCCCATCCCCAAACCTCAGAGCTAGAGCCCCCTTCCCCAGGTCAGCCACCCTGCAGGGTTGCAGGGACCATAGGGCCAAGCGCGGGAAAAGGATTACAGCTGCTCCAACAACAGCCAGGGCTGGGTGATAAGGCCAAAGCGAGGAGCTGCTGGGAGGAGGGAGATTAGAGAGGGCAGCTTGGAGCCCTGCCTTTGGAGCAGGCCCAGGGAGTCACCCCTTCCCCCAGTGTGACCCCAAGCCAGGCAGGAGAGGGACCCCTAGCTGTGCCCAAATCACAAGCCATCTTCCTGGCAGTGTTGGGGCAGGAAGGACCTCTGTTACAAAGAGGCGTGCAAAGTGCTCAGCCTGGTGCAGGGGCCGCAGGACCCCTGAGCAGGTGATGGCATCACAGCCTGCAGGAGAAGAAGCTTCAGGAAGGCAGGCACAGCCCACGTCCTGCCCTGTCCTGTCCTGTCTGGTTGCAACCCCAGTACCCCACCCAAAGCAGTTGTGCTCTGAGGACAGGGATGAGCCCGGGACCAGGAGCAGGGACATGCTCCGGGCTCTTCACCTCTGGGATATGAAAAGAAGAGGTGGGACTTGCAGGGTCTGGGGTCCAGTCCAGCTGTCAGATTGTGCCCTTCCTGGGCTTGCCTGGCCTCCTGTCTCTCCCAGGCTTGTCGGGAAGCCCGCGGTGGCCTTATCTGCCAGGGGCAGTCTTCCTCTGCCTCCTCCCCCTCCCCCAGGGCTCCTCTCACCCCCCTTTCTTCCCCCTTCTAACTCTTGGCTCCAGGAATCCCTTAAGGAGGCCGGACCCTGGGCAAAGCTAGAGGAGACCCACACACTCCAGGGGAGGTGGGGTTTGTGTGGTCTTGCCCTTTTTTCTAGAGGAGCCTCCGAGGGCCACGGTCTCACTATCAAAAGATGATCTATTATTTTGTGCAGAGTATTTTAGTAGCAAGCCAAGGAGAACCGAAGCTAGGCATGGGACTGCTAGAATGGCCGGAGATATTTCTTGTAGCCAGGATCTGTGTAGCCTTAACTCCATGAGTTTGGACCTGGGAGCTGAGTGGCTACAGCCCCAATTCACAAAGGAGGAACGAGGCTTGGAGACTGGCTCCTGATCCCAGGCAGATCCCAGGCTGCCCCCTGGCCCCGCCTCCCGGCCTCTACACTGTCGACTGAAAAGACACGGAGTCGGCACTTACTTGGCACGGAGGGAAGTCCGCCTACATGCTAAGAAAGGTGTCTAGAGCTCATGATGAGCGTTATGCCATCAAACTGACACCCACTGGGGCAAGGAAAGCAATGATTGTCTTCTGGGCTCACAGGGGAAACTGAGGCTGAGGGAGAAAAGTGGCTCGTCCAGGCCCTGTGTTCCTGTCCTGCTGGGACTTGACTCCTGGCCCAGGGCTCTTACCATTAGACCTGGGGTCTTTCCAACCACCCATGAAGACGGACTGCCTAGAGCAGGGAGAGAAGGCTGGTTGGTGGGGCAAGATGATGGAAAAATCATATTCCTTTGATCGCTGTCTTTTCTAGAACCCACAAGAAGCACATGGGCTCCTAGAGAGTTTTGAATGGAGAAGCAAGAGAGAAAGACCTCCTTCAAGAAGCTCTAATTTTCCCTTGGGCTCAGAGCCTGAGGACACCATAGAGGTCAACTGCTTAGAAGTCAGGACAACACAAGTTCATGGATGCTCAGGGTCCACTCTCCGGTTCCCTTCAGAGCCCCCAGTCTCCCTCCCAACACTCCCTAGAACGTTCTCTCCACCAAGCCTGGCAGAGTGGCAGAGCCAACCCCAGGGCTTCAAGTCCTTAAGCTCCCCGTGGGGGCCAAACACACCAGGAGAACTTCCTTTTGGCCCCTGCTAGCGGAGTTAAAAAAAAAAAAAAAAAGGAACCAATCACCTATACTGTAGTTAATTAACAACCACACCGTTTTGATTCACACGGACCGTTCTGAGAAAGAGCTCAGAGCACAGATTGTGAAAGAACCCAAAGATTTCTTCATGAAACAGGGGCTGTGATGGTATCAGCCTCCGGAAGGAGACTCGCTGTTAACATCTCTTCCAATCCATCCCGATAGAGGGTGCCCTGACCTCGAGCCAGAATCTCGGCCCCGCACCCCTACGTCCAGGTGGACTCGGAGCCACAGCCTGGTGACTCTGGCACAACGAGGTGCCATGGTCCTCCCGTGGGGCTGAATTTGATCTTGTGACCTTGAACTTGGCCACGCCTGCCTCCCACCTGGGGCTTGGTTTTCCTGTCTCTCAAAAGGGACCGTTGGACTAAGAGTTTTCTAAACTTCCCTTTTGCTCTAAAATCCCACGCGCATTTTGTTGACCTTCGGCACAGGACTGACCTACCTTGACTGAGAACCTCATCACTCGGGTTCCCTTTTTGGGAGGGTTGGGTAAGACTGTTGTTTCTCAGAGTCGGTGACAGAGGATCCTATGGACTTCCTTTATATTTAAAGACGTGACTCAAACAAACAAACAAACAAAAAAAACCCCTTTCCACGTAGTAGTTAGGGGAAATGGGTCTGTTTCATGTTAGGGGCCCCAGCAGAAAGGGGTCATTATTTTTATTTGAGATTTGCCAGTCGTTCTCAAATGTCTCCTGCTAAGTTCAGAGACTGCAATGTCACAAGAGAGTGAATCAACTTCTGAGTTTAGACCCAAAAGAATTGCAAGCAGAGACTCGGGCATATTTGGAACCCCCAATGCACAGCCGCGCGAGTCCCAGTCACCAAAAGATGGGCGAACCCCCAGTGTCAGTCAGCAGATGATGGAGAAACGAAATGCGGCATAACCATACAATGGAACGTTATTCAGCCTGAAAAAGGAAGGAAGACCACCACAGGCTAGAAATCTTGAGGACACCATGTAAGCGAAATACGCCAGTCACAAAGAGATGGTTGCTGTAAGACCTGTCACTTATACAAGGTCCCTAGAGAAGTTGGATTCCTAGAGACAGAAAGGACAGTGGTGAGAGCCAAGGGCCGGGGTGGGGGGGGACGGGCAAGGGAGGGGAGTTCGTGTTTAATGTGGACAGAGTTTCAGTTTGAGAAGGTGAAGAGAGTTCTGGAGTTGGAGAGTGGTGACGGTTGCCCAACATTGTGAATGCATTTAATGCTACAAAACTGTACACTTCAAACTGTTTAAAAAGATCGTGGTCCCGTCATGTATATTTTACTACAAAAAGAACAGAAATGAGTGAACAAAACATTTCCTGGACATTTCTGAACTGGAGCAGCTCCCACTGGTTTGAATTCCTGAAAACAAATGAACAAAAAACCCCTCCCTCTAATTTAAGGAGGGGTAAGGTTTTCTGTTGTTTCTGAAAAGGGACGAGATCATAGGTGATCAGGCTATTTTCCTGGGATCGGGTCCCAGAAGCTTCAGGAGTCCTCGTGGTCTCCAAGAGCATCCCAACCCCATCCACCCTCCCAAAAGCCTCGAGGAAATGTTCTGCATTGGTTTTGAGTAACTCCATCCATCAAACCCAAGGCAGATATGGCTTTCTGATGCTTCCCAAGCACCTTCTGCAGGGCAACCAGCACACCGACCCTCTGAGTCTTGAGTTGGAAGACACCTCACACATCTCCTTCTTTAAAGGGTCCCTTGTGCACCAGCTCCAAGGACAAGAAACTTGCCACCTCGCTAAGACTGAAATCTTCTACCCACTCATTGCCTGCTGAGAACTAGTCAGGAGGTGTGAGCCTCCGTGGGCAGGTACAACTTAGCTAGCTCCTATCAGATTCATGTCCGGAGCCTGCAAATTAATTTACCCCCTCCAGGAAACTCATGAAAGCTGCGGACCTTCCCCGCAGAAAAATGTACACAAGCACATACCCACAGCATTTCTCAGACCACCCCCTCCCTTAACACGTCTTAGTTTAGGGTGGGCACCTCGCCCCGATGACCAGACTCTAAACTCAGCCTTTTTTATCCCAAAATTAGGTAGAAAAGACTGAGACGCCCCCTGCCCTTCTGCAGCCCTCTGGTTTCTGGGGGCTGGGGGCTAGGGGCTGGGGTTGGTGGACAAGGTGTTTTCCCTTCTCCCCTCACGGGGCCCTGGATGAGAGGACACTCCCTCTCAAAGTGCCCCAGGAACTTGGGTGAAGGGTACTGGGGAGTATGGGTTGCTGGCGGTAGACCTTCCCTCGGAGTTCTCTCAATTTCACTCTGATCTTATAGACAAGGGAAGCTCAGGGTCATGGAGGGACAGGGCCACACTAAGCCAGATGCCTGAATGAGCGCCACCCCACGCTCTGCCCAGGTCCCTGGGAGAGCTAGGGTTGAGGGTATGACCTCGCACGCACAGGTGATCCCGGTCAGACCTGACCAGTTTTGGAAAAGCCCCTACAGGGCTCTGCCTCCCACTACCTCCTCTCTGCTGGGTTCAAGGGCATCTTGTGGGAGAGATATCCCAGTCCCTTATTCTTCCTGTAACTGCCAAAGGGCCCAGGTGACCTGCCTGGAAACAATCTAAGTCAGACATGCAAATTTCAAAAGAAGAGGCTGGGATGACAGCACTCACCTGTCCCCAGCTCTGTCCTCTGGTCCTGGATGTAGTCTTGGTCTTGGTGGGAACCTCCCAGCCTCCAGGGATCGGCTCCACTCTGTCAACCTCGGACTCTCTGCTCAAATAGATACTTCTCCTTTTTTTTTTTTTTTTAACTCTCTCTCTCACTCTCTCTGTTTTTTTTTTTTTTTTTTTTTTTTTCCCTCTTCTGTTCCCCTCCTTGATTTTCAATCTGATTATTTGTGTCAAAATCTGGCGGTGACGGAACAGCCAATAGAGAGCGCCCGAGCGCGGGGCTGCATTTGCTTATCAAAACTTCCCGGGGCTCCGACTTCGGGCTCCTGCCGGCCCTTCACCCTGCGAGTCTCGCTCTGCGCCCAGACATTCTAACGAACGCCTCCTGGAAGAGAAAGAAATGGCTAACTCATTTGGTTTTTAAACTTAAAGTTTAAAAAAAAAAGCATTTATATACCTGATTTTGCATAAAGTCGTAACTTTGTTTGTCTTTCCTTCCTTCCTCTGTCTCCATCTGTCCCCCTCCATCCTGAGCCAGGAGCAGCCTGCTCCAAAGCCGCGGCAGACCGCCCTTAGAGGTCCCTCTTGTCCTTGCAGAAGTGGGCTTTGGGAAGAAAAGCCGAGTTCACGCTTCCCCAGCCTCGATCCCGGAAGAGGTGAAGGAGTAACCGAGGTGCTTCCCGGCGGCGTCGGCGGGAGGCTCAGCGCGCTCCGGCGCCCGCGGCAGGTGCACTGGCCGTCCCTGGCCCTACGTGTGCCGCCATCTAGCGGCCGCGGAGGAGACGGCGGCGGCCCGCGGGGGTCACCGGGGAAGCGGGCCCAGCCCCGCTCTGCTCTCACATCCCATTTGGTACCGAGCCCCACCCCGCGACCCCCCACCTTCTCCCTCCTTTGCCCCTCGAGCCTGATTTATTTCAGGAGGATTTGCATAAGGGAGAGCGCACAGAGCGGAGCACTGTTAGGCTGATTTGCATGCTCTCCCAGCCCAGGGCTGGGGAGATTAGGTTTCCCGAGACAAGAAAACAAGTTTGGCGACAGGAAGGCCCTTCTTAAACTGCAGGTCCTGCCTGGCATGAGGAGAAAGGGGGTTTCAGGTGAGGCTCCTCTGCGGCGGGGTCCAGGCTGTAGGTCAGCCGGGCCTGAGAGATGCCACGGGGTTCAGGGGCGTGGGGGGCGTGGGGGGCGTGGGTTCCAACCATCCCGATGAGGCCTCAGAGAGAGAGCGTGGGGGGGCATCTGGAATATTCTCTGGATGTTCCACATTGCCAACAGTCAACGGGACCTGTTTGTCATTACGCAGAAAACTTAAAAAACAATCCAAGGACTGTAAGAAAAAATTCCCATTTCTTCCCATTCTCCCTCCATTATGCAAGCACATCCCTGCGTTTCGCTTGTCAGGCCTTTCTTTTTCAACCGGCTGTTATTTTGTTTAAGTACCTCCCCAATTCTCCTGCGGCTTTTATGAACAGATTTAATGCTTTTCACGGTTTACCTTGCCAACCACTTCTTCATTTGGGTCATAACACGGTTCGGGGTAGCGCAGCTGTATTAGGTAGACGCTGCTCTGGGGTTGTGATCTCACATGGGATGTTTATATTTCTCCTTTAGTAACCAATGCAGGGACTCCCTTCCTAGAGCGGGACCCCAGCCCAGAAGTGAAAGCGGGCCTTGTCTGGAGCCACTCGAACCCCTCTGCAGGAGGGCAGTGTCCATGCCATCAGCCGCCTGGATGCACTTTGCGGCCTGAAACCTCCCAGCCTCCGGGTCCCCTCTCACACCACTGCCCTTAGCAGGCAGACCTGGTGATGAAGTGCCTTCATTTAGTTTCTCCCAAGGGCTAAATCACTGTCGCGTCCTTGTGCCCATTCATTCAATCATGTAATCCAGTTCCTACTGGTACCTGGCCTGTTCCAGACTCCTCCTTCCTCCCTCTGCCTCCTGCCTTCCTCCCTGTCTTAGTCATTTCACACTGCCATAACCAAATAGCACAGACCAGGTGACTTCAACAACATTTATTTCTTGCAGAGACCAGGAAGTCCAAGAACAAGGTGCCAGCAGACTCTGCTTCTGGTGAGGACAAGCTTCCCGATTTTCAGCAGGCCACCTCCTTGCTGAGTCCTCACTTGGGAGAGAGGCAGATGGAGAGCGAGGGAGGGATGGAGCGAGGGACAGAGGGAGAGAAAGAGAGAGAGAGTGAGAGAGAACTTAAACTGTGGCTTCTTTTCCTTTTCCTGTAAGGACACTAATCCCATCATGGGGGCCCCACCCTCAAGACCTCATCTAACCTAATCACCTCCCAAAGTCCTCACTGCCAAATACCATGACACTGGGGGTTAGGGCTTCAACATGAATTTTGGGGATAAAAACATTCAGTCTATAACTCTCTTAGATAAAACATTTTTATCGAGTGCCTGCTAGGCACCAGATGCTGGGGTCTCCAACAAGAACCTGATGGAGCTGTCATGAGCGCCTTCCCGGTCCAGCAGGTGGGACACAGTGCCCTGGAATTTACAAACTGCGCTGATAAGTGCTGTGATGTAATCATGGAACACAGGGAAAGGAGCACAGACGTGGAGAGTCCTGAGAGTTAATGAAGCTAATGGAAGCGACATCTAGGTTGATGCCCGGCCGACGTGATTGGGAGACAAAAAGTCGGGAAGAGTGTCTAAAAAGAACAGCATGTGCAAAGAGCTGGAGGCAGGACCTTTGGGGAACTGACAGCACCACATTCATGTACCGGTGGGCTGTAGAGGGTAGAGGAAGGGGAGGGAGAGATGAACCTAAAAGGAAAGAAGGAGCATGATCATGAAGATTCCTTCCTGATTTAAAAACTTTCGGTGATTTCCCTTTACCTAACAGGACACAAAATTCAGCTTCAGAGAGCAGCATTCAGTGTTTTTCACAGTGTCAGGCCTCTTTCAAATAACAGCAGTTTCTCTGATGCTAGTTGAATAACAACAACAAAGCAATTAGTTCATGTCACTGAAAAGTCCCAGCTTCAGGCATGGTTGGATCCAGATGCTCAGATGGTATTGTCTGGATCTGGATCTCATTTGTTCCCGCCTCAGGACATTTGCATTTGTTGTCCCCTTTGCTAGGATAGCCTAACTTTCAGATCTCCCCATGGCTGACTCATTCAGATCTCAGCTGAAATGTAACCTCGGCAGAGAGATTTCCTTGGCCATTAACTAAAGCAGGACCTTCCCACCCCAGCGGTCTTCGGCCTCATCAGCCTACCCTTTGTTCTTCGGGCAACCATAATTATCTGAAGACGTCCTGCTGATTTATTACCTTTTTACTGATCTCTCGTTTGGCCTGACCACCCACACAGAATATAAGCAGTCCAAGATCAGGGGTGGCGTTTGCCTGGCTCACAGCCCAGTGAGTCTCCAAAGCTGACAACAGTGTATGGTCGAACACCAGTGATGTTTTTACAGAGTGAATGGAAGAACGAATGACCGAATCCGTGCGTGCATCTCTCTCTCTCCATCTCACAGCTTTCCCTTCTTCTCTGGGACTGAGATCACCAGCACTGCCAGCTGTAGTCCTACCAGCTGAGAAACACCAGTGGAAAACTAGCCTGGTCCTCTGTAGTTGGGGCAGGAGGCCCCAGAATGACTCCGATTGGCCCAGCCCAGTCACACACCATCATCCCTGCCCCAATCACTGTGGCTGGTGGGAGGGATATGGGTCTCTCATTGGCCAGGACTGGCCCACCTCCTGCCCAAACCTCGAGGAGGCAGGTTGAGTTTGGGGAGGAAAGAGCGGTTGCCACCACACTGAGTAAGGCTAGCAAGGTGTTTGGGCCATGGCTTCCACCTTCCACCTAACAAGCGTCTTCTAACTGTCGCCTGAACATGCTGCCTTCTTTCCTGCTAGAGGCCAAATCCCAGCCCCTGCCTTTGCCCTTCCTGTTCCCCATGTCCGGAATGTTCTTCCCTGCGATCTCCTCCTTTGCAGCCCAGTTCTGCTCTCACCTCCTTCAGGAAGCCTTCCTAGATGCCCGCAATCCCTGGGGCCACCCGGGCATCCCTTGGATTCTTTGTCAGTGGGCACTCGGCGGCTTGTCAATGGGATCGGCAACCACCTATGGGTAGGAGTGCTATGGAGTCCTCTCGCGGCGCAGACTGACCTCGGTGATGGGGATGCGGCGAGAGCCGCTGCTAGGCCCGGCAGTGTGCAAAGCCCCCTACCCCCTGTGCTGATACCCCAGGAAAGTGCAGGCCCGGGGAAGGTCTGGGGAAGCGATGAGGGAGCGGAGACGGGTGACCATGCTGTGCTGGGTGCGCAGCAGCCGGGTCCAGGCTCTGGGCCCGGCACCCGCTGGCATTAGCTTTTTAACCTAGGGCACCTTTCTGGCCTTGGCTCAGAATGGCCACAGAACGCAGAATGCAACGAACACGAGCTGATCCCACCCACCCCTGAACCCTCCAGGATGGATCAGGCGGTCCTTACCCTGGGGTTGGGGGCACCCAGCTCGCCCCTGCGCCCCGGGGGCCATCCTCCTCTACCAGAAAATCTCCCGTTCTCTGCCCTGCGGAGAATTCGGGGGATGGTGGAGCTCTTCCCCAGCCCAGGCTCCCTGCCAGGAGCCGCAGGCACCCGAGGTGGCGGGAGTCCCTCTTGCAAACGCAGCGTACGGCAGTGCCCTGCGGGCCGGCAACACCACGACCCCGGCGCCCCTGCGCTTTCGGGGGACGCAATTAACCAGAGCGCCGCACGGTGGCGCTCGTTCCCCCTTTTCTCGCGACGAAACCCAGCCTGGAGACCCGTCCCTCCCGTCCGTCCGTCCGTCCGTCCGTCCACCCACCTAAGTACTGCTTAAATTACAAGAGTGATATACGGTCGGAGAATGAAGAAAACGGTAAGAGTGTTCATTTCCCCGTGATGTGTATTTTTTCAGTTCCTCTAGCTGCCCCTCCCCGCCCCCCAGGCCCCTCCCCTCTCCACGAGCGTGTCTGCGCCTGCAGTGTTTTCCAGTTGGAACAAATCCCTGCAGGCCCTTTGCTGTTGAGCCCCACACAGTCGGGCAGGGCCTCCCTGGATCTGTGAGGTCCCCCGCCCTGCGTCCATGAATCCGTGGTGGCAACGGGACACCGCTGTGGGAGGACCGCGCGGCTGGAGCCTGCCTTGCGCTCATTTCGCAGGGCGGAGGGTCGGCCTCAGGCGAGCACCGCGGTGGGGTGCTCTGCTCAGGCAGGGGTGCCCGCGAGCAGCCCCGGGACCTGCGTTCCTGTCCCGTGCCTCCTAGCAGACCGGCCAGGGGGTGTCCAACAGGGCACGTGGGGACCCGTTCCCAGGTTCAGGAAATAGCCGAGGACCGAGAAGCGGACCTGCTCCATCCACCCCCGTGACTTCTCCCTGGGAACCTCCTCAGAGACTTTTCAGCGATTTCCCTCCAGCAAATGTGAAACCCTACACAGAGGACTGGAGAGGCGGGGGGACCACAGATACCCCCATTCAGTCCCCGAGTTTTCAGAAGGGGAAACTGAGGCCTCAAGAACCCTAAGAAGCAGGCGCCTGGGTGGCTCAGTGGGTTAAGCCTCTGCCTTTGGCTCAGGTCACATGATCTCAGGGTCCTGGGATGGAGCCCCGCATCGGGCTCTCTGCTCAGCAGGGAGCCTGCTTCCCACCCCTCTCTCTCTGCCTGCCTCTCTGCCTACTTGTGCTCTCTCTCTCTCTGTCAAATAAATAAATAAATAAAATCTTAAAAAAAAAAAAAAGAACCCTAAGAAGCAAAGCCAGGACTGGGGTCCTGGCCCCCCAACCTTCTTGAAAGCCCTTAAAAATGGGGACCATTGTTTTATCACCTCCAAGCTAAGTGTGTTACTTGTGTCTTCTAAAACGTAACTCCAGAGAGGATGTCTAACTCTCCAGTCACTGGAGTGAAATGGAAGCATCGTACTGGCCTCCAGACCTAGGATTGCAGCCCGGTCTTGACACCCACCAGCTGCAGGACCTTGAACAGGCACTACTAGCCTCCCGTGAGCCTCAGACTTTACATCTGTGAAATGGGGCTAAGGATAATGCTTCCTTGGGAGTTGTTGTAGGTAGCAAATGAGTGGATACAGGCAAAACCATTTATAAATGCTAAACCCTCTAGAGCTGTGACTGATCATTTCTCAGCAGAAATATTTGCTAGCCGGTGATGGGATTCCTTGATTTCTCTCTTCAGTGACACAGCCAGGAGCAGCCTCGGCTCCTGGGGACATAAAAGAAGAAAAAAAAAGAAAAACAGGGCAGGGTCAGCCTGATTGCTATCAGGTGGGCTGTGCTAATTTACGTGGCAGGTTGATTATTAATGAAACACCTGACATTCGGTTACTGCCCTGTCCACTCCCGACGACTTCCGTGTTCATGTCCCCTGGATGCCCGCAGGACACTCACCCAGAGGCTGCAGACAGGACTGGACGAGAGCTTTGGGAACATCGACCTGGGCCAGACAGGGTGGAGGGGATTCACAAACCTGCCCTGGGCGTCTGCGGGAGCATTTTGCCACGTGGAATTACTGGGCGGATGATGGGAAACGGAGAACCCGCCCCCAGCGGCGCCAGGCACCGTGACCAAGTCCACGCAGCTGTGAGGGCGATCCGTCGCTCACCGGCTCTGGAACCATCCGGCAGGCAGGCTACACCGCAGGGAATCCGCAGGAGGCAGGCTTCCAGCTCCTGGGGCTTGCGCTCTGTTTACGTCTGTTTTGCATATGCCGGCTGCCCTCACGGACGTTCCAGCTACTGTTGTCTCAGAGCAGCACCCCAGGATCGGTGTTTGTCTCCTCCCGCTGCTTCCTAGCACCCCACGGGCCTGCAGAAAGGTGGTCTCCGCCTAAGAAAGCGATCTAGATGCCGGGCTGAGGGGGGCAACCCCGTGCCCTCGTGACTGGGACAGTGTGTCCTTGAACGGTGGGACGGCCATGCACTTCTGCATGTTCGCCGGTTTGCAGATTTAAGAGGACGCACATGCCTCCTTGGGAAAGCGGGAAAGCGTTCTTCCTGCCCGGACGCAGCCGCTCCACTGCTAGGCGTACACCTGAAAGCAACCCAAGGAGGGCCTCAAAGAGCTGTTTGTACTCAACGTTCACAGCCGAAGTGTTCACAGCAATCCAGTCGGGGAAGCTACCCATGTGTCTACGGACGACGCGTACAGCAATGACCAGTCTGGGGTGCCCCCGTCCGTGAAGCCTCTGCCTTCATCTCAGGTCATGAGCTCAGAGTCCTGGGATCAAGCCCAGCGTCGGGCTCCCTGCTCAACAGGGGGGTCTGTCTGAGGTCTTCTCCCTCTCCCTCTGCCCCCCACCTCTAAAATAAATAAATAAATCTTTTTTTCTTTTTAAAAAACTTAATGTATTTTTATTTAAATTCAATTAATTAACATATAACGTATTATTAGTCTCAGAAGTAGAGTTCAGTGGTTCATCAGGTGCATATAACAGCCAGTGCTCATCACATCATGTGCCCTCCTTAGTGTCCATCACCCGGTTACCCCATCCTCCCGCCCCCTCCAGCAAGCCTCAGTTGCTTCCTATGATTAAGAGTCTCTTACGGTTTGTCTCCCTCTCTGATTTCGTCTTGTTTTATTTTTCCCTCCCTCCCTTACACTTCTCTGTCTTGTTTCTTAAATTCCACACGTGAGTGAAATCACAATTGTCTTTCTCTGATTGATTTCGCTTGGCATAGTACCCTCTAGCTCCCTCCACGTCATTGCAAATGGCAAGTAAATAAATAAATCTTTAAAAAAATAAACATAGTCTATCCATACAGCGGAATATTGTTCAGCCTTCAAAGGAAGGAGATCCTGACGCACGAGACAACACGGGAGAGCCTGGGGGACATGACCACACCGAGCGAGACCGGCCAGACACAGAAGGACACGTCCTGTCGGATTCTGTATATCTGAGGGACCTACAGAAGTCAGGATCACAGAGACAGGAAGCAGGAGGGCAGGTGCCAGGGCGTGGAGAAGGGGAAAGAAAGAGTTCACGTTCACTGGGGACAGAGTTTCAGTTTTGCCAGATTGAAGAGTCTGGAGAGGGATGGGGCTGACGGCCGCCCAGCGTTGCGAATATGCCTCACGAGGCTGAAGTGGGCACTTAAAAGGGGTTAAGACCGTAAATGCTGCGTTATGTGTGTTTTGCCACATTTTACGGACCATCCATCCCGCTCAGCCCCCAACTCCCACAGACGGGGAAAGAGAAGGTGCAGGGAGTCTGGGGACTTCACCATCTTGGGATCAGAATTTTCCTTCACTGCCTTTTCCAATTACTTTTTGATCTTCGAAGATTTTTTCAAGTTTTTATGTTGAAAAATTTCCAACAGGAAAGCAAATGAAATGTTGTCTAATGGACACGTATATACCCAGCACTGTTCTTCAAGAGTGGTTATATTTGGGGCGCCTGGGTTGCTCAGTAGGTTAAAGCCTCTACCTACCTTCAGCTCAGGTCACGATCCCAGGATCCCAGAGTCCTGGGATCGAGCCCCGCACCGGGCTCTCTGCTCAGCAGGGAGCCTGCTTCCCCCTTCTCTCTCTGTCTGCCTCTCTGCCTACTTGTGATCTCTGTCTGTCAAAATAAATAAAATATTAAAAAAAATAAAATACCCACTTGCTGTCCAAAAATGAGACCAGGACAAAAACTTAAAAAAAAAAAAAAAGAGTGGTTATATTTGCCCAGTGTGGTTTATCTCTCTAGATGCATATGTATGTTTGTCCAAATACGTTTTGTTCTGATAAAATATTCTGAAGGCGTACGGCACACATCATGACGCTTCACCCACAGACACTTGAGCGTGTATCTCTGAAACAGATATTTCTTGCAACATCACATAACTACAGTTACTAAATTATCAGTGATTCCCCAATCCCATCAAATATTCTGTTCATATTCACATTTTCGCAGTTTCCCCCAATTTTCTTTTAGAGTCCTTCTTTCAGAATCAGGATCCTGTCCCATTTCGAGCGCTGTGTTTGCTTGTTCCTTTACTCTCCTTTGTGACACAACAGTGCCCACTACCCCTTTCTTTTGACGTTGATTTCTGTTGTTGCTTTTGGGGTTTTCTTTTTCCCTTATAAGAGCCCAGACCAGTCTGGCGGAAGGTCCTGCGTTGTGGGTTTGTCTGATTCCTCATGGTGCCATCTAACCTATACCTCCACCCCATGCCGACCGAAAGTTGGGGCCAAGGCTTGAGTAGACTCTGGCGGGATGTTTTAGGATGGCTACTTCCCCTGTGATGCTATAGGCTGTGTGGTATTGGATCACCCTAATGTCAGGTTGCCCCCCTCCCCACAATGATGTGCAGCTTGGTCAGCTGGTTAAAGTCTGACAGCCGGGTCTCTCCATCATAAGGGTGAGCTGAGAAGCAATCTATGGGGTAGGACCGTCCTTACAACCATCCTCTTCCTCCCCCTGATGGCCTTGGCACCCATTGCTGGTCCTTGCCTGAGTCAGCCCCTTCCCTGGAAGCTGCAAATGGTGATTCTATGAATCCTACCGTTCCTCCTGGGCTTGTTACCTGGCTTTTTTTTTTTTTCTCTTTTCTGTAAAGAAGAGCTTTCCTTCCTAATGTATGAATGAACCACGGTTCTTCCAACAATGAGAATATAAATGATGAACTTTCCTCGTTCATTGCTGATTTTCATCATAAGGGGTTGGCATAATTAGATCTTTTTGCTCTTCTCTCTTCTTTTGTCCCCTTATGTTGGATTATTGCTATTCAATCACTGGCTTTTATTTATTCAACATATTATTAAATTACAGAAATTCCTTTTTACGGTCAGTGTTTCAGTTTCTGAGAGCTGCTGTAACAAATGACCCCAACTAGGTAGCTTCAAACAACGAAAACTTATGTCCCCCCTCATTCTAGAGGCCAGAAGTCTGAACTCAATTACGTTTCTTTTTCTGTGAACTTTCTGTTCGTGTGTTTTGCCCCCTCTTTTTTTGCTATGAAATAATTGTGTTTTCTTAAGAGATTCTTAAAAGTTCTCTGTACATATTAGGAGGCTCATGCTATAAGTTGCAAATATTTTCTGTCAGCTTATTTATTTTCTGACTTTGCTTATTTTCTTACTGCCATGAGAAAGATGTTTTGTTTTGTTTGGGGA
Organism: Lontra canadensis; assembly: GCF_010015895.1. NCBI lineage: Eukaryota > Metazoa > Chordata > Mammalia > Carnivora > Mustelidae > Lontra > Lontra canadensis. The sequence continues at coordinate 17,636,038 of NW_022631024.1, read as the reverse complement.
GGCTTTCTAATATGTCGGCCTTTTCTTTTGTTGCTTCTGACTTTTTGGCTTTTTATAAAGGGTTTTTTTTTTTTTCCTCCCCCTCACTCCTGAATAAAAAAAAATTCACTCATGTTGTTTTCTTCCAACACTTGTATTATTTCACTTTTGACACTGAGAGTTCTGGTCCCTTAAGAGCTGATTCTGGCATAGGGTGTGAGGTAGGGATCTACATATCATTTTCCGAACGATCACTGCATATTCTTCAGAGGAGGCACAACTAACATAGAACCTCTAATCGTGAATGCCCGTGCTTTGTGGGGTGCAGGACGGGGGGGTCTCAATGGTGGCCGTGAGATTAACATGGAACATTCTGGAATGTGGCCCTGCACACTGCATTTCAAGCGGCAAGTAGAGGTGTGATGGGGATTTGCCCAAGGAGACCGCCAGCCCAGCATTTTGGTCAAATGAGCAAGCTCCAAAGTCAGGATGAAACATTCAACAATATCCAACAGGCAACTCTCAAACCTCAGGGACTCTTCACCGCCTCCAGGTATAATTAGGCTTCTTATTCAGCTCGAGGCCCTCCATATGCTGGCTTCTTTATCTTCTGTCTCACGCATATCTTAAGCCTGACCGTTTATCAAGCAAACAGCCGGTCTTGCTGGAATGCCTTTGCTCAAACTGGGTGTTCCTCCTTTAGTCCCTCTGCCCCATCACCATTCAGCAAATTCCTGATCGAACCAGAAGAAAAGTTCGTAACACACCCCCACCAGTAAGCGGCCTTCATGACGCTAACTCTGAGTACGACCTCTTTGTCTGCGACACTTTGCAGGGTGATCTTGGGCTGGACCTGGCTCTGAGTCACAGTACCGTTGGTCCCTTTTCCATCTCATCACTGGATTCTCATCACTGGATTCTGTGCTCCTTAGAAGCAGGCATGGGGGATTGAATAGTGTCCCCCCCCCCCACCAAATTCATGTCTAGCTGGAACCTCAGAATGTGGCCTTATTTGGAAAGAGGGTCTTTACAGACGCAGTGCAGTTCAGATGAAATCATACTGGATAAATTAATGTGGGCCGCAAATCCAAAGACGGGTGTCTTTGTGTGAAGAGAAGCGGACACACACTGAGAAGAGGGCCGTGTGAGGACACCCAGGGAGAAGGTCACACGAAGACAGAAGGAGGGAAGTGAGTGACCCTGCTACAGATGTCAAAGTCTGACGCACCATCCCAAGGCTGGAGAGAGGCATGGAATGCAGTTTCCATCAGAGTCTCCAGAAGGAGCCAACCCTGCCCACACCGTGACTTCAGACTCCGGCTTCCAGGCCAGTGAGAGAATACATTTCCACCGTTCTCAGCACCCCCCCCGTCCGCACGGTAATTTGGTAGGGCAGCTGAGGACACTCATACAGCAGGTAAGAGCAAAAACAATGTTTATTGACGCCCACACTGCGGCAGGTGCTTTGGGTCTCATGCTGCACTGTCCCAGCAACCTCCTGAAGCGGGTGGTAAGGTATGGGCGTCGTCCCCATCTCCGGCTGGAGAAACTGAACTCGTTCAGTGACTCCTCCAGGCCATACAGCTGGGCTGTAGACCCAGAATCCTCACTCTTCTGGGCCTCTCTGCTCACTGAACAACCTGGTTTTTGTGCTGCACACCGGCGGCCAGTTTTCCTTCCTGACCGGGACAAGGGTTGGAAAGGGCATTCTTAAACAAAACCTCAAAAACCCAAAGAATAAGTCTCAAAAAAAAAAAAAAAAAGGAGAGGAGTTTGATAACATCAGGATTAATGTCTCCTTTCCAACAAAGTACAATACAGTCATTAGGATGATAACAGACTGGGGTAGACACAGGGAATATCTATAGCCAACAAGGGGCACGTTGCTAGAACAGGGGGCTGCTCCCACAGATCAGCACGGGAAAGACAGTAACTCTACCAACTCTGCTGCGACAATGGCCAAAAGATAAGAATCAGCAATTTATAGAGGAAGAAACCCACAAGCTTAACAAGAAGGTGAAGAAATGCTCTATCTCACTAATAGAGAAAGGTAAATTAAAACAAGAACATGTCACTATAGCCCTATTATGCTGAAAAAAGGAAAGAGCTAGTCGATGCCAGGCGTTGGCAGGGAAGTGGGCACTGCCACGGACTTCTAGTGGGAGTAGACTGGGGCAGTCCTTCTGGGGAACAATTTGGTGGTAAGTCGGTGCAAAATTTTTGGAGGTGATGGATATGTTTAGTACCTTGGTTGTAGCAATGGTATCACGGCTGTATGCATATGTCCACAAGCATCTGGATACAGACAATTACATGTGTGCAATTCCTTGGATACCAATTATATCCCAATAAAGCTAAAACAATTTCTCTAAGAACAACAACAACAACAACAAAAAGTCAGTCCACCAGTTCTACTCCTAGAATATGCATCCCCCCCAAAATTCTCAGCCCTATCCATAAGGGAACAAGGACAGTGATGTTTCTCACGGTGTTGTTTCTGGTGGGACTGTGGCTGTTATTCCCTGGGAGAGTGGAGAGTAGATCAGGTTAGATCTGCATCACTGAATAATTGTCAGCAGTTTAAAGCAACTGGCTACATGAACACAAAGCAAAGAGATTCAAAACAATGGTGAATGGGGGGAGAAAAGTAAGAGACAGATTGCCATCTGAGACATAAACCATTTATATAGAAGTACATGCATACATAGGTGTAGAGTCATATAGGTGTGTAGTGTAGACATCTATTGTCTTCATCTTTTGGACACAGGGCTAGACAGCGAGGGGCTGAAAGCCCATATAAGAGGACCACGCCAACAGATGAGGGAGGAGTATTTTGTACTAGTGGTGTCCTTCCAAAGGCCTTCAGATCTCATTGCACCTGGGAGGCCTTCTGTTTGCAAAAGAGAGAAACCTGTACCCAAAACCAGCGTCGGCCAAAATAGTTGTTGCCTCATGGCACTTGGGAGGCCAGCGCAAATCCAGCCTCTGGGGACTCTGAAAACTCAGGAGATAGCAAATCAGATTTCTTTTTCCATCTCTATCGCTGTTGCCATGTAGGTCTTCTCCGTCTGTTGGCTGGACTTCTCTCAGGGCTTAATGTAGGACACGGGGAAGTGGAGGGTCACAGCTTCCTAACCCTGGTTTAGTGACCCCACGGGAAAGACACAATCTCTCTTTTTGCATCCATATAGAGACCCAGGGAAGCACCCTGATTGGTCCAGCTCAAGTCACATGTCCAACAGCCAACCACTTTGGCTAGAGGATGGGGATCTGCGATTGGCTAGGCTGGGCCCAGGTGCCTGTGGCTTGAGGGTGGTGCTGTGGTGGCCCCAGGAAGGGGAGGGGGAGACGCTGTCCAGACAAGTGTAGTGGAGGTCTATCACATGCATAGAGGCAGCACCCCCTGCCAACACAGGCTCAGCTCCTTTGTTTCTTGTCACATTGAGACAGGCGGACCTCAACTGGTGGAGAAAGCCCAGCTGGGGAGCTCCTACCACAAGGAGGCTCCAGGGTGCCGCCTGGAAGGTGGTGGTCTCATGAACACCTATTCAGCAAATGACAAAACTTAATCCCAGAGAAGGAGAAAATATCCAGGCAGCCCGAACTGAGAGTGGCAAGGGATGGTGGCCGGACTGCCTCTGCCTGTTCTCTCTGGCCTCTTCTCTCAAACCCCTGGTGGTCCATATTGAGAGAACAATTACCATTCTTCTTCCAGACACTGTATAAACAGTAAGAATGTGGTTAGGGCCCCCTTGAGGGCCAGCAGTTGATGAGCTCCATGGATCACTGCTCCCTTCCACGGAGAACATTCCAGCAGGATGAGGTCAGAGAGCCAAGAAAAACTGGGGGTAGGGAGGGAGGTTCCTGGGTCAGAGCTCTGGAGCAGTGCCTGGCCCCCCGACTCCACCCCTAACCTGAGCACTCTAATCACCAGACTCAGAAATCTCCAAATGTACTTGCCTCCCTGCCCTCGTATGAATACAAAGGCAGGAGTCCATTCCTGTAAAATGGTTTGTGGACTGGTGGAACTGGAAGAAATCAGATCCTTCCCAATCTCCCCCAACCTTTTTATCTCTGGACCCCAAGCTGATTGTGCTCCGGTGGCTACACAGAATTTAGCATTTGGTGGACCAGGTCCTGGGAGTGATGGATGCTGGCCACGAGCGCAATGAACACAGGAACAAAAGTAACATGTATTGAAGCAGGTTTTACCCTAGTTATGTCTTCATGTCTCACTGATTCAGCCTCAAATCCCAACTAGGCAGTCATTATTATTCTCCATGCTGTGGACGAGGAAAACTAACGCTAACTTGGTACAGTGGCAGAAACCTACATTCAAATTTGAATCAAGAACTCTTGGCTTTGCCCCCAAGGCCTCCTTCACCACGTTAGACTGGATGAAACCCCAGCTCAATGCCTATCTCCCCTGTAAGTCAGCATGGTTATAAAGGTTGTGCACTGTACAAGGGCCTCCAGGAGGGTTAGGAGTGGGAGGGTAGGAGCTGAAATACATCCTGGGCTCTGCTCACATGAACTGTGGGTCCAGAAGGGGTGTCTCTAATTCTCACAAAGGCGCCCCCATACAAGCTAGCAGCTGCCCTACTCAGGACCCCGCTAGGCCCCTTGAAATTCTGACAGCACCCACTGTGGTGTCTGGCACCTGGCCCCTAAAATCACAGGCTTGGCTTGCATTGTGACCCAACTCGTTCCCATGACAAAACCTGCCATCCCCTAAGTCACCCAGCATTTGCTGCCTCCAGGCTCTTGATTCCTTGGTGCTTTCGGCCTGAAATGCCCTTTTCCTTCCAACTCCTTTCCTTCCCTCTCCATTTCCATGTCACAGAAACCTATCTTTCCTTGAAAACTCCAGCAGATGCCCATTCCTTCAAAAAACCTTTCAAAACCTACCCTTAGACTCATCTCTCCCTCTGCTCTCTCACTCTGTTTGTATCGGTCAGAGAGCTTACTGCGCCCGCCTCTGACGAAGAACAGCACCTGTTGAGCATTTCCTGTGCGTGAGACTTGAATCCTCACTTCCGGAAGGCTATCGGCCCATTTCACAGAAGAAGAAACTGAGGCTGAGGGCTTCCGGACTTATTAGGTTCACATAGCTAAGTAGAAGGAACGGAATTAAGGCTGTTTATTTTAAAGCTGTCTGCTCTGAACGGGGTAGTTCTTTCCCACAGCTTTGGTGACCACGTTGTAGTGTTAGCAAGGCGGGCTCCCGCAAATATCCTGCAAAGGAAAGAAGCTGCCCCGGTGTTGTTTTCCCTCCTTGCCTGGGCGAGCTGCCACTCTTCCAAAGCTCCAAGGCGGACCCTTCACCCACGCGGGCCCCAGTGGCTCTTTGGGAAACAGGCTCGCATCTCTGCGGCGGGGCGCCCGGGTCTGCAAGGACAGGAACGGCGCTGGACAAGGAGGCAGCAGGCACCCCAACCACACCCAGCCCCGCCACCTTGTTTACGCCTCTTGCACGGCCCCTCCCGCCGGGCCTGGCACGTGACCTCCGCCCCGCCCCTCGCTCCCTCGCGTGGCTCCTCCCGCCGCGCCGGCCCTTCTTTTCGCCTCCTTCGGAGTCACAAGATCTCTCAGCGTCCCCCTTTCGGGATCCCTCCGCCCGTCCCCGCCCCCCTGCCTTCCAAACTCTCCTGGGTCCTTTCTCGACTGACCCGCATTATCAGTAATGAACAGGACGGCCTCTTCCGTCCAACGGGGCTGCCGGCTGCGGTCATCTGTCACTGGAGCCGAGAGGCAGGCGAGACCCAACTCGGAACTCTTTTTCGTGGCGGAGGCTGCAGCGGCCGTGGACATTTCACGACGGGGGGAGGTGCTGTACGTCCAAGATGGCGGCGCCCTGTAGGCTGGAAGAACTGTGAGGTAAACAGCTGAGGGGGAGGAGACGGTGGGTGAGTATGGGGGTGTCTCCCCCTTCTTTTCATGGGGGCTTCTCGGGGCAGCCCTGGCACCATGACCCCGGTCTGGGAGGCCCCGAGGGGCTGGGGCAAGGGGCTCCCTTGCTGGAGAGGGAACCCCGGGAAGGGGTGTTCGGAGAGCTTTCCCCTCCCTCTTATTACGCGCTCTCTCTGGCGGGGCCCCGCAGAGCTGGCGAGTCCCTGCGGAGGAGAGGGGGGCCGGGCCCGCACTTCGCCCCTCGTCGGCGGCGGAGGGGACGGCTGCACCCCCAGGGCGCCGTGCCGAGGGCAGGGGTGAGGTGGGCCCCTTCGCCAGCCTCTCACTTGGTGGGGTGACAGGTTCTCGCGGGGTGCGGGGGGCAGGGGAGGGACCCTTGTCCGGAGGGTAAGGGCCGATGGGGGGAGGGCGGCTGGTTCTGGGGCTTCAGGAGAGGGGTCAGGGGTGGGGAGGAGAATGAATGGAGGCTGCCTGTGGGCATCGGAGACTCGCCTGGACTCGGTGTCCCCGCTGAAACTGGCAGGACTAGGGGCCTCTCTCCGGGTGCGCTTGTGGGTGTTTAATTGCTGGTGAAAGACAGTTACCTTAAAGTCAGCAGAGGGGAGCCTCAAGAGACAGCTGTTTGCAGAGCCACTCCTAGACGCTCATTCATTCATTTGAGGAACTGGAGATGAAGAGCCCGCAGTCCGGGAGAGCTTGTAGGATTAAAGCTCTTTGTGTTTCCTGTTGAAGAGTTTGGCTTCGTGTGTTTTGGATTTGGGGGGTGGGACTGCTTGGGAGGGGGCGCGGCCCCCTTAATAGCAGCAGCTCCGTGTCTGGAGTACTCACTAGGGAAGCGCTTTGCAGTCATTATCTCTTTTAGTGCTTGCGACAAAGGGAAGAGGCAGCCACTGTTAACACCTCCATTTCCCTGGACAAGAAACTGAGGCCCAGAGAGATTAGGGTTACTTGCCCAAGCTCACACCCCTGCGTTTTTCTGAGCCAGGGCTGGAATCGGGGTCTGGGGCTATGCCAATGGTTCCAAGACGGTGCTCCTGTCATGATTTACACTCACATTCATCTGTTTATTCTCTCATTTATCTGTTATTTGACCAAAGCCAGCCTGTCGTTCTGTTAATCAGTTGGCCAGAGTTTGTGCACAAGTGCCTGTGCGTGTGCATGTGTGTGTGTGTAATTTTGAAGAGGGGTACATTAGCTGTATAGGTATATAGCTGTAGGTGCATGTACACTCTAGCCTTGTTTGGGATCGCAGTGTTGTGCTTGTAAATATGTTAGTCTAAATTAGGCTGGCAAGTGTTTGATGTTTTTGTAAAACTGATGCGTTTACTGCAGAAAGAAGGCCTACTAAAATCCTTGCTGGTTTTTTTATGGAAAGCATAGAAATAGCACTTCACTTTACACAGAGTAAGCTGTAAAAGTACTAAAATAGAATAATACTCTTCTGAGATACTTTGATTTATAATTTTGGGATCAACTTGGAGTCATCTGAATTCAAACATGCTGGCAAAGTGGAGCTGTAAATTTCAGGAAGCATCATAAAACCGAATCTTCTGGGAGCCCTTGATTTACTGAACAACCACCTGTGATTCTTAAGTTGAACATTCCTGAGTAAACCTGGAATATGCAAATACGAAAGCTGATTTAAGGTTGTGCAGGGAAATGTCCCTGTAACAGTCATGCATCAGGCAAATGAGGCTCCTCAGAAACACTGAAACATTCTTCGCTATTGCCCTGGGGAGCTGCAGAATCTTCCTCCAACCACCTGGTGTAAACTTAAGGGGTATTTATAGAAGATGTAAAATGAAAATAGCCTCTTACTAAAGTTAATATCTTATCCAAAACGCTCTTACATCACGTGCCTGGAAGGGTAGATGATGTAAGCTTTCTTCACTTCATGCATTTCCTAGTGTCATAAAGACTTGGTATGTTTCTAAATTCCTAGTTCGATTCTTAGGTGGCTACAGCTTTCTCACTTATCTCGGTTAAGTTGGAGTGTGTCAAGTCCTGTGACTCAGTTGTGCTCTCCCTCCCTGGGCTAAGAGCAAAGATATCCCGGACTGCTGCTGTTGTGGTGTAACCTGATGCCTTTTGTGCATGCTTGGTTTCAGTTGTGAGCTGAAACTGAGGAGTCTTACCAGGACAAATCAGACACGTACCTTTCTATGTAGTGTTTACCGAATAGTGAAGTTGCGGAGAACAAGAGATCCCAAAGCAGTAATGTTCACCAGAACCTGCATGCACAGATGTCTGGCTTCATAGTAGGTGACCCTACATATTTGGTCTTCAAGGATACCCTGGAAATATATTTTGGAAGAAGTCATAGGTGATTCTCATGTACACCAGAAGTTGAAGACCAGTGGTTTCAAGTACCAATTTGGCTATTTTTCCTTTAATGTATAATGTATTGCAGAGACATTTCCTAAAATAGTTTCGAAACTCTGGTGTAGGTAGTGGTGGGTGAGTTTTGGGCTCTGAATTACAGCTGACTTGATCTTGTAGCTCTGTCTTCTTTCACCATTTGTTAGGGTACAGGGATGTTCTTTTCCCGGTTCCAGAGCCATAGCCGACTAAAATTAGCTTTTCCTGGAATTAATTGTACACTCTTGGATGCAAATGAACCCGAAACAGCAACACATCAACCATTTTAAGCTTTTCCTAAAAATCAAATAGCTTTTGACTTTTCAAAAGCCATTGAAGTTTTCTGAGTTTCAGTTTCTTCATCTTTGAGGTAAGAGAGTTGAATTGTGAATTAGACGATTTCTGATAAATTTCTGGGATTTCAAGTCCTCCTGGGGCTTCAGGTAAACATTCTGAGTAAATTGAATCCAAGTGTTAATGGGTTTATAATAACTAAGCAGATTGGGGACTCTTAGCCTGACCCATTGAGTGATGACTTGTTTGTCCTTTCCTTTATATCACATGATTTTTTTAAAAGGTAATTCCCTGTAAGTTCATTATATTATAAGTCTCTCTTTGGGAGATTAATTTTGTTTGTCATATAAGTAGGTGAAATTAAGCATGAAAGCAAAATGTACTCAATAACATTCAAACCTGTAGCTGTTTGCTTTAAAAAAAAGTGTGTATAATTAGCATACATGCACATTTGAATTTTTTCCCTCAGTGCTTAGTATAATTTAGTTTGCATGACAATACTAATTTTTCGCCATTTAAATTGGTCTGAAAGAGGTTTCCTCTCAGCAGTTTGAGATTCTTCTTTCTCTGATTTACTTTTTAAGCCTATAGTTACAAGAAATTAGTCATTTAATACCTAATGTCTATGTGTGGTTTTTTTTTGAGGGGGTAAATAAAAAAAGAGCCCCCCCCCAATGGTGAATACTCTTTTTTATATAAAAAAGGTATATGATGTTAGGTCCTTGCTAGTTTCTTCTTGTCCCTTGTGCAGTGCTAACTTTTGTTCTGTCCAGGGAAGTAGCAAAAGGTAACAGATGAATGAATCAGAATGTCATCTAATGAGTAAAGTGCATTAAAAACCTAGCTTTGATACAAAACAAAGCATGGTAGTTACTGGCCTAGAACTCAGAGATCACTTTCTAAAGTAAAGACACCATGAAGTATTTGAGTAACAAGGGACAATTTTGTCTTTCTATTGGTGATGGAAAGCCCAGTAGGGAGTGATAAGGAAGGACAGATGTAGTGACCTTAAAGTCTGCATGCATTTGGTAAGACCTGTGCTACTTTGAGTGGTTCACCGAGCACAGTAGCAAACGCAAAGTGTATACATTTTAAGTTCTGGAACAGCTTTATCAATGTTTCACATACAAGTTGTTACATGGAGAGACTGCTAAGCCTTATGGACCCAGCAATACATTTTGTTCAGTAGCAATACTGTTATAAGCCTTTTTATTTGAGGAGTACTTATGTGGCTAGTACTGTACTAAGCATTTGACATGCTTGATGCCCTTGAACTCTCCCCACAGTCTTAAGAGATAGGATAGGATAGGGAGATGAAGAAACAGGCCTAAGGTCACTTAATCACCTTCTGAGCTGGGATTTGAACCCTCTTGGTTGACTTCAGACCCCAAACATTTCATCTTTCACGTTGATAAATGACATGAACTGCTAATCTTATAAACTGATTCATAGGTCAGTGGTTCTTAACGTTTGGGGGGCCTCAGTTCCCCTCTGAAAATCCGTGGGAAGCCTTTAACCAAGTATCCCTTCCTATCCCATTACTATCAAACAGTTCGTACAGATTCATTCAGGAAATTTATGGACCCAGCCTGCAGCCCAATGATTCTTCTTCTTCTTCTTCTTTTTTTTTTTTTTTAAAGATTTTATTTATTTATTTGACGGACAGAGATCACAACTAGGCAGAGAGGCAGGCAGAGAGAGAGGAAGGGAAGCAGGCTCCCTGCTGAGCAGAGAGTCTGATGCGGGGCTCAATCCTAGGACCCCAGGACCATGACCAAGCCGAAGGCAGAGGCTTTAACCCACTGAGCCACCCAGGCGCCCCTCAACTGATTATTCTAGATAGATTGCTCCTCTTAAAAATGGACTTGGGCTTTATTAAAAACAATTAAAAAAAAATGGTAGGTAGGAAAGACCCAAGCCTTTTAAAGGTGGACCTGTGTGCTGTTTGTATTATAAATCCTCTTGTTAAATTTTTATATTGAAAGGTTCTTTACACTTCCCTGGGAATTCAACCTTAAATGCCACATTTAAAAAAATCAGAAGTGGAGATCTCAGGTGTGGAACTTGCTAAAAGCTTGTCAGGCCTGGCATTCAGTCTGTGTTGGTACCGTTAGCACCTGGCAGAATTCCACTGGGCTTTTTTCCAAGGTTTATGCACTGTGTATTTTTTTCCTTGTGAACCTCAGAGTATTTATAAAATGATTTATTAAATAATATGTTTTTGGTGTTTCTTGGCACCATCCTTTTTCTTCCTGGACCAGTGGTTCTCAGCCTTTAGTGGGCATCAGAATGACCCAGAAGACCCAACCCCCAGAGTTTCTGACTCAGAGGTGTGATTCGAGGTCCAAGTGCATTTCTAAAAATCCTCAGGTGATGCTGCCGTTGCTGGTGCAAGGACTGCCTTTGGAACCACTGTCCTAGACCGTCAGTCAAACGGCCCTTATTCCCCACGGTGTTTCTATTTTAGTTCCATGAACCTGAAACTTAAAGAAATCTTAATAGTTTGCTCAGATTTCTTATAGGGGAAGCTTGTAGGGTGACTCTTTGAAGCATACATGGTATCTGTCTGGCCTTATTTTCTCGGTAAATAATTTTGCTCAGGCTAAAGAAACATTTATCTAAGAGCCGTATCTTACTGAAATCAAGCTCTGTCCCTGCAGGCAGGTTTGACAAGATTCACCTTCGAAATAGGGTAAAAGCTTCAGCGAGTTGTCCTTCAAAGTCCCTGATGGCAAAAAATTCTGAATGGCAAATCTGGAGCTCCCCTGCCCCAGCTGGTGTGACCTTGAGAGGCCTGCAGCTGGGAGACCGTGGAAGTCCCCCACGACTACACGTTTTGGCAGGGTTTGCCATCATCTGCTTCCCTCTGACATACAAAGTAGCGTTTCCTACCCGCTTCTCCTTCTGTGTGTCTGTGGGAAGAGGGAATCGGAGCTAGTATCTTATCCTTTTTGGATGCTTTTGTGCTGAAGGTGGCTTGGTTCACTTGATAGAATATTGTCCTAAGAAATCACCTGAGTCCGTTCCTGAGCCGGAGCTGAACACAATAGTGTCCTAGTGTATGATTATTACTGTTATCTTTGTTATTAACATAATGGTGGGGAGGTTCTGTTCTGCCTGTCCTGTACTTATACTGAAATAGTCTGTGCCTGAACCTTATCTGAATTGTCTTCAAATTTATAGATGAAAAACCCGAGTAGGGACAGCAGGTATGGCGAAAGGCATCCGCCTGCCTGTATTCGTTGTAGACAGCTGTGCGTAAAACCTCAGGCCATGTGGTGTACAGTTCCGGGGAGTCCTAGGACAGAAGGCCACACACAGTACTGGCCTTCCAAAAGTCTGGACGTGCAGCTGATACTCAGATAAAATACTTCGTAAGAGCATTTTCTGCGCCTGCCACTAGTGTTTCATAAAGAGGTAGATAGCTCTTAGCCCTCTCATGGCTTGTACTGCATCTGGCCTAGCGCAGAGAGATGTGAAAACATGTGTATGGGTCCTGCCAGTGACAGCTGTCCGTGGCTGTGAAGCTGTCCGTGTTAAGTTCGTGTATAATCCTACGTATATAAGCCATCTATCTGCAAACACCTTAAGAATCAAATTAAGATGAACTATGAAAACAAATTGACCTGTGCTTTTTGTTGTTGTTGTTGTTGTTGTTGTTTTTTAAGATTTATTTATTTATTTGGGAGAGAGAGAGAGAAAGAGAGACATCATGAAATGCAATAGGTCAGAGGGAGAAACAGACTCCCTGCCAAGCAGGGAGCCCGATGTGGGACTCGATCCCGGAACTCCAGGATCATGACCTGAGCTGAAGGCAGATGCTTAACCAGCTGAGCCTTCCAGGTGCCCTGACCTGTGCTCTTTAACCTCAAATTACTAATAGCACAGAACCCTCTTCTTGTTCAAACCCACGCACCATTTATTTATTTATTTATTTATTCATTCAAAAAGGCTGCTCGTAGGAAGTACCATCAGTGTTGATTTTAGGTGAGAACACAGCTTTTGGATCAGATATGAAAGAGTCTAGATCTGGGGGCATGTTTCTTCTTTAATTTGGCTCTTGAAGAAAAGAGTGTGGCGTGATCCTGTTAGGCTGTGATAGGTGCTCCCTGCCACGCCCCTTAGGGGTACACATCCTGGAGAAGGGCCTTCTTCATTCCTCGCTTCCTATCAGAAGTTCAAGGTCACATCTCACTTGACTGACCAGAGTGATTTTAGCTAGTAGTACTCCATAGGACAGGATCTAAATATAAATTAATAAGTAAATAAATAATTAAAAATATAAATAATGCAAGTAGCCTTTGACAAGCCAGCCTTAGACTGATGACAGTTTATTACCATTAAACCATATTTTGGCCTAGCGATAAAGAATTTAAGAAGTCTTAATGTTGAGCATTGGACAACAAAAGTTCTGATTTCCTGGGCCAGTCCCTTTGTCTAGGACAGCGGTCTTGGCTGGGCGGCTGCAAGAGCTCCTCTCGCGTGTGTCCCAGCGTTAGCCTTGCCTTTGGATGTTCCTTTTCAGGTAAAAGACCCAACTAGGATGAATTGTAGCAGAAAGTCTGTGTCCTGCTGGACCGACAGCTGATGTTGAGGTCCTAGATAACAGAGGCATCTGTGTTGTAATTCTAGTTCTTCTCTTTTCTTTCTTCTTTTTTTTTTTTTTTTAAGATTTTATTTATTTATTTGACAGACAGAGATCACAAGCAGGCAGAGAGGCAGGCAGAGAGAGAGGAGGAAGCAGGCTCCCTTCTAAGCAGAGAGCCCGATGCTGTGGGGCTCCATCCCAGGACCCTGGGATCATGACCTGAGCCGAAGGCAGAGGCTTTAACCCACTGAGCCCCCCGGGCGCCCCTCTAGTTCTTTTCTTGATTGACTGGCCAGGCAGGCACTCCCTGTCTGAATGATCTGGCTGGCCCTTTGCCTCCCAGCAGCGGATGTAAAGTTGGAGTATGCCACCAAGACCTGCTGCTGTTTAATGCCTAGAGTGTGCTCCCCAGGGAGATGTAATTACTCGTTGTCTGGGGCACGAGATTTTGATAGTGAGAGAGTTGTTCCATCCTCGAGCTGGGCTTCGAGCATCGTAGTGTAGTGAAGGGCTTGTCGGCAGGCTTTGCCCGTGCTCACTCGCTGGACCGACGCAGCGGCCGAGGCTCAGCTTCCGTCCTCTGCCTCCCAGCCTGGATCGGCGACCAGAGACCCTGCTGAAACCTTTGCTGGACCACGCGCCATGTCTTTGCCTCTCGAGTGCCACATGCTGCGGTAGGCCTGGGGTGTCCACTGGGGGACCAAACAGGTGGTTCCTGTCCTCGTGGAACTTACCATCTCGTGGCCAGACCGTACCTAAAAATAGCCCGAATGGCTCACATTTTAAAGGCGAATTGGAACGTATTTGTAGAGATGTATATAACATGCTTACTTAATAGGAGATCATTTAGACAGGAAATACGGTAAAGAGAGGAAGAGGGGAGAGAAATGATAGCTGTCCGCAAATATTTTATGCTTGTCCTGTGGAGGGATCAGATGAAGGTCGTGCTGTTTTGAAGGCCAGGATTCAGCCTCATACGTTTATTTAAGAACTACTGTAACGGCTTCCGTGCAGTCAGACGCCGTGGCGGCCGCTAGATCTGCCGCACTGACTGAGCTGCTCTCTCTCCCCGGGTGTAGCTGCTGTTCCAGTGAGGGAGACGAGTTCAGTAACTAATTATGCTTATTTAATTGGGTTGTGGTAAGTGACACAAAGAAATATAGGCTGCTAAGCAAATAAGACAGGGGACCTGACCTAGTCTGGGGCATGGGAGTGGAGGGAAGTAAAGCCTTCTCTAATGGGGCAAAAAATATATTTTTTTAAAGATATATTTATTTGAGGGGCGCCTGGGTGGCTCAGGGGGTTGAGCCTCTGCCTTCGGCTCAGGTCATGATCCCAGGGTCCTGGGATCGAGCCCCGCATCGGGATCTCTGCTCGGCAGGGAGCCTGCTCCCCCCCCCCCACCCCCCAGCTGCCTGCCTCTCTGCCTCCTTGTGATCTCTGTCAAATAAATAAATGAAAAAATCTTAAAAAAAAAAGATATATTTATTTGAGAGAGAGTGAGAAAGTGCATGTGCCCGCCCACATGTGAGTGGGAGGAAGAGCAGAGGGAGACAGTCTCCAGCAGACAACCCCTGAGCACGGAGCCTTACTTGGGGCTCGATCTCACGACCCTGAGATCATGGCCTGAGCCGAAACCCAGAGTCACATGCTCAGCCGACTGAGCCACCCAGGCACGATGGAGCAAATGTTTAAGCTGAGATTGTAGGGGTGAACGCTTAGCTTGGGAGTGGGTAGGCGAGAGGGGCGGGGCTGTAGGGAGGGAGGGGAGCATGGGGGTGGCGACCAGAGGGAAGCCTACTAAGTGCTTTGCACCGGGCACTGTTCCTGCGCTCGGGGCCGCTTGGGTGATGACTCCGTGCCCCGTGCTATGCCAGGGCTCCCGGAGGCATCGTCTTGTGTAACCCCACACGGCCTTCGGAGGTAGAGGCCGCTATTCTTCTCGCTTTCCAGATGAAGTAACAAGGTCAGATGTTAGGCACCTGAGAGAAACTGCCAGAAGTGGCCCAGCTAATACGTGGCAGAGCTGGGATTGTACCTGGGAACTCTAGGACTCGAGAGCCCATCCTGCCCATTTGTTTATTGCTCCAGTAAACAGCTAACAAAAGGCAGAGATTACAAGTTCAGCACAATATAAAGAATTTTCCAGCAACCAGCTGTTCAGAAATGTAGACAGAGAGAGGCACGTGTGCCCACCATTGTAAGCGTGCATTCCGGTAGAAACTGGCCGGCCACCTGTCAGGGCTGCAGCAGGAAGGAGGTCGAGCCAGGTGAACCCTAAGCTCCCTCGGGGTGCCTCTGGGATTTCACTTCATTGTAAGATTATTGTGTACATTACATGTGTTTTTTCCCTTCAGTGACCATGAAAGACACCAGGTTGACAGCACTGGAAACCAAAGCACCAGTTGTCCCCAGAACAGGTAAGGTATAAACTCGGCGCAGTGGTGGGAGAGGATAGAAGGGAATTGCTCACTTGTACAGTTGTGCAGGGTGTGTGCGTATGTGTTTGCACTCAGGATTTAACAGTTCTGGTTTTAGCTACTTGCTAGGAACTGGTCCTTCCGTGGCATGAAGTACTTTGTCAAATGACCCAGGGTTTATTAAGTGCCCGTTCAGTGCCAGACACTGTGTTGAGTGCTTTCCTTGCATGTGTTACTCATTTTCTTTTTCACACTGACACTTGTGGTGTAGCCCCATTTTACAGATGAGGGATGGTGCTGAGATGTTGGCTGAGTTTCCCAAGGTGGTGTAGCTGCACTTGGCGGACCTGTGACTCAGACCAGTTCCGTCTAGCAGCGAGCATTGGTTTTCACCCTAAACAAAATTGAAGACTTGGTGTTGGAGCAAATCATTTGCCGAGTGCAGAGGCACTCAGTCCGGGCTGTGCAGATCCCCCTGGATTTCTGTGCAAATTCCACCTGTGCTCTCTCGACCGCACCCCTTAACCTGCTCTGGAGCGGGGCCTGTGCTTCAGGGTTCCGTAAATGAGGTTCTTGTGGACATCCTGGGCTGAGGACCCGGGAGCTGGGAATTCGCATTTACGCCTTCACCTGGCTTTGTTTATTAATTGTCCTCATTAGCGTTTGGGATGAATGATAATGCTGTGACAGTTTCTAGGGACTGGAGGATTCTCAGGGTCCCAGCCTATATCCTTCATAAATAACGAGGCTTTTGTGGCTATGAAGGCCGAGCAGCGTTCTCGCACAAGGAGGCGGAGCTTTCTCAGTGTGACTTCTCCTTTCCAGCATTTCCATGTGTACTTCCACTGTCCCTTCTCTGGAAGTCCGCGGAATGTGGACTTGAACCCAGCGTTAAGTGGTTGTGTTCCTGTCATTGAGCCCCAGCTGAGTAACACACATCGTAAACCTCAAATTTACTCCACATTTTTCAGTACTGTGACTGGGTGACATTTCAGTAGCTAGACTTGTAAAGTTCGGAGTTTTACTGTAGGCAAGTGACCTTGTTAGGACTCGCAGCCAGATTGCTCCTGTGGTCACCGTGTCACGTGTGATGCTGAGCAGACGCTCATCTCCAGCTGCTGCGCGCAGTCCCGTCGCTAACCTTCATGGATAGAGCGGGATGTAATTCAGGGAAGTTTCTGGCAGGTTGTTTTCTAGAGGGAACCTGTATCTGGGATTCAGAGGTTGGGTCAGCCTCACGGATCCTTCGTCTTTAGCTGCTAGTAATTTTTTTTTTTTAAAAGATTTTATTTATTTGACAGACAGAGATCACAAGTAGGCAGAGAGAGAGAGGAGGAAGCAGGCTCCCCGAGGAGCAGAGCTCCCGGTTGTGGGGCTCCATCCCAGGACCCTGGAATCATGACTTGAGCCGAAGGCAGAGGCTTTAACCCACTGAGCCACCCAGGTGCCCCTAGGTGCTAATAATTGCTGATGACCTGTGGCCATCATGTTGATAAGCTTTTTGTTTACATTCTTAGCCTTCACAGACAGAAAACTACAAGACCTTGTCTTCCTAAGGCATTTTTGTAAGGTCTGTTTAGAAATTTGATTAGTGACTGTAAAATGTGTTTGGAGGATTTCAGTTTTTTACTAACATTGTTTTCTTTATATTCTTTATGCTTGGCTCGAAGATGATTTATCATGGATGTTGCTGACTGTGATTTTGGGTTTTTTCATGTCATAAAATTGAGGTGACAGGTTATTTTATTTTTTATTCATCCTCATGAGATGGGAAATATTCCCAAATATGACTTTTTCTTGAAAGACTAATTAAGACTATAAGTTAAATGCAGTTTTAGAAGGTTATTTTGTTTGTAATAAATGCTGCAAGATAATTCTATAAAATTTAGAATTAAAATATAATTTTCTCTTAGCCATCTGTCATTAAAATTTTTATAAATATTTGGCACAAAGAGTGATTACTCTTATTTGTAAAGGTATTTTTAATATTCGTATTGCTAGTTAACATATTAGTCATTTGAAAGTTCTGGATTGTTTTTGAACAAAAAAGTCACATTGATCAACTAAAAGAGCTTTTATTTTTTTTCATCAGTATACATTTGTACTTAAACTGACAGAGTTTCAACTTATAAAACACAAA
Organism: Lontra canadensis; assembly: GCF_010015895.1. Taxonomy (NCBI): domain Eukaryota; kingdom Metazoa; phylum Chordata; class Mammalia; order Carnivora; family Mustelidae; genus Lontra; species Lontra canadensis. The sequence continues at coordinate 17,618,349 of NW_022631024.1, read as the reverse complement.
ACTTGGATGTTACAGCCAGAGCGGTTTACCATTATTCAAAAGTGAACATTCAGATGTTTAACAGTAATTCTGAACTCATGTCTTGTGCACCTTGCGGACATTGCGCGGGTTTGGTATCATGGTAATGACGCGTAGTTGTTGATCACACACGCTCAGGGACGCTAGAAATGCTGCCGAAGTAGGCAGTTGACGGTTCAAGTTTCAGACATTCTAAAGACCAAAGCCAGTTGTTGGCCAGATGTAGGGACTCAAGTCAAACTTGGGTGAATCCCTATTTTCCCCACATGCTGTGATCGTACTGAGTATTCTGGTCCGTTGAATCTGATGACCAGCTGTAAAGTTTAAACTTGGTTTGTTCAAAGGTGGTCACTAACCATGCCCCTATTGCTTTCGATTGGGTGGTCAGGAGAGACCTGACAGACGGTGACGTTTTGAGCAGAGACCGCAAAGACAGTCAGCCATGCAAGGATCTGGGAGAGAGCATTCCAGGGATAGAGGTGCCAGGGGCAGAGTCCTCGAGCAGGAACCAGTTTTCCTGGCTTTTGGGACACTGGGACTAGCACAGAGAGATGATGGGGCAGAGTGGTGCAGAAGGAAGCAGACGGAGGCTGGGGGGTTCACAGCTGGTGAAAGCACATGGAGCCTTTAGGCCACTCATGGGGTTCGGCTCTTAGTGCCTCCATGGAAAGCCATTGCATGATTCTAAACAGGAGAGGGATGGATTCTGATGTCCATATTTCAGTGTTTGTGGTGTTTTGGTGGTAGATGCATCGTAGGGGAGCAGGATGGGAGGTATTGGGGCTTGGACTGGTCCAATAACGAAGGGGATAGCAAAACCAGGGGGTTTGCTGACCGATCAGAGGAGAGGGTGAGAGCTGGGAAGTCGAGGACGTCGCCACAGTGTTTCCTATAGACTGATGGATGTGTGTTTTCCTGAGATCCAGGAGACCTGCAGAGTGACAGGTTTTGGGGTGGGAGTGGCTGTTGAAAGTCATGGCTCCCTATGCGAGTAGTGTCATCTGTAGACTGTAGTGTGACATGTGACCACTGAAGATGACACTCACCTAGAGGAATGCTGCTTTGGCACGTACGGTACGGAGCTGTACTAACCTGGGTATTGACTTTCGGCCTCTCTTGCCTCCTGTGTTCTGTACGTGGTTATTCCAGAATGGAAGAGAGGCTTTTGCAGCTGTAAGTCGATGCTGCACGTGCCTGTGGTCTCCCGAGGCTGAAAGGTGTGTCTAACATGGGTGTGCCTCACCCGCCGGCCCCACGTGTAGGTTGAGCAGGCCCCCTCTCCCCTCAGTGTACCCACTGAGCCCTGCCCCCTTCCTCCTCCCACGTCAGGTCTCCATTGTGCATGCTGAGTCGCTCTTCCCTCTCAGCACCCTGCACGGAGCCCTCGAGAAATACTTGAATGAGTTTTAAAAGAAGAGATATTCCATTCATGGGAATGATTCTAAAAGCTCATGATTAAACTCTTGGGGAGGACCTTTTTGAATGTCAGAATCCTTAAACTTTGGGGCACTTACATGAGGAACCTCACCTGAAACCCAAGATTTATATTTTTGGGGAGGATTAAAAAATGTGATTGAAAGGTAGAATTTTAGAACCAAAGAGAAAAGCTTGTTGCCAGAAATGTACCAGTGTGGTTTAGAATGGAACCTTATTTTTGCTTTCTATAAAGTATCTGGAAGGAACAGGCTCCAGAAACCAGACTTTGACACTTCAAATGACATTTACAAACTGAAAAGCAAGCGCACTAGCCCAAGCTGGTCAGCCCTGACCATGGCCAAGTTGACCGGATGGGCGCCATCTTTGTTTGGAACGGAACTCCTGTCCCGTGTTCTGGGCTGCCTGGATTTGGGGACCAGCTCTGACATTACTGCCTTCTGAATACACAAACTAGAAACTCAGAGTCTCACTGGACTGAGACTAGGTAGGTAGCAGTTTTACCGGAACAAAAACCAAACTTAGGGACGAAAATGCTTTTAAACCTGAGAATCATTTGTGATTTATCCGAAGAAGAAAGGAATGTGAGGGCTAGCCAGATGAATATGCTGTGAAAAAGTCATCTTGAAAGTGGTGGCCCCACAATTTTTACTGATTTTCTTTCTGATACTTTATGGGCCCTGCTTGGAGTCTTTATTTGCGCTGAGTGTACGCGTATGTTCTCTCATTTAATTCTCTCAGTGGACAATAAATCCTGACAGGTTGGTATTTTATTCACTTGTAAAATTAATTTAATCCAACTCACAAGGTGAAATTTCTGTCTATTTTCAGCTCTGAACTCTTATAAGAAAATCTTACCAGTTGTGTAAGTCCTTTGAAATGGACGCCTTTCATGATTTACCTGTAAGATTTATATTCATAGGTGTGAGCCCGCAACTTCTTACGCCATGATTAGCTATCAGAAATGCATGTAGATTGATGGACAGCAAAATCAGTGGCTGTTGCAGGGGGTTGTAATTAAATAAAAGCATAGATAATAGTTAATACTCACCAGTTTCTGGGGCCATTGGTGCTTAAATTTGGCATTCTTGCAGGAGGCGCTTAACTCTTCAGTGGGCTTTTTCTTTAGCATGTTTCCTCCCTAGGTGCTTGTTAAAATGCAGGTTCCTAAGCCCCAAGGTCAGTTTGGAATGGGCCAGGACGCTGCATTTCTAAGAGGCACCCCAGGTGGTCTGGGTCCAGCCTGGAGCAGGAGGGCTGCTATCCCAGCCCCTCAGAGCAGCGTGGAGGAAGCAACATGGCCACCAAGGACAGACGCAGCCCTGGGCCTGGGAGTTAAGCCATCCGAGTGCTGCTTTACCGGGTGACCTTGGCAAAGTTATTTATCCTTTCCGACTCTCCATATTCTCATTTGTAGAAGAGGATATCTGCTTACCTCACAGAATTGCTTCAAGGATCAAAACCACGAGTTTGCTTGATGTCGAAGGGCTCAGGGCTTTGTAGTCGAGCAGATCTAGGTTCAAATTTCAGTTCTCTGGTTCTGCTTCTTGGCTAGCTTTGCAACCCCAGGCAGATGGCTTCGTTTCTGTTTCTCGCCCCATAAAATGGGGACCAAAGAACCAGCCCGTGATACTGGTGTAAGGACTGGATTCACTGATGTTTGTGATGGATGTGCAGGTCTATCTCTTAATGATCCTTGGTTGCGCTTGTTTTTGAAAATAGACCTTTAGAGAAAGAAATAATTGTAAATATGGATAGTGACAATTGGAGAATGAGCTGCTTTTTTTGTATAATGATCAGCCAGCGACTCCACCACCAGCAGGAATGGAGTCTTTGAATGGGACAGGTTTACCCTTGTGCCCCGTTTCCTGCCTCTTGTCTGTGACCAGTGGCATTTGAATGTGACTGATGTCTGGGGTGAGGAGTTTTTGTGAAATGCCGAGATGTGGTCCCCGGTTCAAATGAGGTATCGAATGTAAGGTCTTGTGACCTAACAAGCTAGACCAGCTTCCAGGCATCGATGGGAGTGTCAAGAGGAAAATAGTATGTTTTTAGTTCTTTCTCTGAAAATAGCTCATCTACTTTTTATTTATGTATTTTTTGAAAGATTATTTTTTGAAAGATTCATTTATTTGACAGAGAGATTAAGAGCACAAGCAGGGGGAGCAGCAGGCAGAGGGAGAGGCAGACTCCCCACTGAGCAGGGAGTCCCATGCAGGACTTGGTCCCAGCACCCCTGGGATCGTGACCTGAGCCAAAGACAGACGGTTCACCACTGAGCCACCCACGTGCCCTCTTCTAGTTTTTAGACTGATGATTTGAGATGGAAACATAGTCTTAGCCAAAACCCAAGGCAGAGTCAGAAGAAGGAATCAAAGTAAAAAACTGTGCTGTGGTCCTGGAATTAAGTTGCCGCGATGGTTCTGACTGGTGGCGGTGTCCCCGTCTCTCTCCGGTGGGTGCATTCCATAGATGTCCTCTTCGCAAGTTTGTCCGATGTAGAATTATGCTCACACCCTGGCTTCTTTCCTCAGCGGAATTCTGGATGACAGACTTTTCACTGCATTGAACACATGCCCTGGTTTGCCTTGCAGGCAATTTTTTATGGGGAGAAATGGGGCCATTTTGTCCCACTCTGTGTCTTCCTTTCTCTCAGTCTGGTAGGGGCGCCAATGAAGAGCCCGCAGAGTCGCTACTGCACGTCCCGGACCCGGCGCGGCGCAGTCGTGTAAGACAATGGCCCAGCAAGCGAATATCGGGGAGCTCCTGTCCATGCTGGACTCCCCCTTGCTGAGTGTGCGCGATGACGTGACAGCTGTCTTTAAAGAGAACCTCAGCTCTGGTAAGCGGGGCCATGCCCGTTCGCGCCCGTCTGCGCGTCAGAAGAGACTGACCCGGGGGTGACTACGGTCTCCTGATGTTGGTTTTCATCTTCTATGGAGAGTTTCTAAAACACTGAGAAAAGAGCAGCTATTGCCGGGTTCACTCTCTGTGTGCTTTAAGCTTTTGAGTATGGAAATATTCAAATAGACACACAGACTTATTAAGTAAGAATCACATAATGAACCCATGGCCCAGCTTCAAAGTCACTGCCTTCTTGTGTCATCTCACCTCCCTTGCTCCCCCACCCAAGTATTTTCAAGCAAATGCCCTGCGGAAATCACGTATGCAATTTCTGGTGTAAAAATGTGTGACCTCTCTTTAATCAGGGAGACAGGAATTTCGACAGTACCTTTCTTTGCTTACTGGGTTGACAAAAACCCACTATTGATTACAGAAATGGGTGCTGTTGGCAGGAGACTAACTCAGTATTCAGCCTTTTTGGAGTACCCACCATTCATTAAAAAGCATGTACCGTGTGTCCCACTGACAAGAGTCTGTGTTTCATTATAGCCTTAAGTGAAGTTTAGAGAAAACCAGTAAGTGACTGGTTCAGTGAGTCTTGGAGAGCCGAGCAGTGGGGCCCCAGGTCCGCGGGGACACTGAAGAAGGTCAGAGGGGCCCACACGGGAAGGTGTCTGCAACATGTTGTTAAGTGGAAGAAGACACGCGCTCAGACTGTGTGTTCGTGGGCGTGGGGGCTCTGTGTGCGCATGTGCATGTGTGTGGTTCTCCAGGGAAAGGCTGGAAAGCCCGTGGACCAGACTCAGGGATGTTGGTCTCTGAGGAGTGGGTTGAGAGAGGCCGGTAGCGAGGACTTTCGTCTTCTGTACTTTCACATCATCTGAACCCTTATTCGCGGACATGGTTACCATCTTATAATCAAAGATGGCAATCGTTAAGAGAAGACAGCATTTCAGTGCTTTTGTGGATGTTCAGGCAGGTTAATCTGGTATCATCCTATTGTTAAACCTCAGTGGACTGACGGGTAGAAATAGAATGTCATGTAACTTTGGGCAGCATTAAGAAACACTTTCTGGATTTTGTGACTGACAGCCATTTGAGGCGAGTTGAGGATATTAAAGGAAATAACTCTTCCCTTTTCCTCTGTTCAGACCGTGGTCCGATGCTCGTCAACACCCTGGTGGATTATTACCTGGAAACGAATTCTCAGCCGGTATTGCACATCCTGACTACCTTGCAAGAGCCTCACGACAAGGTAACCACTGGACATCAGGGCTGGGCTGCTCAGTCTGGCCCTGGCCCGTGCGACGGCTTCTGTGTGCACCCCCCGGCCCGTGCAGTCTGTCGAGAGCGTACTCCTTCCGCCTCTCCGTGCCACAGATGATCCTGTTCCCAGATTGCAACTGCAGAGAAAAATAATTGGCAGAACCCATGAGTCCTGAGAAGTTTACAAAATAAAACGTATTCCAGAGGTGTTTTAAGCTCTTGCTATTCCAAGAAATCCTATAATTCCATTACTGTCATTGTACAATGACAGCTTGACCCGTAAGGTGCCCATCTTTAAATCCATGCTTTGAGTAGGATTTTGGACTTAATCTGTGTGGGAAAATCTGTGGGTCCAGACAGCTAATGGGCCTAATTGTGGAGTCCTGTTGCCCAGCACCAGGCTCGTGCAGGGCTCCTTAGTGTTTATTTTTGTTGGTGGAAAATAGCTCACAAAGCATGGCTGTTGCACACTTCGGTGAAGGGTTGAGTTTCTTTTTTTTTTTTTTTTAAGATTTAATTTATTTATTTGAGAGAGAGAGTTATTGAGGGAACACAAGCAGGGGGAGTGGGAGAGGGAGAAGCAGATGCCCCGCCGAGCAGGGAGCCGATGCAGGATTTGATCCCAGGACCCTGGGATCATGATCTGAGCCAAAGGCAGTTGCCCAACAACTGAGCCACCCAGGAGCCCCACGTGTTGAGTTTCTATATGCTAGTGGCTTCACCAGGATTTGAAGACCCTGCTGTTATGTGCTTTTCCAGTATATTTTGTTCTGTTGAATTTTAATTTCTAGACTACCCAGTTTATATTTGGGGCCAAACCGTGTAGACAGGGCTATGGTACCATAAGCAACTGTTTCCAGCCAGATCCCCTCACAGCGTCAACAACCTGCCACAGGCTTGGGGCTAGCGCTTATTGGAAGAAGTAGCTTATTTGTACTTTAATAAGGAATGAGGGAGTCTGGCCCCTCCCAACTTGCACATGTGTATCATGGGATCTTTTTCAGGACTTGCCAGCTTGCTGCCCTCTCTCTGGCAAAACTTAGCTGTGTTTGGTGTGCCACTGTGATTTTTAAAGATCTTTCGTGGCCTTTGCTTCCCATCCGTGGCAACTCAAGGGACTGGCATACGTCACAGCTACCTCTGTCGGTGTCCCCTACTGCGTTCGCATGAGGATTTCCCTCATTTCCCTTGATTTCTTCCCACCCCCACCCCAGCCTTACTGAGATCTCTTTCTCCTGTTCTTTTACATGTTTAGCACCTCTTGGACAAAATGAACGAGTGCATGGGCAGAGCCGCCTCTCGGCTGCCCGCGCTGTCGCTGCTGGGGCACGTCATTAGGCTGCAGCCGCCGTGGAAGCACAAATTCTCCCAAGCACCTCTTTTGCCTTCTTTACTCAAATGTCTCAAGGTACGATGTTTGCAAGGGTTTGAATGAAATGCCTTTATGAGTATCGTTTCTGAAACTCTGGGGAACTTTAAAGCGAGTAAGCTAGATTTGAACTTTGAGAGTTTAGAATCAGCGTTTGGCTTTCCTCGACTGGCACATCGTCTAGAGTTGGGGCTCTGTCCGTTCTCCGCGTGCCCTGGTGATGGTGAGCGCCTTTTGTCGAAGCAGATACGGTTCAGCCTCCCACCGTCTTTGACTCCGTCGTTGTCCCGTCTTCCCTCCGTTAAAACATCTGGTTTCTCTTTGGGGGAAGCCCGGATTCTCTTTTAGCTCGGGGAAAAGTGGCTGCCAGCTCTGTTTAACCATTTAGGAGCAGGTGCTGGTTGTGGCCATAATTAAGGTTTTGTTAATGCAAGGCCTCCGGGGTCGCAGTCTGCCTTTCGCACTAAATGTAGTGTATTTTTCTACACAGCAAGTCAAAACCTGAATAGAACTTTGGGGTTTTTAGTTTTGACGGTGGCTTGCTGAAATACTCCAGGCTATTAGCTAAATCACTTGTAATTCCCAGACTCGTTTCCTAGCTATAGCCTGAGATAATGTGACTAATACTCACTGCCTCTACCTCACAGAGACATGAAAATATCCAGTAGTGTTTGTTCTTGGTGGGCAGCACCTTTGGGTCGTGTGATAGAGCACCCTGCGAACTGATTTATGTCTCTGCAGTGGGGTCGCCGTGTCATTCCCCCCGGAGGGGGAGTTGCATTGCTAGGGCTTCCTAAAAACATGGGACTGAATGTTGACACAAAACAAGAAAAATTGGAACAACTTAACTTTTTTTTTTAAGTGAGTGGATTGGTGAGAATATAACTCCATCTTGAGGCCGCACAGTTCAGTTCAGCTTGTAGAACACTTCCCTTTTCCAAAAGGGTAAGCTTCGGCAGTCCCTCATGGGCTGCCACCCAAGCCATCCGTTAGAGTATTACCATAAGCAAATTAGGGTTAGTGTTTTGTACTGGCACTGGTTATGTGTTCTTGATTCTCCTACCAGTATTTTATGTTCTTACTAGACAGATGTTGGCCGTGACAAAAGGCTTAGTAAAATTTCTTAGTAAAATTTCTTAGTAAAATGAAATCTACTTAAGGTTTTATTTCCAGACGCTTAGATTTCCTTTTCTTTTTTAACAGTAATAATGAAGTCTTAGCCTGCATGGTAATCTTCCGATTAATATTTTGTTTCTTAAATCTGAATTCCAGTTACTTGGCCAACATTCATGATTTAATTATGGGTCAGGTGAGCTGCTGTAGCTATGCCGAGTTGATTCATTATCCATTGGGTATTAAATATCTTCAGTTAGCTTGAAGTTATATGACTTGATATTTAAACTATAGACACGGTCAGAGGTCACTGTATCTTCTTTTATTTGCTGATCTGTAAATGCTGCTATGAAGGTGAGCAATTAAGGAGACTTGTTAGTGCTATGCTAATTTCTTCTTAAATTATACTTCTGTTGTCATCCTTTAAAAATACTATATTACATTACTTGTGTAGTGTTTTTTAAAAGGATTAACAAAAAGTAAGTAAGTAAGTATTTGAAGATTTGGTTGCATGAACGGGAACTGTCGTGTTCCTTTGTTCTGGTGAAGGCAGCTTGTCATGCTTCCGCCCATGTGCTATAGGCAGAGTGTCCCCCGGCTGGAGGACTTGGGCGTCCCCAGGTCAAGGTGAAGTTTGTCTCCCAGATAGGTGTGTGCGGGGGCAGCAGAAGTGATGTTGGCAGACTCATTATAGTCGAATCTGATCCATGTCATTCCCCCCAAATGTGAGGGGTAGGGACATGAGTCTGTGAGGGGACCTGTAATTTGTGACCCTGTGGAATATAGAGCAGCACCTTGGTGTGCTGATCCTGATGCTGTGCCTGACAGACGTCTCTCCCTGCCTGACCTTTCCTTCTGCAGATGGATACCGATGTCATCGTCCTCACAACAGGTGTCTTAGTGCTGATCACCATGCTGCCCATGATTCCACAGTCGGGGAAGCAGCACCTTCATGATTTCTTTGATATTTTTGGCCGTCTTTCGTCGTGGTGCCTGAAGAAACCAGGTAAAGATACCCTTACGTACCTGTCGTTCCCTGCCAAGTGAATGCTTTCACTCGTGATCGACAGGTCATGAGCTGTAAAGGAAGGCGTGTAGAATTTCGTGGCTGGAGTGGGTGGTGGTCACCAGTGGCTGAGGAGTACCTTGGGTGTGTGCCTGCTCACTGTAGGCACAAAGAAGCCTGGCTGTTGGACACCTTCCTCATTCTGTTGGCTTAAGAGCATTAGTTGTCAGAGAAACTGGTAGGATGTAAAACATTCTAATTGTTGGTAAACTTCCATCTCTCAAAATACCTTCAGTCCGGGTCACAGCAGTACAAGACTAGGCTTGTGGCACCTTTTTTGTCTTACTCTGCTGGTCTTTTGTGACAGAAGACAAACCTCGGGTTCTGAGAAACCTGTTTCTTGCATGTGAAGGAGGGAAGATGTGGTGGGTCCTGATCGGTGTCCTTGTTTTGAACGTGGTGGGATTTTCCCCCATCCTGGCAGGGAGTCAGGCTCTGTCAGATGATTCCACAGCTATAAGCACGTGATACTTGGAATCTTTCGGTAAACCCAGCACGAGCTGTTCATGTCAGAAAGATGAAGTGTGTAAGTCATGTCACACCAGATAATGTGGCTTCCTGTACGGGATTAAATAATAAGTGCAAGACCCAGGTGATGCTGGTTACTGAGGACACTCTTGGGGGCAGAGAGTGGTCTGTGCATTATTGTGGAAGAGCCGTGCAGATCCTGTGGACTCGGGCTTCTCCGTGGGGTCCGGGTGAGGCGCGATGGACAAAGTGTTGGGTTTCTCCCACTCACAGCGCCTTAAGCTAGTTTCTGGATAACAGTTTTTTCACTCCTTAGTTACAAATCTGCAGAGCTAAGACTACAGCCTGATTTCAAAAGGATCTCTCACATATGTTCTGCAAATGTTTGAATGCTCGTCCTGCACCAAGCACTGTGCTAGGCACTAAGGGTGCAGAGGTGAGTAAGACAGGGCTGTTCAAGAAGCTCAAGAAATTCATGCTGAATATGAGTGGAGAAGTATTGTTACAGACTGGGGGGAGCAGGGGGCCCTGGCTGACTCAGTTGGTTGAGTCCCAACTCTAGGGTAGAGACCCTTGACCTCAGGGTCATGAGTTTGAGCCCCGCGTGTGGCATAGAGTTTAGTTAAAATAATAATAATAAAAAACAACAAGAACAGATTTTAGGGCGGGTGAGTATCATGAGAAAGTTAGGTCAGCATTGTGAGAGGGTTGGGGGAAGACCGGAGAGGAGCTTTACATCTGTCGGAGGCTTTATGGGTCATTCTAAGTAGATCGGCATTTATCCAAAGGCCGTAGGGAGCCCCTGATAGATTTTAAATAGGGGCGTTTGGTATGTTCAGATTTGCATTTTAGAGAAACATTCTTCGTTATCTGCGGAGCGAGGTGTGGGCAACCAACCGCAGGTCATGCTGGTGGCCGCGTGCTCACCTTTGCTTGTGTCTGGCTGAGTCTCCTGTCCGTGATTTCCTCTTTCAGGCCACGTGACAGAGATCTATCTTGTCCATCTCCACGCCAGTGTTTATGCTCTCTTTCATCGCCTCTACGGAATGTACCCCTGCAACTTTGTCTCCTTTCTACGCTCTCACTACAGTATGAAGGAGAACTTGGGCACTTTCGAAGAAGTGGTCAGGGTGAGTGATGGCTGCTCATTGGAGAGCCGCGTGCTGTGCACACGCGCTGCGGCTGGGACCTGTGCATTCGGTCGGGGACAGATTTTGAAAAGTAGTTCGGCTCTGCCCCCAGCCCCAGCCCTAGGCAACCACTGATCTCCTTTCTGCCTCTGTAGACTTGCCTCCCTGACGAGCGTTTCCCAGATGGGGGATCACGTGGTACGTGGTCTTCTGGGACTGATTTCATTCACTTGGCAGAATGTTTCAGAGGTCATCATGCTGTAGCAGGTGTCAGGACTCCTTTTTATTGTCAACTAATCCTCTGTTGCGGGGAGATGCCACAGAAATTTAACCTTTTATAATTTGTCAACTCCTACTCTTCTAGCCAATGATGGAGCACGTGCGAATTCACCCGGAATTAGTGACTGGATCCAAGGACCACGAACTGGACCCTCGAAGGTATAGAAATGAGGCTGGCAACTCAGAATTTCACAGTGTCTCTTGACAGAGCCAAGGCGATGTCCCTACTGTGGGGTTATGTGGGAATACAGGTTCTTCTACGCAGAGAGTCACTGTTCTGATGGACTCATGCTGCTCGAGCTTCGTACTTGTCGGAAACACGCTCCTCACGTACAGAATTAACAGCTCCTGCCAGGGAGCGGAGGCGGTTACAGGGCAGACACGTGGCCCGCGGAGCCCCCGGAGGGCTATGGGCTCGGTGGTAGCCGTGACTGCGAGGCAGGCCGAGCGGCGTGTGGTTGGAAGCAGCGTGGATGTCGAGGGGAGAGCCGCCCCTGCAGGTGGCCAGGCACCCTCCAGGGGACCCCGAGAAGTCTCCAGGTTTATTCCCCGGGGGAAGAGCAGCTGCGAGACTTCCCAGAGGCTTCCCATTCGAAGATGCTCGAGGAGGACGCCGGGGCGGGGCGGGCAGAGCTGAGCGGGGCGTGAAGTTCCCTGCGCGGAGCGCCGAGAGGCCCAGCTCCCTCCTCCTCGTTCTCCGGCTGGCAGCCAGCGGATGCTCCTGCTGGCAGAAGATGGAATGCTTTTCGGGGAAACCAGTCCATAGATAACTGACATTTGGGGATCTCCCGCTGAAAAAGCTGGTTCACTGCCTGATCTCACCTCACAAGCCCTCCCTCTGCCACACGGAGCCGCAGTTGGCGCGAAACAGCTTCGTGTGAGAGAGACGGGCACGGGGACAGGTACACGTGCTGTGCCCGTAAAGTGCAGCAACGTCGTGGGAGTCCCTGCGCCCACAGCCCTCAGCCAGTTTCTCCCTGTTCCCTGCCCCACTTCAGAGAAATGCCCGGTCTTGCTTTTATGTTAATCGTTCTTTCTTTTACCCCGTGTATTGTTGTGCTTTTGGAAAGTGAATTGGGAAGCCGAGCCAGGCTAAGGAAAGGGACGGTCCTGTCACTATCAGATGAGGGTTCCTGGGAGGTGAGGGGAGACTCCGGTGTTCATGTCCCTGTCTGGCTTCCCTTCATTGAGAGTTTGCAGTGGCCCCGGGCGGGGGGCGTCAGTGGGCCAGGTCATGCACGGGGGAGGCCTGAGACACAGTGCTCTCCCAAGTCAGAGCATCTGGCAGGGCCTGCAGCGAGGCCGGTTCCTGGATGTGCTGCTGAAACGTGGCAGAGGAGACGACTGCTCGTGTGCTGCCTCTCGGCCCCCGGTGACCCGCTTCCAGGAGCAGGTCAGGGCAGGGTCCGTCTGCGCCACGGACCCAGGCGGGGAAGGGAGAGCAGGGCCTTCATCAGTGCTCACTCAGGACAGACTGAGCAGAGATGATGTATCGGGCTGGGGTCACCTGCACACTGCGTCCCCCCGTTAAGAAGACAGTGCGGGCATGAGGGTGATGGCCCGCCACATGTCTATTTGCCCGCCTGTGAGATCTGTGCCTCATGCAGGACCTCCCATCCCCTGTGTCTCCTGCTTCTTTTCTGGGTTTGCTCTTGTCTTCGGGGAGTGTAACTTCCAGCAGCTCTCAGAGAAAGGAAGCAGCCATGTGGCTGGATACAGACCTCCGGGCCCCTCATTCTGCAGCCTTAAGGCTTTATTCAAACATTGCGTCTTGCTGCCAGCACTGCTGCTGTGACCCCGGGTTCTTCTCCTTTCTCATGGCTGTGTTGGCCGTGTTGGCTGTGTAGGTTAGAGCCCTTCCTGTGTTCTTCTCATGTTCCGACATTGTCTTGTCAGAACCTTTCTCCTTCTTTAATCTGGAAACTCTTTCCTTCAGTTTCTAGGAAAGTTTCTCTAATTATCTCGTGCTTAATTTCCTTCCTTCCCTTACATCTGTCTTTCTGCAGCTGCTGGTATGTAGATCGCGACCTCCTAGAGTGTCCTCTACTTTTCTTTGCTCTCCTGTTTTTTCTCTCTGCTCTTTTGTTCTTTCTGAAGGTTTCCTCATCTTTAGCTTCTAATCCTTTTTTAAGTTTCCTTCCTTGTGCCTTGTTCTGGGCATCTAAGACCTTTCATGGGTCTCTGAGTGCTCCTCTTCATAGCCGCCTGTCTTAGGTTTCATGGATGTGCACATCTTCGAGAATCTGGGAGTTGTTTGTTCCCCATGTAATCCGTACACTGTCGTTCTTTTGAAGTCTTTGAGGTTTTCCGCAAAGATCTGGTAATCTCCGGGTGTCTGGGTAGGGAGACCAAAGAGCAGTCCACAGGGTGGGACTTGTCACCTCTGAGCTTTCCGTGTGCGTGTGTGTGTGTGTGATGTGATATGTGTGTGTGTGTGTGTGTGTGTGTGTGTGTGTGTGTCTGTATGTATCTGGCTGCCGCTGGAGGGAAGAGCCTGGTGGTGAGAGAGGTTAGTGGTCTTGGCATTCAGAATGGACATGGCTCACTTAAATGCTGTCAACTATTTCTGGAATAGCTCAGTCCTGAAAATCTGTTTTACTCTCTTCAGAGAATAGCCCAGATTTCTGCTGCCCAGGACTGTAGAGGTGGGGAGGGGATCTCAGGACCCTGACCCTCAAATAGTTCTCACCCTGTCTTCCCCATGCTAGCTGTCCTCATCTACCTGCTGCTTATCTCCCGTGCCAGAAGTACTTGACGTGTAAACATTTTTTTAGCTTTTTAAGGATCCTGCGGTGTAAGTCAGGTTGACTTTTAGGTTTGAAACAATGGGAGCTTAGGGTTCTGCTTCCTTGGATGTGCTACATAGGTTGCCTCTGGCCCATCTGCTTTCCAGCTTTAGGAGCCTGTAGTGCTGCTCTGTCTTCCCCCTTTCTCCTCCTTCCCATAGGTTTATATTTAAAAACAACCGAATCCAAACTGTAGACTTGGTGGGTTGGGGAGGTTATATAATTGGATGCATATATTCAGTTTGTGATGCTAACTTGGAAGGTTCCAGGCCAGCCTAGAGAGCCTCGCTTCCGGTGGTAGGCAGGGGTCATCTGGCTTTCGAGGAAAGCTCTATCACAAAAGACAAGAGACCAATATAGGGGCGCCTGGGTGGCTCAGTCAGTTAAGCACTTGCCTTTGGCTCAGGTCATGATCCCAGGGTCCTGGGATTGAGTCCCTCCTTGGGCTCCCTGCGCAGCAGGGAGTCTGCTCTTCCCTCTGCCCCTCCCAGCTGCTTGTGCTCTCTCTTTCTCTCAAATAAATAAAATCTTTAAAAAGAGAGAGAGAGAGAGACCAACATAAAGAGGAGGAAAGGGAGCTAGAAAGAAACGTAATACAGAGAGAGGAGGAAAGTATCTGAGTAGCCACTGAGATGGGGCATTTGAGCACACGCAGAGGTCAGAATGCCATGGAGGGAAACATTCAGAGACAGAACCCTTGAAAATGAAAAATGAGGGCTAAAGTCAAGACTTCAACAAAAGAACTAGAAGGTAAAGTTAAGACTATCTCAGCAGAATCAGTGGATAGAGTATTCTGAGCAGAGAAATAAGAGACTTAAAATAATCAGTCCAAGAAGCCAACATTTAAGAAAAAAGAGCTTTAGAGAGGAGAAAACTTTTGTGAAAACATAATAGAAGTAAATTTCCAATACAAGTATGAAAAATACAAAGAAATATAGCAATCAGGATATTGAAGGACACACCTTTCCTGATTGAAGGGGCTTACCTAGCACCCAGCTTCCGTCACATTTACCTCCCATAGACCCCCTTCTCAGCTAACGACTAGGGCATGTGTTCTATCAGAATGCGAGTAGAATCCGGTGAGACTGAGCCCAGGAAGCAAGGGGGACCTGACTTTGGATCGTGGTCACGGGAAGTCTTTGGGTAACACTGCATAGCAGCCCTCAGAACAAACCAGTCTCGGCAGAGTGGGAGAGAGAGGCCTCCAGAAGGGAGCTAGTGCGGCGGGAGGGCAGGGGGAGGATAATTCCAGTAGCTTATTTGCACATCATTATGTAAAAATTATATCAGGCTTTGTTTCAGAGCCGTTGAGTCCGGTTAGGAAGAATTACAATAGAAACACAGAGGACTGAGGACAAGAAACAGAAAAATCCAAACTCCAGAACAAACTAAATCTAACAGAAAAGGAAATCTTGTAGTACACTCTAATCACTGAAAACTAATTTTGAAGAAAACGAAACTATGATACACTCTCTGCTGAGAGCAGGGAGGAGGGAGAAGGAAATTCGGAAGCAGTCTTCGTCCTCGCTGGCCATAGTAGAAGTCTGCAGATGATGGGTACAATCTGTATACAGGAAATTCAGAGCGTAGAGCATATTCTTTCAAAATAATATGCAGGCGGGCACCGGTTCCACCGACAGACCGGAAGCAGCTGCCAAAGTGGTTGAGGGGAAGGACATGGGAGAGACCTTTTTACTGACTCTTTAAACAACCCTATTTCATTAAATGCAAGATGCCACGGAGCCCTTCTATTTTGGGTTCGTCTGAGAAAGAAAAAAATGCCACAAAAACTAACACACAACTAATTAGATATGACTTCCCAGTTTCAGAGACATTAAATGTGAAAAATCCTTTTAAGAACCAAGGAAATAGCGTAAGTCCGATTAAATCAAGACATGTAAATGTATATTCTACTGTGTTGTGAGTCCACTGGATTCTCCAAAAGCAAGGCTCCTGTGTGTACGTAAGCGTCCTGACCCTTGCTGTCCCCTCACCCCTCGCCCCTGGTGCTGGGAGTACCTGGGGAGGCTACTGCCCTTAGCACGCAGGAACCCCGGGCAGTGAGCACCCGCTCAGACCGCAGGGGCGGTGCTGATGCGAAAGGCTTTCCCCCTAGGGATGCTGCCCGTGCCGTGGGGACTCTCTGGTTCTGTATTTGGTATCCCATCGTCACCATCTCAGATCAAGTGGTGCGTTTTCTAGAGCAATTGTATGGAAGCAGATGTTTTGTTGGGGTAAACCCATGGCGTGCCCTTAGTGCAGGGCTGATTTTTCTGTGAAATTTGGAACATGAAAATGAGAGTCTTGCTGGATTCCTGCTTCCTTGGATAACTGGATAACGAAATTACGCCATCTGAAAGTTTATATTGGAGCAGGTACCTGGTGTATTCATTATTAGGGCTTTGTAGACCATTTGGCAAATACTGGAGAGGTAAGAAAGGAAAAGGACATCGCCCATGACTTTCAGTTCTTTTAATTTGAACACTTGGTGTCCTCATCTCTCTCTCTCTTTGTGGGCATATCTCTGAGTAGTTTTGAATCTTTATTCATCGGAGCTCACTACCCTGACCGTCTTAAACCACTGAGTCTTGTAAACATAAGTTTTAAAATCAGCTTTAGGGGGTGCCTGGGTGGCTCTGTCATTAAGTACCTGACTTCAGCTCAGGTCATGATCCCAGGGTACTGGGATCGAGTCCCGCATTGGGCTCTCTGCTCGGCGGGAAGCCTGCTTCTCCCTCTCCTGCTGCCCCTGCTTGTCTTCCCTCTCTTGCGGTGTCTCTCTCTGTCAAATAAATAAATAAAATCTTTAAAAATAAATAAAATAAAATCAACTTTAGGGAAGTATAGTTGACATACAATAAGATTCATCAGTTTGTTCAGTTTTGACAAACATCACACTCACGGTAAAGAATATGTCATATGCCCACAAGGTTCCTCCGTGTCCTTTGTGGTCAGTCTCCTTCCTGACGCTTGGCAGCCAGTGACCTGCTGAGAGCATGCTTTTTAGGATGGTGTAATAATTTTTCTTCTATAGAATATATCCCCTTGGTGTGATTTTGCGTTATTTCTTTTCTTTTTCCTGTGACAAGCTGTGCTGAGTATGGTTGTGTATCTTGCCGTGTGTTGATTTCCACAGGCTTAAATCCTAGAAGTGGAACTGTGGGTCATAGGACAGGAATCTTTGGCTGATTTTAAAAAAATGTCCTTGTGGGCTTTCTTGAGGTTTGAGTCTTTCTGCGCCGTATTGCTGGTCTAGAGATGGAGTAGGACCCCCTCGGCTCTGACAGGAGACCTTAAGTCCCACTGCAGCCACCCAGCAGTTTCCAGGCCTCCCTGGACCTTTGATGACCTTCGGTCTGGGGGAGAAGCTACCCTGGTGACCGGCGTAGCTTGCGCTCTCTTTGGAGGCGCTGCCCAGTTGTTTGTTGACATTTTCGCTTCAGATGAGGTTCTGATAACCTCATGTGCCCAGTTTAAACAGGGGAGGTGGAGGTTTAGAGAATGGATGCCTGATTCTTAATACACCGCACGGTGTAATGCTTGGGCTGGTGGGGTTCTCCCTGTCCGTCGCTAATCCTCGTTCTATGCCTGGCCTTGCGTTCGCGTTCTTGAGAGTTGGGTGTTTGGTTAAATGGATTACAGCTTGCCCTTCTTAACTGTCGTTGCCTCTTCTAGGTGGAAGAGATTAGAAACACACGATGTTGTAATAGAGTGTGCCAAAATCTCTCTGGACCCCGCAGAAGCCTCGTACGAAGACGGCGACTCCGTGTCCCCGCAGGTGTCCGCGCGCTTTCCTCATCGTGCGGCCGATGTGGCCGCCAGCCCTTACGTCGACATGCAGAATAGCTGTGGTAAGAGTGACCTCGGCTTCGTCCCTGGAAAGCATGGCTCATTACATCCACTTAATTTTTCTTTTCCTGGGGTGAGACTCACTGCAGCATCTAGGAACTGTTTCCCAGATGCTGTAAATTAAAATAAGCCTCCAGTTTCTCCTGACTAACCCCTCTTTCAAGTTTAATTCGGAGCCCCACATCTTTGGCCTCCTACGCGACGGTGCGCCAGCGGACCAGGGATGGGTCTTGAACACAGAACGAGGAGTGTGGACCTGAGGGTTCGCCTTCCTGGCTTCACCCTGTTGGGGGTCTTTGTTTCAGATGCTCGCAGTGAGGCCCCCGGGCTGCTGCACTCACGGACACAGTTTGAGTGAATCTGGACAGTTGAGAATTGTTTCTAGAAAAGCCGGGCTTATCTGTAGGTACTACCCATTAGAGGTGTCATCCAGGCTGTGCTTTTTCAAGTTACCCTGAAGCTTAACTTGACATCAGACCTTTCTGAACTCGGGGAGCCTGGATGGCTCTGTTGGTCGAGTGTCCGACTTGATTTCGGCTCAGGTCATGATCTCAGGGTCCTGGGCTTGAGCCGTGAGTTGGGGCCACACTCTGGGGGGAGTCTGCTTGACATTCTTTCCCTCTTCCTCTCCCTCCTTCTCCCCCCTCCCCGCTCGCTCTCGCTCAAATAATCTTTTAATAATCAAATTTTAATAAATAATCTTCTTTTGGGAAAGATTTTATTTATTTATTTGACAGACAGAGATCACATGTAGGCAGAGAAGCAGGCAGAGAGAGAGAGAGGAGGAAGCAGGCTCCCCGCTGAGCAGAGAGCCCGATGCGGGGCTTGATCCCAGGACCCTGAGACCATGTCCTGAGCTGAAAGCAGAGGCTTTAACCCACTGAGCCACCCAAGCGCCCCTAAATAATCTTTTCAAAAGATTTCATTTATTGGACACAGAGCGAGCGACAGAGAGAGAGCAAGCGTAAGCAGGGGGAGTGGCAGGTTGGGGGAGAAGCAGGCTCCCTGCTGAGCAAGGAGCCCGATATGGGGCTTGATCCCACAACCCTGGGATCATGACCTGAGCCGAAGACAGATGCTTAACCGACTGAGCCGCCCAGGCGCCCCAAATAAAGAAAATCTTAAAAACAAAACAAAAGAACAACCTTACTGAACTATTTCCGAAGAGCACTTAAAGAAGCATTTAGGTGTTACTTTGTCCCTAAGACGTCAGGAGTCCCCTCAGTTATTTAAAAAATATGAACATTATCATATGGTTTGGGGGCCGTTTTTTTTTTTTCCCCAGAATAATCTAAAATCGCACACTAATCTCACATGCTCTTTCCCTTTCATTTTAGGGAGTGCTACCTCGACCCCGTATTCCAGCTCTCGGCTGACGTTGTTAAATATGCCCGGGCAGCCACCTCAGACTCTGAGTCCCCCATCGACACGGCTGTTGACTGAGCCGCCACAAGTATGGTGTGAAAGAGTGTGCCTGCTTGCTTCTCTGCGTGCTGGCGAAGCAGAGACCATTGGGGTCGGGAGTTAGCATATGGTTGGGAAGATCTCACCCTGCTCATTTTAGGAGTTATTTTTAAGGATATGTGGTATTAGGAAAGGCGGTTACTGTTGCCACTTGGGTTTCTCTTGGAGTCTAGATTTATACAGTGCATCATAATAAAGTTTTAGTAAGATGCGTTTTTCTGTCCGGTCATGAGTGTAAGCTTTAGGGATGCTTTGGTGTTCCTTTCTCACTGCTGACCTGCCTCATTAACTCCCCAGGCTGCTCTCTGGAGCCCATCTACGGTTTGTGGTATGACCACTCCTCCAACGTCTCCTGGAAATGTCCCACCTGATCTGTCACACCCTTACAGTAAAGTCTTTGGTACAACTGGTATGTACGTCTGAGGTGGGACTCGGGTCGGTTTGGGCCTGCTGTGTGTGACAAGGGACTGTCTCTTAATCCAGCAGTGAGTTTGGGGCTGCTTGCAGCAGTCAGCCTGTGGTTGACAGTTCATACAAAACTTGGGGGTTTTCAGAACCTAGAAAGTGAACCAAAAAAAAAAAAAAAGATGACTCAAGCCGCCTAGAAAGTTCACTCTAGCGGCTTTCTTCCTTATCCCAGGCAGGTTGAAAAGATTGAGAGTTTTCTAATAGGCTTGGTGATGGTGTATATGTTGTCCTTGCCTATGAGCAGGTGTAAAAGGAACCCCTCTGGGAACCCCAGCAACGTCTCCCCCTCCTGCCCCGCTCTGTCACTCGGACGACTACGTGCCCATTTCCCTACGGCCGGCCACAGCCACACCCCCCAAGAAGGTATGTGCCGGCGTGTTTGCGCTCCCTCTGCCCCAAATCGGTGACCCACGTGCGGCCTCCCTTTGGGCACGAATCTCGTTATGTCAGATGGAATTTGGACCGGGTATGTGGTGGGTTTGGATTAGGGCAACTGAATACAGACTCGCCAGCAGCTCTCAGAGTGTTATCTGCTTACCCTGGAGCTCCAGAAGCTTCTCGGGGGACCCAGGAGCTGGACTGCTTTCATAGTAATACTAACCTGCCCTTTCCCCTCTTGACCACGTTGGCGTTTGCACTTGTGGTACAGAGTGATGCGGCGGAGAAGGGCCGGCCCCCAGCGCAGATCAGGGCCGGCACCAAACTGATGCACACCGCCTTCTGTCACGTGTGTCTTCGGTTTGAAAGAACAAAAGATAAAAAAGCCAAAATGCCAGTGCCTTAAGAGTGTTCATGGAAAGGAGTAAGAAGGATTTATTTTAGTATATCGTGACCCCTGAGGACATACCTATTTAATATTCTTTGAGAGAAAATAGGGGATCCATCACAGACCCTGGTGCCATGATGTGAGTTGACGGCTAGACTATCTGCATTTCTCGGGGAGCGCCAGTGTGTTGTGAAGGGACAGCCGACCAATGGCCGATGCTTGTTTAGACCTGGGCTGGGACAGGCTGCTGCTTACGTGACCAGCTGTCACTTCAAAATAAACAATGGACAGTCTTTGCTGCTGGTGGCAAAATTCAGTTTTCAGGTAAAATTAGAGTACAAAAAACCTGATCTCTGTCGCCATGAGCTTGATGGTATCCCCGAGACTTTTGTGAAGAGATTGAAAATTTCTAGGGAGCCTGGTGAATAATCGAGTTTTTGATGTCATGTGGTGAATATTTCCACATTGGGAAGCCCAACAGGGCGAGTCAGGATCTTCTAAGTGTCCGGTTGTGCGATGGTCCAGAGCCGCTGTAGGCAAAAGTGCAGAGCCCAGAGTGCCCCCACGGTCTCGACCACAGCATGAAAGGTGGCGTGGCCTGCTTTCAGATTCCACGTGGTAACCCCTGAGAAATGACTCCTTGTCGAGTCATCAAAGGTTAAGTCTTTCTATAACTACTTAACACTGGGGCTTAGAAGTTCCTTCTCATGCTTTAGCCAGAATAACACAGTGTAGCAGCTTGAGCGCAGAGGCTGGCCTGAGCTTCCGGCTTCCTTCCGTTCCACACGCAGAAGAGGGAGCATGAAGGCAGAAGAGCTTCACTTATCTCACTGACTTCATGTGTGTTGTTTTGGAAACTAGTTATTTTTCATAAGAATTTGTATCATTTATGTTTACACATAATGGATTTATTATTGTTATTATTTTTTAAAGATTTTATTTATTTATTTGAGAGAGACAATGAGAGAGAGCCTGAGAGGCGAGAAGGTCAGAGGGAGAAGCAGACCCCCGTGGAGCTGGGAGCCTGATGTAGGACTTGATCCCGGGACTCTGGGTTCGTGACCTGAGCCAAAGGCAGTTGCTTAACCAACTGAGCCACCCAGGCGCCCTGGATTTATTTTTTTTAAGTGAAGTAGTAAACATTTTTAAAATGTCTGTTTTGATTTCTAGTGTAATAACTGTACTAGAACCACATAAATAAAAGCTCATGGGACTCCTGGTTTTTAAGACTATGAAGGTACTTGAGACCAAACAGTGCTTAAACCACTGAGCCAAATGTTAAACTCTTTTATAAAGCGTTAAAGTTTAGATTTTTAGGATATGTCTCTTACACAAGAGAACACGTACACAATTTTCTGCCTTATGACATAAATGGTACCTGTCTTTTCAGGAAGAGAAAACAGATTCAGCAAGGCCCTGTCTACATAGACAGCACCATCTCCCGAATGACAGAGGATTAGGTAAAGTCTGAGTAACCCTAGACCTTGCTTGTCTCTTCTTGGGTTATGTGTGCAAACAAGGAAATTCGGGACCACCACAAACTGATGAAGGCCAGAGAGAGTGAGGCGTAATTAATTCTAAACACCAACCTAATAATAACATCAAAAAAAGCCTTTAAGTTATTGCCGTGAAGTACCTGTTAACGTGCATTTTGAGCTGGTCAGGTTGTGGTGTGTAGCTGATCTCTCAGATGTTGAGAATGGAGGATTTTATTTTCTGTGGGGTTATGTTTTTCAGTACCTTTAATTAGACTCCCTGCGGTAGCCTCGTGTTCTGGGGCTGCTCCGGGGGGGGCTGGTTCTAGCCTCCTCACCTCACACGGCAGGAAGAACGCTTACGGACGCCGTCCACGCGGGGCGAGCGCTTTCACAGTTGGGGGGTTACCCATGTAGTTCTTTGACGTGAGCTGTTTTCGTTTCTCCTTAGAAGAGCTACCTGGCAGCAAAGGTTCTGTCACTCTAAGTGACCTTCCAGGGTTTTTAGGAGACCTCGCCTCCGAAGAGGACAGCATCGAGAAAGCTAAAGAAGAAGGTAGTGTGTGGGGTTCTGGGCTCGTACAAGATTACTGCGAGATGGTAAAACTCTCCTGGCGCCCTGAAACCGGGGCTGAGTGTCAACTCTCCCAGGCTTGCTTGGTTTTTCTTCTCTCGGGGGAAGGAGGTGGGCGGTGTATTCTGGGTCCTATGCCAGGGAAAGGGGTGGCCCTTTAAGTGTCGCACCGCGTGGCAGCACACAGCCCTGCATGGCCTGGCCTTACCCAGGTGGCCCGTTTACAGTGCTGGCTCTCGTCTCCCTCCCTCCTCTCAGCGGCGATCTCTAAAGAACTGTGCGAGATCACGACGGCCGAGACCGAGCCCCTGGTTCCTCGAGGAGGCTTTGACTCTCCCTTCTACCAGGACAATCTCCCGGGCTGTCCTCGCAAGAACCATTCGGCCACCTCTGGCGCTCAGGGCGCCAGTGTGAACCCTGAGCCTTTAAACTCCTCCCTGGACAAGTGTGGGCCTGACACACCAAAGCAAGCCTTTACTCCCATAGACCCGCCCTGCGGAGGCACCGCCGAGAGCCCTGCCGGGCACAGGGAGCGCCAGACTTCGCTGGAGACCAGCATCCTCACTCCCAGCCCTTGTAAAATTCCGCCTCAGAGGGGAGTGGGGTTTGGAAGTGGGCAGCCTCCCCCTTACGATCATCTTTTTGAGGTGGCATTGCCAAAGACCGCCCATCATTTTGTCAGCAAGAAGACCAAGGAACTGTTAAAGAAAGCAAAAGGAAACGCAGAGGAAGACTATCCGCCCTCGACCTCCCCCGCGGAAGTCCTAGACAGGCTGGTCCAGCAGGGAGCGGACGCACACAGCAAGGAGCTGAGCAAGTAAGGCCCCGCCGCGGCGTCCCTTCCCCTCGCCGTGCCCGCGGCAGGAGGCTCGACGAGAGCAGGAGGGGAGTGGGACTCGTGCTCTGTGCTCATGGCGGTTGCCGGCTGCCCTCTGTCCTTCCAGCCCATGCCTTTGCCCGTGTGCGGCCGCCAGCCCCAGGGCGGCTGTCCTGCAAGGGCGCTTGGGTGAGCTCCCCCGGGGGCTGCCCTGCGGGGCTGTGTGCTCTGAGATCATGGGGGGGTCTGGTATCCAGGTGACCTAGGAATCCCTGTCCCGGTGTGTCCTCCTCTGGCCGTAGGTAATGCGGCTCCTCTGATGGAAAGCAAGTCACTGGTTTCAGGGCGACCCCTCCCGCACGCCTGCGCTCGCACACAGGCTAGCCTCCAAGAGGCCTGAGCCGCTGTCCCCATCCTTCCTCTACAGCCCTTTTCAACGGTTATCAAGGAGGGGGGCGAGGGAATCACCAGTTCCAGGGTTCGAGTCCTTGGCTCTTGCTAAACAAGGTCTTGGTTTTAATTTTTCTTCAACGTCATGATCTTAGGTGGAATTTGACAGAGATTTCTCTTGTTGAATGAGATTTGGTGTAATGGGCTCAGGTACATGGCACCTCAGGTACACGGCTCAGGTACACGGCACATTGAGTAGAAAGTAGCTGGCAGTATGTTGGGGCGCTCCGTCGCCTTGGAGAGCCGAGCAGAGATCGGCCATGGCGCGAGCTCCAAGGGAGGGCGTCCGCACCCGGGGGAGCCCGTTGTGCTTGGTGGGCGTGCCGGTCCTCGCCCGATGCGCACTGCCGCCTCGGACACCCTGGGGACCTGGGGATTGAAGCTTCATTAGGCCGTTGCTGCTTTTGATCGCAAGGAAGCGATCCAGCCTTGCGGCAATGAACAGCCCCGAGAAGGCTGTCCGGGTGAGCTCCGTAACTTTGTCCCCCCGCACCTTTCTTCCTAGGTTGTCCTTACCCAGCAAGTCTGTCGACTGGACCCACTTTGGAGGTAAAGTTGTTACTTGCACTCCAGACCAGCCCGCGTGGATCCTGCGTGCTTGTCGCCTTTTCTGTCCTCGGAGGAGGCGTGCCCTGTAGGAACAGGTCCCCCTTGGCTGCTGCTCCAGCCAGCGTATCTCCTTGGCCCCTAATACCTCAGACGTTGCAAAGCTAGCATTTTCTACTTCTGGAAAGTGGCACGTAGCAGGTGCTCGAGGCTGGAATTGCAGAAAGCGCCGACCTCGAGCTCGGCTTTCATAGGAAGAGCCCAGTGAGGTCAGGAGCTGGGCCTGGTGGAGGACCCAGCATGGGGGGAAGGAGGGCGCCTCGAAGAGCCGTACGTATGGTTTGGGTCTGCGGGGAGGAGTCCGGAAGCTCTCAGGAGTCCTCCCACCTTCTAGCATTTTGTGCTTCTTCAGAGGGCAGCCGGTAGTCAGGCCTCCTCCCCTCTCCTGACGCGCGACCGTCGCTGAGACACAGGCGGCCTTTGCCGAGGGAGCGGGGGACTTGTAGCTGCGAGAAGCGTGTTTTGGAAGCTGGGTGACCGGGGCGGGCTCTTGATGGAACCGTCTGTAAAAGGCCTCTCTGCCACCCTCCCTCTGCTTTAAAATCAGGCTCTCCTCCCTCAGATGAGATCCGCACCCTCCGTAACCAGCTGCTCTTACTGCACAACCAGTTACTGTATGAACGTTTCAAGAGGCAGCAGCACGCACTCCGGAACAGGCGGCTCCTCCGCAAGGCGGTCAAGGCGGCGGCCCTGGAGGAGCACAACGCGGCCATGGTGAGCCCCCCGGGCCCACGGGCAGGGCGCGCCTCGGGCTCTGGGGTTCGTGTGGGCGCCATCTTCTGGAAGGAGCGGCTGCCGGCTCAGGCCCCAGGTGTCCAGCCCCGGCTCCGCGCGCCGCCATGGCTCAGGGTGGTCGCTCGGTCTCTGAGGGGTGACCGAATGGCCCTGGTGGGACAGGTGGCTTCCGTGTGTACTTGTGATCGCCTGCGACAGTCACAGAGTCAGAGGCGCGATTTTCTTCCTCCAAATGTGAAACCAGCTCTCCTGAAGCTGTTTTGTGACAAAAATCTTACAGCACCGGGGGGAGCCAGTCGGACCGAGGGGCTCTGCCGCTCCTCCCCTCAGGGAAGTCGCTCAGCCTCCGCAGCCTCTGTTACCCGTTCCGCGAAATGGGGCGGCGAACCGCAGCAGCCACTTTGCAGCCGTGCTGCCTGAGGAGGTCCCGGGACTCCGTGCTCACCGCCGGTGTGGCAGCCGGTGTTAGGGACCTGGCTGCTTGGTGTTTTATTAGAGGTCTTGGGCCAGCGCTGGCGGTTAGGACTTTGGAAGATGTTGGGAGTAGCTGGCGCCTGAGACAGGTTCTTCCAGCGGCTCCCGATCCCTGTGCCGCTGGCAGCTTGGTGGCCCTGGCCTGCAAGTCTGGCTGGATAGTCGCGAGCTGGTGCTGCGGTGCCTGTGGTTAAAGCTTCAGGGCGGCGTGTGGCCGTCGGCACTGGTGGCACGGGCGCCTCACCGCCCCTGTCGGGAGGCAGCTAAAATGATCACGTCTTTGCTCTCCGCTAGAAAGACCAGTTGAAGTTGCAAGAGAAGGACATCCAGATCTGGAAGGTCAGCGTGCAGAAGGAGCAGGCCCGGTGCAGCCAGCTGCAGGAGCAGCGAGACACGATGGTGGCCCAGCTGCACAGCCAGATCCGACAGCTGCAGCATGACCGCGAGGAGTTCTACAACCAGAGCCAGGAGCTGCAGGTACAGGCGGCGGCCCCAGGCCCGGGCGGCTGGGACCGGGCACGGAGGCGCCTCGCTCAGCCCAATGGACAGGAAGGGCTTTTCTCTCTGATGCGGCGGCGCATAGACGGCATCTTGGGCCGAGGTTCCCCCGCCAGCTCAGGTCGTACGCAGCCCCTGTGGCATTTTGGTCACTTCCCTGGCATTCCAAGGCAAAAAGAAACCCTTGACTGTTGTGCTTTTAAGCACATCTGAACAACTTCGTCCTTACGCCCCGACAACCCAGCAGCTATTTGAGGACAGTAGACCCAAGTTTACGTTGTTGTAGATTTTGTTTTTAAACGACCACCATGACTCACCAGTGCTGTGTGTGTGTCCCTGTTGGGCACCGCAGAGGCTCAGACCTTGGAGTCACACTGGCCACCGACGCCCTCTTTTCCCATTTCACGCCGGTATTCACACGGTGCTTTGTATTCCCGCAAACCCCAGATCCCTGATTCGCAGACGTGCCCACATCCCCTGCCCTCGCTAGCACGTGTGCTACCCCGCTCTTCTGCCTCCAGCATGCAGTTCACACAACGAGCGGCAGATGTCGCTGTGTTTCCCTCAGACACTTCACACCTCTGCCCCAGCCCTGTGGGTTGGCTTGGTTTGGGGACTGTGGATCTAAGAGCTTCTTGTTCTTCTGCTAAACGAATCAGGAACTCAGAAATCAGCCATAACTTGATTTTTAAAACTAAGAAACTAAATCCTAGTGACCCAAGAATAGTGGAGCAGCTGCGAAGCTGGGCTCCCCCACTTGTCTGCGGGCCGACGGCCGGGTGGGGTGGTGCCCTGGCCGGAGGCGGTGGGTGACTTGCTGGCGCGTCTCTCCGGGCAGACGAAGCTGGAGGACTGCAGGAACATGATCGCGGAGCTGCGTCTGGAACTGAAGAAGGCCAACAGCAAGGTGTGTCACACCGAGCTGCTGCTCAGTCAGGTGTCCCAGAAGGTAAGCCGCGGGGCAGGCTGCGTCTCCTCTCACGCCTCTAACTGACGTTCTTCCTCCAGACGGGGTGAGGCCGTTATCTGCGTACCTCCAGCTGGGGTTCCCGCCCGGGAGCGAAGCAGCCTTCCCTCCCCCACCCCCGCGCCCTGGGGGCAAGGGGCAATGTGTGGAGGCACTTTTGGTGCTACTGGCATCACGTGGGCAGGGACCTGGGTGCTGCGACCCGCCCCACGATGCACAGGACAGGTTCCGCAGTGGAGAAGCACCTGGCCTGTCCCCGGGCCTGTTTGTGCCCCTGGGAACCCTCTCTTAGATCCTCGTGTACATAAACGTGGGGAGTTTGCTCACAAAATGCTCCTGAGCTAGGGTCCCTCCCATTTTGGGATTCACCACACTCTGTACAGTTTATGTACGAGCAAGTGCGTCTTCCTGGGCTTTAACCCTGGGCTCTTTTCCCTGCAGTGAAGGTCACACTCGCCCATCCTCCGCAGGCATCCTGTGGGTGGCCCCTTTGAGGTAGCGGCTCTCCACTGCTTCCCCTTTGCTCAGCGCCGTTTTGAAGTTGCCGTGGGACGCCTTCCTCCCTGCTAGCCGTTGTGTTAGGGGATTTGAAACCGTGGGAGTTCATTGTTCCCTAGCACTAACACCGGAGTTGCAAGCCGGCCCCTGTGTACGCCCACCGGCCAGATGTGGGTTACGGGGGCGCTCACGTTGCCCGCCCTGTTTTGGTTAGCTCTCGAACAGTGAGTCGGTCCAGCAGCAGATGGAGTTCTTGAACCGCCAGCTCTTGGTCCTTGGGGAGGTCAACGAGTTGTATCTGGAACAACTGCAGAGCAAGCACTCAGACACCACAAAGGTATGTGGGGGCTCGGGGAGCCACGCCTGGGGGGCGGGGAGCCCATAGGACCCAGGCAGCAGGTCTGCGGCCACACGGCATGGTCGCGGCTCTGCGGACGAGCCCTCCTCTGCCGTCGTGCGAGCTTGTTTCCCCCAGTTGGCTGGCTTTGCAATGAAGTCAGGGTAAGTGAAAGTGCCGCATGGTAATTGGTACAGAGTAGCTGATAAAGGGTTTGTCTTCTCTCACCAGTGCCCGCTTTGAGAGAGGGAGAAAGAGAGAGAGAAAGAAACAAAAAAAAGGATAGGAAGCCAGTTCTGTTGAACATAACGCTCGGGACTGTGGGTATATACTGGTATACATATTTTTTCTTCCTTTTAATGTTGAATTTAATTTCAGCAGATGGCGGTTCAGTCCTGGCAACAAGGCCAGTATTGGCATGATCTTACACTAATTAGTGTCTCACCAATGGTGTTGAGGCAGAAGTTTTATGTCACTTTATAAATAGCCTCGGGTAATGTTAGTGAATGAGCTGGGAATGAGTTGGGTTGGAATTCTAATAGTAAATGCTCAGATGCCTCCTGTCACTAACTTCTCCATCACACACAGGCTTACTTTTTAGGATTTCTTGGGTTTGTGCTTTGTAAAGCTTTTTTGGCCAAATGTAGAAAGTAGTCTTAGAAGCAGAGAGATGTAATTTTCATACTAGAGTTACTCCTTATTTCGCAGCTCTTCTCAGCTCTCAGATTCAGACTCCCTTTAGAAGGATGTTAAATGTGGAACTTTCTAGAAACCAGCTAGCCGTCATTTTGGAGGTATAATGGGCTTGGAAAAGAACGAGGGGAAAAGAGACCTAAGAGACAGTAGACCCTCTGAAAATGCTGACCGAAATGCGTTCCTGACACCTGCCAAGAGAAGTCAGTTGGGCTGGCCTCTGGCCTGTTGCCTTCGGCTGGAGCACTTGGACTCCTGGGACCTCCCACAGCCACCTGATCTCTCTGGACCCTGTTTCACAGTCCCTACGTGGATGTGATGACCCTGACTTCCAGCAGCTGGGGTGTCTACGGTGATAAGCAGGAACAAAGACGCCACTAACCCACCTTAACAAAAAGAAGTTCGTTACTTCACTTGGCAAGAAGTCCGAAAGCCGGTGGGTTCCGGGCTGGCCCAGTCAGTTTAGGGACAGTATCCAAGAGCCCGGTTCTGAGTGCCTGACTGGCTCGATCCGTAGAGCATGCCCCTGTCTTTTTAGAATTAAAAAAAAAAATTTTTAAGGTTTTGTCTTTTTTTAGTTTTTTAATTTGTTTAAGTGGTGTCTGTACCCCACGTGGGGCTTGAGCTCACAACCTTGAGATCAAGAGTATGGACAGATGGACAGGAGCGTGTGACTCTTGATCTTGGGGTTGTGAGTTTGAGCCCCATGTGGGGCATAGAGATTACTTAAAAAAAAAAAAGCGTCCCGTTTTTTCCACTCTCCTGCACCACTTGGCCTGTCTTAGCAACCTTGTCCTCTGGCTAGCTGTGCCGATGGTTGCAAGGTGTGAGCCACAGGAATGGCAGTCACGGGTAGACAGACACCACGATCTCCCCCAGAAGAGGAGAGGTCGCTTCCTGCGGGTCTCTCAGTGAGGAAACTTTGCCAGGAACCCTCCACCAGACTTCCCACCCTTGCTGTTGGCCAGGATTGTGTCTTGTGTCTATCCCTAGCTCAATCATTGCCTTGGACCTGTCAGAATTTGCCCTTGGACCTGGAGTCAGGCTTCCTCTTGTTCAGTCAAGTGGGGAGGCAGGGCGGTACCGGAGAATCCGCTTGGGCATGGCGGGTAGGTGTGGGGTAGGACGTCCTGCGGTGGTTGTGAGGGTTCGTGGAGGCGCATGGATGTTCCTAGTCCGGTGGTCGGCTTGGTTCTCCATAAAGAACTACTGTCACTGATGACAGAGGCTGGTTCGCCTCACCTGTGCTGAAGTCTGGAGCCCTCGGGCACGGCTAGAACGGCCATGATCCCATGATCGGTGCCCAGTCCCGAGTTTCAGTCTGTGGAGTTCCACTCCAGGAAAGCAGTCACTGGTTGTCTTCGAGGCAGGGACACCCCCATGGAAGTTCCATATCCTTGCTCCTTGTTTTCTATCCTTTTTTTTTTTTTTTTTTTAAAGATTTTATTTAGTTAGTTGAGTTGCTCTGGGTTCAGCTGGCTTGGTCTGTCGGCAGGCAGCCATCTGCCTGGCGTGATCTGCAGGCCTTCGGGGTGCCCGAGCGAGCCAGTCCCACTGCGCCGCGCCCGCTGCCTTTCCCTCAGTCGGTGTGTGGGGAGAAGAGCCTGACAGACGACAAATCAGCTGCGACCCCACTACGTTGAAAGAAGCGGATATCGGGGTACCTTCATCTGGCATCTGTGAATGTCACATTGACGTAGTTGATCCTCCCGTTCACGTGTTTTTTATAAAGTCTATTTTTGAAATCTTTTTCTTACTGATACATAAACTGTAAGTTTATTAAAAACTTAGAGATATAAAATGTATTTTAAGTCACTCTTCTCCTGGCGTTGGACTTAACAGCGCTTCCGGTTTTTTGCCCTTACCACGTGATACGGTGATACATTTTTGTGCAAAATGCCTAGTCATGTTTCAGATGATTTCCTCAGGGGCGGATTTCAAGGAAGGGCTACTAGATTAATACTTCTTGCCAGCTTCTTTGCAGCAAGTTGTAGCACCTCAGATTTCCAGCAGCAGTGCCCCAAAGCGCCTTCTTCGTGTGCAGAGCCTTGCTTTCGCACAACGGAGGTAGCACGCTTGTTTCTTCGGGGACTAACTCCAGCCCCTCTTGTAGGAGGTGGAGATGATGAAAGCTGCGTGTCGGAAAGAACTAGAAAAAAACAGAAGCCACGTTCTCCAGCAGAATCAGAGGCTTGATACCTCCCAGAAACGGATTTTGGAACTGGAATCTCACCTGGCCAAGAAAGACCACCTTCTCTTGGAGCAGAAGAAATATTTAGAAGATGTCAAAGTCCAGGCAAGGTAACTTCGGTGGGCACGGGTTTCTGCAGTGATGGTTTCTTTTGTCAGCGGGGCTTCTTATGTCCTGGGGTGGTCTGTGTTTCAGAGGACAGCTGCAGGCGGCAGAGAGCAGGTATGAGGCTCAGAAAAGGATCACCCAAGTGTTTGAATTGGAGATCTTAGATTTATACGGCAGATTGGAGAAGGACGGCCTCCTGAAGAAACTTGAAGAAGAAAAGGCAGAAGCAGCTGAAGCGGCAGAAGAAAGGTAGGAGCAAAGAGGCGGGAGCAGTGACCTTGTCCCCGAGCCACCAGCAGCAGAACAGGGCGTGAGAAACTGTCCCAGGTGGCCTCTCTGGTTCCCTGTCCTTGGCCGTGAATCGCAGGATGTGGTCACAGGAAGTGCTCACACGTGTGATCTCCACGTCCTGTCCCACATTGAGAATCGGTGTCTCTTGCCGAGGCCTCACGCTCGGGTTTTCCTGCTCGAAAGCATAGAGTTCGGTGTCTGCATGAGCCGGCGTAGTCGCACACCTCCCATCCCCACCGGCGCCGCCCACACCGCCCCTCTTCTCCTCCCTGGATTTCTTACAGGCTTGCCTGTTGCAAGGACGGCTGCCCGGATTCTGTAACAGGGCACAACGAAGAGTCATCTGGCTACAACGGCGAGACCAAGCCCCCTCGACCCGGGGGTGGCAGCGCAAGTAGAGGGGCTGGAGGTGGCAGCGGCGGCGGCGGCGGCAGTGAGCTCTCGACCCCGGAGAAACCCCCTAGCCAGAGGGCAGGCCTGTTCAGCAGTCGGTGGGAAACTGCCATGGGAGGGTCCGCCACCAGCATCCCCACGACCGTCGGCTCCCTTCCCAGCTCAAAAAGCTTCCTAGGCATGAAGGCACGAGAGTTATTTCGTAATAAGAGTGAGAGCCAGTGTGATGAAGACGGCGTGACCATCAGTAGCCTTTCTGAGACGCTAAAGACAGAACTGGGCAGAGACCCGGGTGCGGAAGCCAAGACCCCCCTGAACCTCGACGGCCTGCACCCTTCCCCCCCAAACCCGGACAGTGTTGGACAGCTGCACATCATGGACTACAACGAGACTCATCATGAGCACAGTGAAGGATGACGGTCAATCAGTGTTAACTTGCAGGTTGCTGGCTTAGAACAGGAGGTGTGAATGCACGTGCCCAGGCTTTCCTGTTTCCGGGGTCTGGGTGGCTAGCTCACGCGGTGGCAACGGGATGGAGGTCCTTTTGACAGTTGACTGAACGCAGAACGGTTTTTGGATCTGGCATTGAAATGCCTCTTAAGTCCCCCCTCAGCCCGCTCCCCAGCCTGTCTTGTTCACCCGCCAGTGTGGGCTAATCCGAGGGCCAGCTCCTCAGTAGCTTTATTTTCTTCCTTTCCCCGCAATGGTCGCACCCTTTGAACCTGTGCAATATGAGGCCAGATTGAATCTTTGAGTCTAACACACACTCTCTCCTTTCCTGACACTCGGAGAACGGGTCGGCTCTCCGTTAGCCCAGGTAACTGTGGTGTCGCAGGTAAGTCTGGTTCCGTCCCTTTCCGCGGGGGGTAGCTTGTGAAGCTGGTTGACTTCACGTGAGACCTTGTCACTGCTTTTTGGTTCTGAAGCACAGCCCCGGAAGCAGCAGCTCTAGGGAAACAGTGGCTTATTTGCCCATCCGTTCTTCGGCGGTTCTGCTAAGCTTTCTAGAAATTTCTGTGTAAACCGTGTGTTGGTAAGAAGCATCTGGAGCTGGCGCCATGGAGACCGCCCTTCCCCTTTGGGAATGCTCTGTCCCTCCTTCCCCGCTACCTCTTATTTATTTGGTGTTTGCTGGAAAGCTGGGACCGCTCTGACCAGGCTGGCATGGGGATGGTGAAACCCGCTCCCTGCAGGAGGGGAGGGTGGGGGCTGAGCAGTCGCACGAGAAGCCCTTGTGGACGAGGAACTGTCCCTCGGGCAGGGCTGTGCTAACTGAGCCTCGGGGTTCAACTCCCCACCCCGGTCTGCCTGCCTGTCTCCTTTCGTGTTCCCGGGAGCCTCTCGTTTATGTCAGCTTCTTGGCGATGCTGCCGCAGAAAGGCTCTGAAGGTCCAAAGAGTTTCTTCAGCGTTTAAATGACCGTTGCTTCTCAGGCTGCTGGGGCCGCCTTGCTGTTGCTGGTTCTAGACCACCAAAAAGGTAACAGCTTTCTCACGCCAGCCGAACGTTCCGGGGCCAACCCCATGGGGAGCTTGGTGATGCTCTCCTCCCGCACGTTGGTAGTGGCCGAGCCTTCCAGGGCAGAGTCCCGGTGAGCGTTGACAAAGGCGGTCTGACATGCACCCCAGGCTGCCCGCACATGCTCAGGGGAGGGGACCCCAGCGCAGCCTCTGAACACTGGCTCCGGAGGTAGAAGCTAGAAGCCGAAGAGTTGTTGCTTAGTGTCCCAGCTGAGGCCAGGGGAGACTGGTAGGAAAGAGCCGATGAACTTGTTTTTTTTTCTTTTTATTCTTTTAGTTAAAAGTATATGAGGGTTCAGCTGTGGGTGGGGGAAGGATGGACTGTAATGGTACGAAATCTTACTGCTTACAGACGCTTCCAGCACGTGAGGGGAAAGGTCTCTTCTTTCTAGGGTTGTAGTGGATATTCTAGCACTCCTAACCCGAGGGGTCTAGGTCACGAGAGACACTGTGTCGCCACAACTGCGCTAGCGCGAGACCTCATCAGGACAGGATCTCCCGGTGCGCCCAGCTGCCCGGCCCTGCCCGGCCTGCCCTGCCAGCGGCCGCTGCACGTCCCGTGTGGACTAGCAATAACCACACGTGGGGAATTCAGTTTTGTCCAAAGGAAAGCTTGAAATTGAGCCTGTCCTATTCACTAGTTCAGTTTTAGAAAAGCAAAACACGAACAAATTCGGAAAGGAAAAAAAATGTTAACTGGATTCCTACTGAAACCAGGTCAGAATGCCTCCCCTCCCCCAACCCGGGGGACCCGTGCCCAGAACAAAGACACCAGGCATTTAAATCAAAGCCTTTTCCCTGATTAACTGGCAAAGGCAGAGGCTGATGTAAAGAAAAAAAAAAAGCATTTTTAAGAACCGGGCAGATCGTACAACTACAGGGAGGGAGGAGGCAGTGTTGCGGCAAGGGCCGCGGCCTGCGCAGGAGGCTCCGCGGACAGGCGTCTGGGCCCAGGGCCCTTGGCGCATCCCTCGGGCCCTGGTGGCTGCTCAGCTCAGTGACCGTGGCTGACCCAAGGGGGCTGTGCTAGGCTTCCTTTGGGTTCTAGGGTCCCGGCTTTTTATTTGGCCGCGGCTGGGGGATTGAGGCCCGGGGGTGTTGAGGTACGCAGCCTAAACACTTAGGGTTTTATGCCACAAGGGACTCAAGTCCGTAGTAAGGTTTAGTTTGGTTTTAAAAACAATAAACCTGCCAGGATTCAACAGGTCACTTGACTGCGCCGCAGCGAGTCTTTTTAAGGATGGAAAAGTGAGGGCAGAGGGACACGAGGGAGGGAAGCCGGGTCTGGGAGCTGCCAGGGCAGATGAAGTAGAACAGTTAGCATCGGGGGCAGAGCCGGTCTCCAGACGGTGGAGCAGCAGCCGGTGTTGACGCAGGTCAGGCTTGGGCTGCCTCCGCCCTGCCACTTGGGGCGGACTCGCCTGCCGCAGAGCCACGTGGCCAGTGTGTGTGACCTGCTCTGATCCCCACCTGACACGAACTAAGGCCAGCGCAGGCCCTGGGGTTGGAGTCTGCTTCTCGGACAGCATGAGATTCGTTTTCACAAGTAGCACCGCAGTATCCTGGGGGTGGGGCTGGGGTGGGGGACGGCAGGCAGGCAGGGGTGGAGGGAGCGGCTGCGGGCTCTCCATAGGGAAAGTGCATTCCCAAGTCCACTGTAGGACGGAAGCACACGGACCTCTCTGACAGGACTTGGAGGGATTTTTAAAAAGCTTTTGACAGGGTTCTGCCCTAAAATCTACAGAAATTGTTAGTATAGCATTGGAAGAAAGATCTGGTCATAAGAAAGAAAAATCCAAAGGTAGGAGACAGGTCATTTCTTGGGTAGGAGGTTTTAAAGGCTTCTGTGCAGCTGAATGCTAGGCCGGCCGTGGCCTCCCTAGCGTGGTCAGCAGCGTGTCCCAGCTGCTTGGGGCTCTTAGCAGGCTCCGTGGGGGCAGCTGCTGTGTGAACCAGAACGCGTATGCCATGTGGGGCGGAAAGGGGCCAGCTCTTCTGAGCAGGGAACCTGGGAGCCACCGTGCCACTGTGGTCCAAGAGGCCGGCACATCATGGGGCCAAATCAGGAGAACAGGAAAGGAAACTCCACACCCTGGGCTGTCCCCGTTTCCAGTGGTTTTGTCACAAGAGGCCAAAGTCTCGTGGTTGTGTAGAAGGGGATGGCTGATACGGTGGCTGCGATGAGGGGATCCCTGTGAGCTGGGCCCTGGGGGTTCAGACTCCCAGTTCCAAATGAAAACGGTGTTTCTCTGTAGAGAATATAGCATGTGCTGTGATTAGCCGGTGGAGTTTGTACCAAATACTAGAACATGCTACTTGAAGCCAGAAGGAATGGAAGAATGAGAGAGAGGAAGTGCCACGTGCAGGTGGCGGTGGGGGGAGGAAGCCACGTGGGTTGAGCAGGGTCTGGAGCCGCGGTTGGGGTGGAGGGCCACCCAGCCCGGGGATGTTCTCGGAGAGGCCAGCCCCTCTCAGAGTGGCCCCGGGACAGGCCTGATGCCACCCACATCTGCAGGGACGAGGGTGTCTCGTGGAATGACCCCCGCCAGCACAGCTCCCTCTGCTCCTTTCCACTGCCCGGGTGCCTGCTAGGAACTGACCCACGTCTCCAGCCCTAGCACGTCTGTGTCGGTCTCTGCCTAGACTTCTGTAATGTGCGCACCCCCCTCAGCTATCGGTCGCGCTCGAGGACGCTTGTCTGGGTAGGTGAAAGAGCACGTGTAGGTCGGGGCCTGGCTTCGAGGCTGCTGCTGTGACCCTTGTCCCCATGTGGCTCATGTCCCCATCAGTGCCGCTCTGACGTTCGCGGGGAGAGTGGGTTCCCATCTTTGCCTCGCCGTCCTCCAGTCTGTATGCGCTCACCTGAGAGAAGAGGGGCCGTAGCGATGAGGGAAGCCTGCCTGGGGTAGGGAGTGCCCGTGTCTGCGACTACAGAGGAGCCCTCTGCCCCCTTTCTCTCCACCACCAAATCGTCCATCTGGGAAAAGTAGGTTAGTTGAATCATCGGATGTTGTAGAGGAGACCCCTGTGAGTTTGAGAACCCCCAGATCAACCCCTCCTCCCTTCCCCCACTCGCTACAGTGTTCAGACAGGAGGCTACCCGCAGACACTCCGGCTGGTCAAAGAGGTGGCCGGGCGTTTTGCACGAGGAAGAATCAGTGATCACTTTTTGGAAGACTTCTGTGGACCATAATAAGTCTGTAACGGAGGAACAGATGTTGTTAAGACGTAATCTAGTTTCGTAATTCAATCATGGGTCAGCCGCTGTGGCTAACGTGCGGTGTAAAGGGTCCCATCAGTGAAAAAAAAGGGTTTTTTAACTGACTGCTTTTAGTTAAATTTGAGAAAGTCCTCTCTTGTCCAAAGGTTTAAACCTTCCCGCCTTGATCTTAAAAGCATGTCAAACAATGCACGTCAGATGCCGTAAACAAGAACTGCGAGAGAAAATGGTACAATCTTAGTGAACGGGAAATGGAATCGAAGGGTCTGCTGTCCTTCTTAGGATGTTCTAAAATGTCAAGGCAGTTGCTTCTGTTTAACTGTGAACAAATAAAAATCTATTGTTTTGCACTACTCTGCTGTGTTAACATGACGTGACTCACGCTGGCCTCCGAGGGGCTCCTAGGCCAAGCAGGGACCCGCCCACAGATGCAGAAGGCTCCAGCCTGGCTTGGTCACCGCAGGTGGCTGGAGGAGATGCTGGCAAGTGGAATCTGCCTTTTGTCTCTCTGAGACCCTTTTTGTTCCAGCCAGTTCTCTGACCCACAGCCACAGATCCTGTCTCTGCCTCCAGTTCCCACCTTCCCCCACTGATGGGCCTGGTGGCATGGGGGGGTGACCTGGGTCATCCCCACCCAGGCTCTCCAAGCCGGGTGGCCTGCGGGGCCCGTGCTGCTGTCCCGCCTCGTGCTTGGAGTGCACTCGCCTCCCTCTGGGTTGGCGGGCCGTTGGCTTTAATACAGGCCTTTCAAGGGGCACCTGGGTGGCTCAGTGGGTTAAAGCCTCTGCCTTCAGCTCAGGTCATAATCTCAGGGTCCTGGGATCGAGCCCCGCATCGGGCTCTCTGCTTGGCAGGGAGCCTACTTTCTCTCTTCTCTGTCTGCCTGTCTCTCTGCCTGCTTGTGATCTCTGTCTGTCAAACAAATAAAATCTTAAAAAAAACCAAAAAACAAAAACGGCCTTTCGGGTGCCCAGGTGACCTAGAAGTCCTTGAGAGCTTACCGGTCACATGCCGTGAGCGTGCCAGGGAAAGCGCAGGCGGCACCCACCGCCTTCCTTCCCTTACGCTGTCAGGGGTTTGGAGGGAGGCAGGGAACCACCTCAGACAATGGTTCGACCAGCCTTGCCTCTCCATCTCTTCCTTGGAGCAGCCACTTGCAGCTGCCCCGGAAGCCGGTGTGCTCTGCCCGTGTTCATGGCAGAAGCAGCTCTTGGAGAGAAAGACTCAGAGACGGCGGTGTTTATTCCATCTGGAAAGCTCAGGTGTCTGTTCAGATCTTGTCTGAACAGCTTCTAGCTACGGAAGGCCAGTCAGGAGCCAGCCTGTGGGCCTCGGCATGAGCCCCCGAGAGCAAGAGTCTGCAGTGGGTGCTCCTGGCCCGCGCTTCCGCTGCTTGTGAGACCACCGGCCAGTGTCCTCTGAGGTCTGAGGGTGAATGTTATTCTCTGTGAGGAATAATTCCCAGGAACCCGAGCCAGGCAGAAAGGTGGGAGAACACTTTTTATTCTTGTCGGTCGCCCCGAGGAAGCAAGAACACAGAAGCTAGGTCGCCCCCTGCGGAGGGAAAAGCCGACAGTCAGCCGGCACTTCCAGCTCAGAAGCCAGACACACATTTTAGGACGTCGGGGCCGGGACTGTGTTGTGGACAGCAGGACACGGTCCTTGCACAGGAGCCACGAAATCAGAATTCTTCCAGCTTCTCTCATGGTCTCCCTCTCCCAAGTAAAGGAGAGCAAAGCCAGGTTCATTCGCCTTTGGGTTTTGGTCCGGAGACCTAATCACACCGGGGAAGGCCACCGTGCTGGCCCTCAGCGCCCCCGCAGGCCAAGCAGCCAGACCTCGCCTGCAGTTGCCACAGCGGCGGGAAAGGCGCCGGCAGGCCTCCAGCTCAAGGGC
This sequence comes from Lontra canadensis, assembly GCF_010015895.1. Lineage (NCBI taxonomy): Eukaryota > Metazoa > Chordata > Mammalia > Carnivora > Mustelidae > Lontra > Lontra canadensis. The sequence continues at coordinate 17,580,286 of NW_022631024.1, read as the reverse complement.
TCAGCCCGAAAGCCGGACCTGCAGCGTGGCCAGGCCTGGCCGGGTGCGGGCTGGAAGCCCCCAGAGCACCCGGGCAGGCCGCTGGCCCCAGCTCTCAGCAGCCTCCCCGGGACACCCTCTCGCAACAACACTGGACGTGGGGTCCTTGTCGCTGGCACAGAGCCCGACACTCAGAGGCGGGGAGAGCTTAGCAGAGAGAGAGAGAGGGAGAGAGGTTCTCGACAGTATATTGGGCAAGCTCTCTGGGGTTCCTCTGTGGGGGGGGGGGACTGCGGGGGCCGAAGGATGGATCCGCCGGTGGAGATGGAGTTAAGTGACCAAGCGCCCTATGGGCCGCGCCAGGTTGCCGACTCTGAGTTAGAGTCTCCTGCCGGGTGGTCTCCAGGGAGGTTTGGAACATCCTCTGTCCTTCCCCCTAGGCCTGGGGCTGTCTTTTATAAGTCGCCTACATTTGTGCTTTCTTAACCGAGGCTGGGAGCCTGCGGTCCAGGGAGGACGAGCGGCCGTGCCAGCGGCTTCCTGGTGTGCCCGGGGCTCACTCACGTGCTGTAGGGCTTTGCGGGGCAGCTTCTCCGAGTGGGCGACCCACTCTTTCATTAAGTCCAGGACGATGGGGATGAGGCTGACGACGCCTCCGTAGTGGTTCCTGGCCTCGTCGCAGCTCAGGTGGTTCACCACATCGTGCGGGTACCTGCGGGGCGGCAGGAGGGGCTCTGTGCAGACCGGGGCAGGCTCTGGTCCTGGACGCCCCTCACAGTCCCCAGGGGAGGCTTTGAGCCGCGCAGGCCTGGCCGCACTCTTTACCGAACTGTGTGGTTTGGTGGGCTCGTGGCCCAGGAGCCCCGGCTGATCCGGCTGCGAGGGGCAGGACCCTCGAACCACTGTCAGCCAGGGACGCTGGAAACCTGTAACTGCTCCAAAACGTGCTGGTTGGTCCCGCTGCCTCCTCTCCAGCCCGATAACTCAACAGTGTGCTCCAGAGCAGGGCGCTCTGGGCTGAGGGCCGCCAGGGCTCAGAGTCAGGGAGCTGCACACACTGGCCCTAGTTGGGGCTTCTCCGTGGGCTCCTGGGAAACTTGGGCCCTGCAACCCCCTTCCCTTCGCCCAGTGCCAGCTCCAGGGAGAGGGCTCGGGTCCCGCTCTACCTGTGGCCTCAGCAGCCCTCGTGTGCAATAAAGCGGCCTGTGGGGTTGGCCCCTCCAGTAAGCCTGTGGGCCCGGGTTTCCCACTGGGGCAGCGGGTCCAGACCGTCGCCATAGGCTCTGTCCGTGGGACGTACCTGCCCTCTCCCCAGAAGCCTGCTCCCTCCTGCGGGGGCCCTCCCATCCCCGCCCGCCTCGCTCCCCTCCGCCCACGCACGGAACAGGCCCAGAAGCGACTTACTTGGCTCTGAGGCTGCTCAGGTCGTTGCTCTGGCTAACAAGGGATTTGCATTTCTCAAGCAGGTTGTTGGTGACCGGCGTGCCGGAGTGCAGGGCTTCGAAGTGCTGACACAGCTTGTTCAGCTCCGCGCAGATGTCCAGGAACATGAGCAGAATCCGCCGGTCCGTGGAGTTGTTGCAGTAATGCTCCGTGTAGCTCTGCACCTGCGAGGGCGCGCACGACGGGAGCTCGGGGCACTGCCACGCCCCGGCCCCCCCACCCTCCCAGAGCCGCGGGGACCGGTCACCCCGAAGCGTCTGAACGCAGAGCCACTGCTTGCAGTCACACTGACGGAGGGTCCCGGGCGCCGTGCAGGCCGGGCCTCGCTGTGTGCAACTCGCCCCCCGAAGCCCCACGCACCGGGCGCCTTCTGCAGCCCTCAGTTTGCCCGTGACCGGCGGGGGCTCAGAGGTGAAGAACTTGCTCTGCCGTCAGTGAATGTGGCCAGACGGCACCCCCTGCCCTGGCTCGGGCTCTGAGCCCCGCCAGCACCTGAAGCACAGAGCACGGCTCCCTGACCTTGGATGCCACAGACCCACGCGGGACCCACTGCGGGGCACGGAGAAGACACTAGAATCCTCTGAAGAGTCATTGTCCTGTGTTTCCAAGGCAGAGGAAGGGGGGGACAGGGGAGCCGGGAGAGGGATCATCCGTAGAAGAAAACGTCTTTACCTCACACCACACACCCCGACATCAACTCTAGGAGGAAGCACTTAAAAGCCAAAACAGAATGAAAGCTCCCCGTGACCGTGTTCCAGACGCAGGAGTTGGGACGCCTTTCTCAGGTCATTAAAGGTGTTCAGAACGGGGAGACGGCTGACCCACTTTCAACCCACTCCTTGGCGGGGAGCTGAGGTCCTTCCCGGGCAGGAGCTCTTCCTCTCTAGGCAACCTGGGGCTCCGCTGCCCCCATCGCTCTGGTTCTGAGGTCAGGCAAGCCAGGAGGCCTGGCCTTGGGCCAAGGAGGAACTGGTTCCCGTCCAGGCAGGATTCACTGGCCCATTTCCCAGACACAGGCCCTACCTGTGACGAGCGGGTGGCCGGGGGCTTTACCTCCCTCCTCTAGCAGCCAGAACATTCTAAGTCTAAACCAGGGTTTTCTGGCTGCTGCTGGTTGCCCTTCTGTTGCCAGGGGAGGTCTTCCCCAGTGATCTGAGTGGTTCCAAGTGCAGCAGCTCCGTGTGGGGGCAGAGGCTCTAGCAGCTTCCATATCTGCCGCGGAGGGCGAGGGGGGCCTGGCCCGCAGGGTGACTCCAACAGAGTCACTGGGCTACCTGGTGTGTGTGCGTCAGTCACCTCTGGGTAACCCAGGTCCGGGGACGGCAGGGTGAGGCCCGAGAGTCCACGCTTCCCCTGGAGAGTCAAAGCCTGGGGCCACTGTTTACCAAGAGCCTTTGCTGAACTGAAGGCGAGAAGGCCACTCCCTGTGCCCATGAGGGGCTGGGGCCACTGAGCGCTGATGCAGAGTCCAGCAGAGACTGGGGGCTGGGGCGGGGGGGGGGGGTGAGGGTCTCAGATGCTCCTTCCTGACACTGAAAACCTGTCCAGTGGCCTTGGAAGTCTGAGCCTTTGGGGAATGGGCTACAAAAAGGATGTAGCTACTTGACTTCCAAATAGTTCAGGGGAAAGAGGCCATTTTCTGTAGGTTTAAAAAATGTTCAAGTTAAAAAATCGAGAGAGGCTTTTACATCTATTAGAAGAAAGTTTCTGAAGGATGCTACTGGCAGGGCTCCTGCTCTCTGTGGGTCCGTGCGCTTCTCCTAAGCAGGTCGCAGCTCTAGTGGCTGCACCTGCCCCACCCCGTGAGCCGCTGGCCTTCCACAAGCTGACTCGTGGGCCCGCAGCATGTCTGCAGTTGGGACGGTCCCCAGGTGTGCGCTACTTGCTGGAAGGTATGCTCGGCCTCGAGGCCTCCAAGTTCTGCAGAGCACACTGGGATAGCAGCTAACCCACGAGGACACCACGAGGACAGTGAAAAGGTTTGCAGATGGGGGCTAGAGGGCGGAGCAATGTGCTTGGCCCCTCGCAGCTTCTCAGACCCCACTGGTGTCCGACAGCCAGGACCACAGGCATCAGACACTGGCTGAGAGTCTCCCTCATGATCTCCCTAAATCCGCAAACTCCCCAGAGGTTCTCACTCTGCAGAGCAGACAACCGGGCACAGACAGGTGCCTCTGGGCTGGAGGTCACAGAGGGCACGTGGTGCCGAGCCGGGACCTGAACCCCGGCCTCCCGTCTCCAGCCCGAGTTTGTAACCCCTCCTCACAGGCCTGGGGAGGGGACGCCTGGCTCATTCCACGAGTCAGGCTCCGAGTCCCGTCTCTGGCACAAAGCGGCTTGCCCCCTCAGGGCCTCAGTTTCGTCTTTCAAGCAAGGGATTGCCCAGGAAATCTGCGCCTGGCAGGCCCCCGAGGGCCCGGCCCCACGGCCCGTCAGCCCCGGAGCCGCCACCTGTCCGATGCTGGAGATGGGCCGGATCTTGTCGTGGGCGTTCTCCCTGCAGCGCTCCAGGGCGGCGGCGAACGTGAACTGCTGCTGCCGGAAGAGCTTGTACTTCTGCTCGATGCTTCGAAGAGACTCCTTCACCTCGTTCATGTCTTCCTCCGCCGTCACTCACGGGAGAACGGGGATCTGCGGGGGGGCGCGGGCTGCAGACCCAGCTCTGGAGTCCCGGGCCAGCCTGCCTAGGCCCCCTCGCGGGAGCACCGTGCTCACCGCAGACCCTCCGGGCCGTTCAAGACCGAGCAGAGCCTGACCCACGTCCCTGTACCCTCCCAGGACATGTTCTCTGCCATCAGCTGTGACTTTCTTCCCTCAAGTGTGGGCAAGGATTACTCTGGTCCCCGGTTTCTGCCGACCGTAGAGACACACGCGCGCGCACACACACATGCACACACACACGCACAGCCTCCAGTGCCTTCCTGTGCTGTCAGCCATAGAGGGGATCACAAAATACGTCACAGAAAATTAAATCTGTGACTATCCCTTTGGACCAGATCATTTTAAAACATCTGCCTCTTTGCAATTGGTGGGAAAGTCTAGGGATTGTTTCCAGCGGGCCAAGCAGAGGAAGAGCCTGTACGAGGGGGTCGAGTGTGAGAAGATGCAGTTTCCCTGCTCTGTGCTTGGGTCAGGAGCCCTGATCTCAGGCCGGCACATTCTCAGGGCAGGGGCTGGCCCTCGGCAACGCCTCCCTGCCTCCCACGTGCATTGCGGGAATGAGCCTGTTGGGAAACATGAACGCCGTGGGGCGTGCTCTCTTTTGGTGCCTCACAGACTGGCCCTGGTGTGGCTCAGGTAGTCCACAAGGTGTCTAGAATCTTCTGTGAACAGAGAAGGCTGTGGCTTCTGCTCTCTGTGACATCATGGTTTTGCTGAGCCCATGCCAGAAGCCCAGGTCCCAGGTCCCAGGACGCCAGAACCGGAAGAGAACCCAGTCGGCGAACACCCCCCGCTTAGCTCCCGGCAGGGCAACTGAAGTCCAGGTGTCACAGCGAGCTTGTCAGACACAGCCTAGGTCCCAGGCTTCCTGACACCGAACCAGAGTCCTCAAGGCTGCCCCAGCTGCCGCACCTCCGCCACGAGGCACCTGCACTTCCTGTGCCCTGCTCAGAGAGCTGAGCCAAGCTAGGGTCCAAGTGAGTCGCCGCAAGGGCCGGGGTGGGGCCAGAGACATTCCAGGCTTCCCGGCAGGCCCCAGGTAGAGAGGAACGAGCCCAAGGGAGACAGGAGGCCATTTCTTTCTGCTGTGTCTCCCTCAGCATCCGGAGCCCATGGCAGGGCTGGAGCAGGGAGGGCATCTCCATGCCAAGAAGAGGGATGGAAGGAAATGCAAGAACAGACAAGAAGGTGGCCTCCAGGACACAAAGGGGGCAGCACATCAGAGACACTGGGCCGGGGGGGCTGGCGGGGTGCTGGGAGCTGAGCTTCGCCAGGATGGGCCCTGATAACGGTCCCCTGTGAACCTCAGTGGATTGAGAACATTCAGGAGCTGTGCACAACTCCGCCCCCCACCCCCACCCTGGGGGCCACCATGCCTGTTCGCTCCCAGCGACCACAGCTCTATGGGGGTGGGGGACCTGGGCCAGGGCCGGGAAGGGCGCCGGTGTCTCCCACTCAGTCCCTTGCCCACTGTGGGTGAGTGGGAAGGGGAGCCTGGGTTGTGGGGATGCGGTGGGGGCCCGCTGTTTGTCAGACACCTGGACCCCTGCCAAGGTCCCCCTATCCCCTGCCCAGAGGCGGCGGGGGCGGGCGTGGTGAAATGCGGCAAGGTTTTAGGTTGTGCCTCCCATGGCACAGGCTTACCGGGCGGGTGAGGCCGGTGAGGCATGCGGTGTGAAATTTTGGGGGGTATCACAGAGCCCAACAATTGAGCCAGGTAAAAATATTTCACACGCTATTTGAAGAAATAAAAGTTAATACCAAAAAAGTCCACAAAGTACCTGAATTTTACGTAAACGTGGGATGGGACCCAGTGCTGGGAACAAGCAATACTGATCCCGTCTTTAAATTTTTAATAGTTGACTCTCGATGGATTTTTTCCATTTATTTTGATTTTTTAAAATGTTATTCGTCCCGATTACAGGGGCTTGGGGCCCCCTTCACGTTCTGTGCCAAGGCAACTGCCTTACTTGCCTCAGTTTGCCTAGTTTGGGCCTGGGGCTTACCAGTGCCGTGAGGCTGAAGGCCTAGAAAAGTCGGAACCCAGCACACAGTGGGTCTCTGGGGAGGAGGTGGGGAGCACGTGCTCTCAACCCGGCCTTCCCGCATTAATACTCGGGGCTGTGGTGGGTGGTTAAGAACCCAAGCCCTGGAGTCCCATAGTCCAGGGTTGAAATCCTGGTTTCCCTACTTCTTGCCAGCCTCGGGGTGAGCCTCCGAGTGCCAACATGCTGTCGGGAGAGGACGGGGCCAGCCTCCAGCCTTGACGTGGCAGGTGGCAGGTGTGGAGCCCAGGGCCCGGAATGCGGCAGTGTCTGGTTGCCAGGGCGGTCAAAGCGCTGTGATTACACGGTGTGCACACAATCACGGGAGCGCGCCACGACAGGCATGCTGTGCACCCTGAAAGCAGCAGAGGCTGCTGAGGGCTTAACCTCAAAGGAGAGAGAGGCGGGGAGGGTGGGCAGAGGGGCGGGGACCCTGGCTAGAGGCTGGGAGGGGGGTTATGTGGCAATATTGTGAGCAAGCACAGAAGGCACTAGACAGGGTAAGGCCGAGGGACCCTGAGTGCCAGACAAAGCTAGGAAAACCACTGGAGGCCAAAAGGGGTAAGAAGCATGTCATAAGTTCATTCGTTCATTCATTCGTTCATTCATCCGTTCATTCGTTCTGCAATGCCTCCCATACGCCAGACACCATTTTGAGTGCTGGGTATACACAGCATCCAGACAAGATCCCCTTCCCTGGAGGGATTTTATCTTTCAGAGTGGGAGGCAGAAAGTAATGAGTAAACAAACCCTGTTTTAGATGCTAAAGAGAAAAGGAAGCAGGGCAGTGGGACGGGTGTGTTGGGAGGAAGGGCTTCACGGTCTGCAAGAGGGTCCTTTGCAGGAGGGGCGGGGCGACTAGCGCCATGCTCCAGCCCTCGGGGAAATCCTCAACACCCACCCAACCCACCTAACAGCAGTTACCCTCCAGGGGGCCCTTGGACAACCCTGGCCATGCATCAAGTCCTCACCTATGAAGGAACCATGATTATTCACACGTGACAGATGACAAAGCTGAGGTTACCCAGCTAGGAGAAGTGAGCAAACCAGGATTCCCCATTCAGTTCTGCCTGACTTTATACAGTCTGGGCTTTTGGATAGCTCCCTCCCCACTCTGTGATGGTCCACAGAGACAGACATGCCAGATTATCAGACTGACCAGGGCTGGGAGCAGGTGGGTTGGCTTGAGGGAATACCAAAGTCCTGAAAAGCTGCCTGAACCCTCCTACTGTTCCACATACTGGCTGGACCCCTGGGCCTTATTTCCACTCCCGTTGAGACTTTTCTCTGTTCCCCATCCCCTAGGGGGCTTCCCTATGTGTCTGACTCCCTGCCACCCTCCTGGGGCTTCCTGGGGCGGTGAAGTTCTCTAAGGCTACAGCACTACCTTGGCTGGTGGCCCCAAGAGCCCCTGAGAGCAAAACTGACTTGGTTCTTGATCCTAGCGACTTGTGACATGCACGCCAGGAATGTCGTGAGAAGAGCTGTAACAGGCTATCCAAAGTGATCGTCCCTTGAACGGGAATCACTGAAGCCAAATCAGTGTGGATGAAAGGCACAGAGTGCAGGCACTTCTCGATCTGCGGGAGGAGGAAGGAAAAAATGATTACCCCATAGGTTTTAGGCTTTAATTGATTTGTATTTTTCCAGGCTGCTAAAGAAGATTAAATTGTGGTATGAAAAGCGCCTAAGGCTTAAAATAAATGAGGAGAAAGGCAAGTCATTTCAGAAATGTCCAGGAAGCAAACTGAACCTCTCCAGTGCAAATTGAGGGTTTGGTTGTTGTGTTCTTTGTTCAGGGGGAGGCAGCTCCCTCTTCTTCCCTAGCTGTCTCTGCAGTTGGCTTTCACGAGCCAACCCAGGTGCACGCCTTGAGGAAGCAGCTCTGAGGGGAGGAGGAAGAACGGCAGTCTTTGCCATTGGAAGGCATGTCTCCGGGCAAGTGGCTGGTGGTAACGGCTTTGGCTAGGAGTCAAGATGCCAGTCCTGGCTCTGCCTTTGCTTAACAACTGAACTTAGCCAAGAATTTCCCCCTTTCTGGGCCTCCGTTTATCCAGCTGTAAAATCAGGGGGTTTGGATCAAAAGATCTTCAAGGGGACTTCTGATTTTAATGCTTCACGGTCAAGAACTGAAGCCTTAAGTCATTTATGACTGGAAGTCACTCAGCCAACTACTTTTCACCACCCGGATCCTCCAATTTCTTAGCGGTAAAATGGAATCAAAGTACCTACTTCTCAGGGCAGGTGCAAAGATCAAACGAGGTAATATGGCTAACAGTAGCCCCTATGCCTTGTGCACTTCCTACACAGCAGTGACCCATACCTCGGGTATGTTAGCTCTGGAATCCTTCCTATAAGCCCCACCTCACAGTGGGGGAAAGAGGCACAGAGCGGGCTCACCAGGCTAAGAGACAGGACTTGAACTCGGGGCAATCTGTACTGACAATGTCAGACGTCCTGTCTGTCCGTCATGTACAGGCCCCATAGTTTTGCTAAGAACACTGAGAGCTCAAAACCAGGAGTAGCTCCTCCTAAAAATGGCAACAGACAAAAGCTAGAGCTCCCAGTTCAGTGCTGTCTGACGCCAGGCTGCCCTGACCCACAGGGACTGGTGCGCCGCCCGCGCTCCTTCCCTCCACCACGTCCCACCCCACCCCGGTCCCCTCCATTCCCTTCCCCCGGCCCCCCGGCCCGCTTTAACCTTGCTGGTCCTAGAGCGCCCTTCACTTACAGAGCGTTCTGAAGCTGGAGTGCCTCCGAGGGGGTCTGGGGCCCCGGAGGGGCGGGGAGGCCCTTGCCGGGGCTGGGGAGGCGGATGGGTGGGGTGGGGAGGTCGATGAGAAGGGGCGGGGCCGCGGGCCCGATTGTTCCCGTGGGTGCCATAGCAATCGGGTCACGTGGCAGACCCGCCCCACCCCGTGAGCCAAGGCCTTCGCGTCCCAGGGACTCTCCTACTTTTTCAAACCGTTCCCCAACTTCTATTCATTTTAAAGATGGGGAAACTGAGGCCCAGAGAGCAGAGCTAGGCGGCCCTCGGAGCTCCCAACGCCCGGGTCGGGGTGCGATGGCGGAGCCGGCGCAGGACCCGCCTCCCGTCCCCTCGGTTGGGGTGTGGGGGGGTTGACTTGACCCTGGGCGTCCCAGCCCTGGGGGCCCTCCCGAGGCACCTCTGGTCCTAGAAGGCCACTGCTGGAGCGGCCTGAGGGGTCCCGCTGAGACGTGCGGACGGCGGAGCGAGGCCGGTGCAGGGAAGCACCTGCCCCGGGGAAGCACCAGGCCCCCGGCGGCGGAGCGCGCGGGCGGAGGAGCGGGGGACCAGGCCCGGCTCCAGCCTCGCGGGCCGGCGGCCGCGCGCTGATGACGCAGCGCGGCGGCCCTAGCGACGCCGTCTCCAGGGAGCGGGCGCGTACTAATGACGCGGAGGCGCGCCGGCCCTAGCGACGCGGTCTCCAGAGAACCGGCCCGCGGCACCGCGGCATGGACGCGACCACCGCCCCGCACCACATACCCCCGGAAATGCCCCAGTACGGGGAGACGTACCACGTCTTCGAGCTGATGCAGGTGACCGAGGCAGCCCCGTCCTGTCGCGGCACCGGGCGCCGGCCGGGAGCCTCTGTCGCGAGAGCGGGGTGCGCGGCGGCGACCCCGCAGCTGAGGGGCGTCCCACTTCTGTACCGCCGGGCCCCGAGGGGTGACTCGGTCGGAGGACGCCCTTGCCCCTAACCTGCGGACCCAGGACGGGGAAGGGGGCGGGCCACCCGGCCAGGATTGGGTCCCGGCTCCAGACGGGCCGCTCAATGGCCTGGACCAAGTCCCGTTCTCTTCTCCGCTGGGCAGCGGTGCAATGCCAGGTTGCAGGAGCTGGTCTTCGGGGGGCCCCTCCCGCACTGACAGTCCCAGCCTGTCTGCAGTGGTGGTTTCTGAGCTGCGGAGTGTCGGGGTTCAAGGTGACATCGCCGTCCCCAAGACGGCTGCCTCCCGGGACAGCAGCATTTCCCACGTGGCCCGTCTTCATCAGGGCCAGGAGCTCGGCTGCTCCCAACCTCTCCTGCTGGGCGTCTGACTCGACTGGGCCCTCTGCCCTGTGTGCACTTTGGCAAAGCCCCGCTTCTTCTGGTGGCCCTTCTGTGCCTCCCAGCAAAGGCTTTCGGGAGCTGCACTGAAAGGTCTGTCCCTCCGACGTTGTGACGGCCAAAGGGAAGCGGGAGCCCAGTTTCCAGAGCATTTGCTCCTCCAGACACAGCCCATCCCCAGTGGGGTCACCCGTGCTTGTTTGAGCCTCTGACCCGCACATGTGAGAGCAGAGCTCAGACTCAGACCATCACCGTGTCTCCAGCAACCACAGGCTTCCTTTGGGCAGTGTTAACTGGCAGAGGGAGGGAGAGCGAGTTCTCTGAACCGAGCAGCCCGTCTAAGAAAACGGCGGGCAGGGAGCAGGGTGAGCAGCTCCCCAGGGGCGCTGTGTCTCGCTGTGTCTCAGAGTGCTGGTGGCATGGAGCAGTCCGCAGGCGCTTTCGGTCCAGGATGTCCAGTCCTTAGTCATTTGTGTGTGTTCCCTCCGTGGGTTTTACACTTTTTAGTTTCAAATAATTTCAGACCCACGGGATGTTAGAAAGATAGTACAGAGTTTTGAGGTACCCTTCCCCAGCGCCCCCTGCGAAGACCATGGAGCCTCGCTCCTCGGCACTCACAGTTGTACCAGACGGTTCAGCAGATGGAGTCCTTATTTGCATCTCCTCTGTTTTTACCTAACCTTCTTCCCTGTTGTGTGTGCACCGTTCTAGCAAGTGTTACCGCGTGTATCGATTCACATAACCACCACCACAATCCCACTTTCACTCAGTCGTTTTTTGAAATCAACCCATTGAAAAAGAGTTAACCTGTTTTACTTCCTGCTAAGCAATATCCTTGATATCTGAGGTTCCCTGATACACATTCAATACACAACTGTTTAAAAGTGAAATAAAAACACTCCTCGGTGAACCATCTAGCATCATCTCACCCTGTCTCCACAGTGAGAGCCGACTAGAGGCCTGGGCCAGTTGGACCTTCCAGCAGATGGGGAAGCCGAGGCTTGCGGAAGGGAAGGGACTGGCTGGTGAGGTGCAGAGGGGAGCTAGGACTTATGTCCCTAAAGGAAGCTCCTTGCTGTGCCAGCGCAGATCCTATTACCTACCCAGTTCTTTCTGTGCCTCTTGTTCTGGAACCATGGAAGGTGCTTTTCCTTGGAATTAAATGGCCAGATGATCCCAGGACTGTTTAGAGCCCAGGCTGGTAAATATTCTGTCCCACCCCAGAAGGACACGGGTAGCAGTGGTGGCCATGCGCCCCGGCAGACATCGGCTTTGGGCATCTACTGTGAGTGTGCCCAGCACCAGGACAAGGGTGAGGCAATAATGGGGACACATGGGGGCTGCAGGAGCATGTGACAGGATTTATCTAGTGAGTGTGATCAGGAAGGTGTGTTTTCATGGAGACTGGAGGACTTGGGGACAGGTGTTCTAAGCTGAGGGAACAGCATTTGCTAAGGCTCTGAGGAGCACATGAACATGGTACATCAGGAGAACTGAGAGAAGACTAGTCTGGGAAGCACAGATGGACAGAGGGGAGAGTACCCTGGGCCCGCCTGTTCTGAGGCCGGGGTGCAGTCCTTCCGGTGTCTCCCTGGCAATACCCTACGGCCCTTCTGTCATGCCTCTGCTCATGGGGACCCAAGCAGATGGCAGCTGGAACAGGGGTGGGATCCCAAGTTCAAGGCAGGTTTGGTGGATGTGGAAGAGAAATCAGGCCCCATAACCCGTATTGGTAGCAACCAGGATTCTGGGCTGCCGAAGCCTGAGCCTGGGGCTCTGGATGCCCATGCAGCTGTTAACCACCTGGGTGTCTGCCCTGTGCCCACAGAACATGCTGGAGCAACTCCTGATCCACCAGCCCAAGGACCCCATCCCGTTCATGATCAAGCACTTGCAACAGGACAACGATAATGGTGAGTGATCGGGCCTCCTCTCCCCCCCCCCCGCTCCCCTGCTTGACAGCTACGAACCACTCCATCCTCCCTGTGTCTGAGGGGAGGGCTGGGCAGGGTGGGGAGGGGTTTTGACAACTTGGGGTGGTGGCTGATTGAAAAATGCCTGCATTTCTTTGAGGGGGCACAGCTTAAAAATTCTCTTGCCAAGTTATTAAAATGAAAACCTCCAAACGGCCCATGGAATCAATTATTAATGCTTTCGTGGGTCCCATCTGATCTCACCTATTGGGTTTAAGCTCTGTGATGACTTCACTGGTCAGGTGTAAATTTGGTTTCTGGGCTACCTAGACAGGCAGCACTTGGGTCTTCCTGATGGTCTCATGACTGGTGCCCTTAGGGAGTGCCAGAGCTCCCCCAGATGTCGGGCCAAGTGCAGGTCGGCTGGACCCAAAGCCAGCACTCAGGACCGGGGCGGGGGGGGGGGGCGCTCCGTTCCACGGTTGATTTGCCAAGTGGAGGGAGGCTCATTCCCGTCCCGTTTGAGCTGTCAGGGAGAACGGGTGTCTGGGAGCTTTGATGTTTCTTTCATTGGCGCTCTGGCCGCTTTGAAGGAGACACCAGCACACCAGTGAAATTAGCACTTGGCGCAGCTGAGCGGGGCAGAGGCCTGAGATGCCCCGTGGTGGGGTTCGCACACCTAAGATGAGAAAGGACGCTGAGCAGTTTAAAAAACAGCTGCAAAGAAAGGTGAGAGGGAGGAGACCCCAGGCCTGCAGGTGCACTGGGCACAGCTGGCCTTTTCGGCGTGCCCTGCCCCCCGATCCTGACCTGTCTCGGGCTTGGCTTTTGAGCATCAAAGGGGCTGCTCGGGGACCAGGGCCATTTCACCCACCTAAGTAGAGTGGCTCACAGAGAGCACAGCCGTGCCCCTTCCTGAGCCTCTGGTCAGGGAGACTCGAGAATTGACGTTGGCTGTGAGCCCATTTGCCCCAGGTGGGCGTGGAGCCAGGAGCGCCGAGGGCCGGGGAGAACCCCCTTCTCAAGCTGTCCACCTGGCCTTCTTGTGTTCCTGATGGGGTGACTGTGCCCCACAGAGACGCCCCTAAGAGGCCTCCGTTCTCTGATTGGCTGTTTATTACCTGGCACGGGGGTGCAAGGTGGCCACGTTCCTTCCTGGCTGTCCTGCCGCAGACTGCAGTGTCCTGGTTCGTACACCGGCTGTGCTTGGGTAAGGGGATGGAGGTCAGCGGGGCGCCGGCGGGTCCTGGTGCCCGGCTGCGGGGAGGGGCGGCAGGGGCCGCTTCGTCCTGCTGGTTTGAAACATTCCGCTTTTGGGTCCGCGTACCGGGGCTCCGTGTTCACCAATGCTGAGCCCCAAACCTCAGCCCGCCCCCCGCTGGAAGTTCAGGAGCTGAAATTTGAGGCCGGTCCTCATTATACCTCCATCGTGCTCCTCTGCGTGCAGATCCGGTCATCGGCCTCGACTGCCCGCCTCACCAGCACCTACCTGTTGTGGACTCGGGGCTGGCCTTACCGCCACCTCTGCCGCCTGCCCTCTCCCTTCACCCCCTTCCATCCTCCTCAGCACCCCTCCATCATTCATGGTCTGCTTGCCAAGGCCACCTGCCACAGAGCCTTGATTCCTTGTCCACACTACCCCGTCCTGTTGCTCCCAAGCAGGGGCGAAGAACGCAGACGCGCCCCGTCTGACTCTGGCTGGGGCCGGCCTCCTACCCTCCTCAAGAGGATGGACGCAGGGTTTTGGGCCTGATACTCTCCCAGGGAGCAGTGGTATTGGATCCCAGGAACCATTGTTTTGGGGGCTTGATTTGTTCCCACAACCCTCCGCTGCCTCTCCCAGGCCTTAGGCTGGCCGCTCTTTTGAATGTTGGAACATCCTTGCCATTTTTGCTCGAGTCCCAACCACTAAATGATAAGCAGAGAGAAACACCTATGGGTTCCCCCCCGCTTCCCGCACCCAGGCTTCTGCCAACAAGGGAAGCAAAACGTGGGGGAATGAGCAGAGGCTGGGCAGAAGAGCTTTCCAGAGTTTTCTTGGAGTGGGGGAAGCCGAGAACAGCTTAATTCTGCTCTCGTGTGTTTTAGAAGAGGACAGTGGACAAGGGGAGGCCTTCTGATGTCCAGTGAGCATTTCCAGTGCCCTGGGCCGGTGAGTGAGGTGATCTCGCCTCCTTCCAGCCATGCAGGGGCCTGTGTTTACTGGAAGCTGGCCCTCAGCTCTTCTGCTTACTGGGCATGGTGTGGCGTGGGCAGAGGTGCCTGTGGCTAGTGGCTGGTGTAGAGGGAGAGAAGGCTCCAGGCTCATTCCGGTGAGCAGGCACAGGAGGCAATGAGGGGAGCCCCCAGCACAGGGCTGGCAGCCCCTTTGCCTCGAGAAAAGCAGATTTAGTACAAAGTGAGCATTTACAGTAGCCCTGGGCAATATTAAAGCAGGTGATGGTGTATATAATGGTATGTTGCGTTTTTTATCAAACGTTTGTCCAAGAAAGCTGTGTATTAGAGCTCCAATACCTAAGGGTTTTCTTGTGAATTTTAAATCATGCTCCTAGTTAAACCTCAAAAGGATTTGTGGATGGAAAGGTTTTTTGATTTCCTTTGAAGTGGTTTGAAGAAGTTGATTACTCCTGGCAGTCAAGCAGCCTTTTATGACACTGTTTATAAATAATTACTCATGAGCAGAGCCGGAGTTCCAAGGTGTTAGATTTTAAGAAACTGAAATTAATCACATAAATGTGTGTGAGAAATTAGGTGGGGAGAAAGGCCGTGGATGTTCCCCTTTTAAAGCATTTTCATAGATGTGTACAATTTGGGTGCCACTTATTGGAGCCCAGAAGGGGAGGGTTTCCTCAGCAGCCCGGGAGCCCCACGACTTTGTGGAGATGGACGCCTGGCTTGGGAGTCAACTCATTCCCCAAATGTTCTTGTCCCCCAGCTCATTCTCCTTCTCCTCAGACTCCGCAGGCCCTGAGTCCCATTGGGTCTTGCCTGAGCTTTGAGGAGCTCGAGCAGAGACCTGTGGCTCGAGTCCCAGAGAGGCCGCTGGGCAAAGGGCATGGGAGCCAGACCAGTCCCTCTGCTGCTCCCTTCCCATGGTTCTGGCCTGCAGGATACTGGAAGCTGTGTCCGCCGTCTGGGGAGGGCGGGGAGCACCCCAGCCGAGCCTGCCTTGAAGAGGAATGTGTGTGCAGGGGGTTGCCAAGCTGGAGTGTGGCAACATTAGTCCGGGAGCCCGGGCTCGAGGAGATGCCCCTGGTGCTGCCTTGTCCAGAGCCCTCCTGCCCCCGCATCCCTGATTCACATCACCACCAACAGGAAGGATCTGGGGCTTCTAAGAAGCGAGTTCACACATCATCGGGGCTATGGACCAGGTTTATAAGTGTTTAGAAACGTAGGAAACAACAGTGCTCTAAAGCAATTAGTTGGGGACACGTAAAAACCAAAGAAGCAGCGAGAGCCGTGACATGTGTCCAGGCTGTCATGTTCTTGAGGAGAGAGAGAGAGCAGTTCCCCGGTCAGGGAACGGAAGCACAGAGGATGGCTGCTCCCTCCAGTTCCATCCCTCCAGTTAGACTCCAGTCTAACGCAGTTACCCATGCTCTGTCCTGCTTCGCTCGGCAGCGTCCCTCCCGGCCGAGCAAGGACAAGGTGCTCCAGGAGCGAACCAGTGGGTCATCTGAACCTCCATGTTTTCCCTGAAAACGAGAAGGTGCTGTGAATCTGGACAAAAGCCTGGGCGGGTCATCAATGTGCTGATGATTAAATCATGGCCCAAACTAGCTCCTTCTCTGTGTCCACTTCCGAACTAAAAGGTCATGCATGTCCCTCGTCCCCTGCATAGATGAGGTGCCCTTCTGGTGGCCTGGCAGGAATGGGCTCTGCATGTGGCCATCAGAGGCTCAAATGAGTCGGGAGTATGCACCTGTTCATCGTCCCCTTGGCTCAGGGGTCAGGCCAATAGTGGTGAGGGGACAGGTCTGCTTTCCCGATGTCTGTTCCGTGTTCCTGGCTCCCACATTTAGGGGCGTGGGGGGTGGATGGGTGGCTCAGTCAGGTGGCACTCGGAGGAATCAACATGGATTCGTCTGTCCAGACACTACGTTCTGATTCCTGTTTGGACCCAAGAACACATGCCTTCCAGTGCTTTTGCAAGGATGCTGGTCTGGTCTTCTCCAGCGGGCCAACACCGACTCAGTTGTCTGGGAGCCGCTTTAGGAATTCTGGGGGGCCAACAACCTTCCAGGAGCCTCCAGCCTCCCACTGAAGCAAGCCATTTGCATAGAAATGCCCACATTTGAAAACAAAGACTTTGCCTATCTGGGGTTTTATAAATCTGGCCAATACACTCCAGGCTTTTCCCCATTATTTCCCTCTGTAAAATGATGGGGAATACAATTTGCTAAATAAAAAGGCATAAATATATATATATGTACATATACATATATATATGTACATATACATATATATATAAAAGCTTGGAAGGTCGATTTACATAAAATACAGCTTTATTTGAAAGCGTGTCCCCAAGACAAAGTCCCTGTTTAAAATGCTTTATGGTGTTTGAAATCCCAATTGTTCTTGATATTTATTAGTTTGGCAAACAAGTTACTGTGTCCATGTCCCCTTGGAGACAGAAAAATAAACCATCTCAGTGATCACTTTCCTCTCTAAACAGAGAGTTCGCTCGATGGTGTGAGCATCTCGGAGCCCCTGCGTTACAAACGACCCTGTCACTGGCAGAAAATGAAATCCGGGGGAGAAGGAGATGAATGCCTCCCGAGCACCGCGGCAGCCCCCCTCCCCGCCCCCCCCCCGCCGTCCCTCCCCATGAGGTTGCTCTGTCATTGCGGGCGGTGACATTCAAATCTTTCTCTCCCACAGTGCCGAAGATTGTGATATTAGGTCCACCCGCCTCAGGGAAAACAACCATAGTAAGTGAATCATATTAAGTGTCGTAATACGTAATATCTCATTTACCTGCAGGGTTGGAATGAGGCTGCCCCTCAGCGGGTTTTCAACACCACCGAGCTTTTCTCCCTCCTTCCCCTCTCCTGCTTCTTAACTTACTTTCTTATCACGAGAGGCGGCATGTCGCTAGCAGAAACCCTGGAAAGCACAGGACACAACGGTATCGCTCCCCGCTCCCCGGCCAGCCAGAGAGGAGCACTGTCTCAGCTTTTGGGATGTGCCCTCCAGGGCGTTCTCAGGCCAACACAATCCTTGCACACCCTTAGTTTTACATCCTTCAAACACACTTCTTCTAGAAGTGGACCAGAATCGAGAGACTTTTGACACGGACTTTTGAGAGTCACTCTTCATGTTTTAGTTATGAAAGTTCAGTCCAAAAGGCATGGAAACTGCAACATAGACACTCAGACCCCCGACTCCCAGATTTTACAGAATTTCTCATTTGGCCACATGTGCTTTGATGATTCTCTCTCGACTTTAAAGGTCGAGAGCAAATATCTCATCCCACCACACCCTTCCTTGTCTTTCCTTGGAGACAGCCCCAGTCCTGACTCTGGTCCGCCTCCTCCTGCCTGTGGTTTCCATCTTAAACCCCTGTGTCAATACTTGTGACAGTTGCCATCATCTGAGATGGAACTCTGCCTTCTAGTCTTTATTTTTTTTTTAAGATTTTATTTATCTATTTGACACAGAGATAGAGAGAGAGGGAACACGAGCAGGGGGAGTGGGAAAGGGAGACGCAGGCTTCCCTCTGAGCAGGGAGCCCGATGCGGGACTTGATCCCAGGACCCTGAGATTATGACCTGAGCTGAAGGCAGATGCTTAACAACTGAGCCGCCCAGGCGCCCCAGAACTCTGTCTTAAAAGCCTGGCTAATAGACTAAGCTAACTGGTCCTTGATGAGCTGACGCTTTCTTTTCTTGGAGGAGGAATTCGAATGGCTGAGCCTTACCCAAGCCAACCCGCGTCTGCTAAGCTCTGGCATCATTTATATCCTAGCGTTCTGTCTGTCTCTCTGTCTGCCCATCTGCCCATCCCTCTAGCCTTCTGCTTGTCGGTCTATCTGTGGTTTTTCTACTGTGCCCCTCAGGATCAGGCTGCCAGTTTTCACTCCTGTCTGCTGTTTCACTGCTAGAAAACTGCTCCCAAGCCTGGCCGTCGCAAGCTTAGCAGGTGCTCTGGGGGAAGCCGCTTCCGGACTCCCCTCCAGACCTGCCTGATCAGAATCTCCGGGGAGAGGCACCCCCCGCCGCCCCCGGAGCCCGGAGAGGCCGCTGCTGGGCTGGCGGCCTCTGCACTAGACGGGTAGGCTCCCAGGCCACGTTAAGGCTGAGTCAGGTTGCTCAGGGTGAGGGGTCTCCTTTGGCAAAGGGCCTTTGTCTTTGAGACATTCGGCACTCTGGACCCACCACGCTCAGCCCATTCTGACCTCTGGCGAATTTGCTGGGTAGAATTCCTGGAGCACCACGGACACAGACGGCTTTGCTCATCTAGGTCCAACTTGGCTGAGGCCCATTTCACCTCCTGGTGAGGTCAGGGCCCACTGCACGTGGCTGGTGTTTGAGCTACAGACATTTTGGTGAATTCGCTCTTCCTGTCTCTGACCGCTACCTGGGGACACACAGACTCTAATTTTGCAGGAAGATGACACGCAGTAAAATCCAGACAGAGCCCTAAAAGGCTTTCATCACTGACATCTCCCAGTACAAGCAACAGAGAGAATTAAGGTTCATACTTGCCCTGGGGGACTTCAGGGCCTTCTGACTCATCCTGATGCTGAAATGGTCATCAGCGTAATCTTGGCATTGAGAACATTTTATTGCATTCTTATTCCGTGAAAGGCATTTATCCATATAGAGTATACATAGCCGCCAATGGACGAAACATCTATTTGGCTAGACTAGGTCATGTCCCGATCTAAGGAACAATGAGTGAGTATGATCGTGACCCATATTTGGGTCCTGTCCCTGCATTTCCTGTTGTAAACCTTCTGAGGCCCACAGAACTGGGACAGGGATGCCAAGGCAGCTACAGGCATGGCCCGTCCTTAGGTTTTCTAGGGATCACTGGCTGCTGGAAGAACAGAGAGCATTTAAGCGGCATTCTTGGGCTGGGAGGGACCCTGTGGGCTTGTCCCCCTTGGTGGCCTCCTTCCCGCTGGAAATCATTATGCTTCTGGCCGTTTCTAGTAGAATGTGGAAGGACCTGGGTGTTTGAATGGAGTCCCCCCATTCCAGCATTCACGACAATGTCCTTGTTTTCTTTCCTTTCTTTAGGCGATGTGGCTTTGCAAGCATCTGAGCACCAATCTTCTCACGACGGAAAACCTGATCGCCAGGGAATTTTCCTCGCTGGCTGCGGTTGCCAGGAATCATTATCAGAACATGAAGGTAGGACTGGCCCTGGGGCATGGGTGGGGGCGGTGGCAGGCAGGAAAGGGAGATGGGGTGACAGCTCCCACAGCTCCCCCCTCTCCTCCCACCGCCCCGCTAGCTTCTGTGAGGGAGATGCAGGGCAAAATGAGATACAGGCGTGGTGTGATGGGAGGGAGGAGACGGTTCTCAAGCAGGCACATCCTGGTGGGGATGGAGGTGAGGGCTTCCTGGCAGAAAGGGTCACTCGTAGAGTGAGGAGGCCACTCTGTGCTGACGGAGTGGCCTGGACCCGCTCTTCCCAGGGTCAGCCCCACGGCTCCAAGGCCAGGGGCAGGGGCTTCGTCCACAGGTGATGGAGCGCCCCCATCTGGACGGACGGGCAGGGGGGTTAAGGGCCGTCGTCTGGCTGTCTCAGCCCTGGGAGGACCAGCAGCTGTACCTCGGGGTTTCCTCCTGCGGCCCCTGGCGCTGTGGGGCACTCTGTGGCACCAGGGCTGCCCTCCCCGTTCTCTCCGTCTCGCTCACACACAGCTGTGGGTGGCATCCCAGGGCGCCCAGGGTTCTGTTCCTAAAATCTCACCGACCGCATATTTGAACCCTTTTATTCTGAATGGAAAGTACAGAACTTCGTTATGTTGTTTCCTTCCATACAAATAGGAACTTCGAAATGTTTCTTCATAATCCCCTCTGGACTATGAGCGGATCTCTTAGGCCTTTTGAGCAGCTGTCACAAAGCGCCACAGCCCGGGTGGCTTGGCGGCAAGGGATTGATTTGTCCCAGTTCTGGGGTCTGGGGGTCTAAGGTCACGCTGCCAGCAGAGGCCGTGTCCTGAGAGGGCCGTCTCCTCGCTGTGTCCTCACATGGTGCAGAGGGCAAAGCAGCTCCCCGGGGTGTCTTGTTTCAGGGCAGCAATCCCATTCACGAGGGCCCCACTCTTATGACGGAATCACCTCCCTGAGTCCCCCCAGCCCAACACGGTCACCTCAAGGCCCCCCTGCTCCCTGGCTCTGGCTTGCAGGAATCGGTGTGCTTATGGGAGGGGGGCGGCCACCGGCATTTGGGGGTGGAAACATGGTTTTAGAAAGAAAGCGGTCATCTCATTTTCAGACAGCTTTTCAGGGTAGGGGAGGCAAATTTATTTCTAGGATAAAGATGCTTTTATCCGGTTTATCAAATTCAACAGAGGAGAGGATTTTAAAGAAATTCCTCCTGGGTTTCATTACACTAATTATCGGCATATTTCAGACTACACTGACGTGCTTTCAAGGGTGTCTGGTTGGGGGTCCGCGGTTAGGAAGCACAGGGGAGGGAAGATGAAAGACAAGGCCATCAGGACTGATCAAGGAGTAAAAAGTCCTGAAGGGCCAGCACCGTGTGCATCGGGCAGCTGCGCGTGGCCTGGCCACAGGTGGCAGTTGCCAGGCATGGCCTTTCCTTAAGGGTCGTCTTTAAGTCACCTGTGGATCTGGAGCCTTTTACAGCTCTCTTTGTAAGTAACGAAAATACCTTCAAATCCCTCCTCTTCTGTCCATCTCGGTTCTGCCCTCCTACTCGGAATTCTTACACGTTGCTGGTGTTAACCAAGACCTCCTCATTTTAGGCATTTCCAGACAGTTCCCCGTCTGGAAATACTTCCGCGTCCCCTCCTGTGTGCTGTGTGCTCTTGGGAGACCCAAAGATTAACTCCTCCTCCTGGCCTCCGGGAACCCCAGGGGAGGAGGGGGGTGCCCAGGCTAAGGGGCATGGAAGCCTTGTGCTGTCGGCAGCTTGGCTGACTGCGTCACTCCCCCGCCCCCCCAAAAGCGTTCTCTGACCAGTGACTGACTCATAGGCACGGGCTCGTGGCTGGGAGAGGGGATGGGCTCCGTGGGGCCTTAGCCACAGTCGTTCTGGGAAAAACCTTCTGAGCCTAACTGCAGAGTTCATGGGAAGAGTCCAGAATTAGGCAAAGGGCCACCAAACCATGCAGGCAGGGAGGGATTGGACCAGCTTTTTTGTTTTTAACTGTTTGTTGTAAAATATTATGGCATGACTCAGAGACAGTGAGAAAGGCCTTAGAACCCTCAAGGGCCCATCGCTGGCTTCAAGCAGCATGGGCTCCCAGCCATCTCATTCCTCAAGTTGCCCCACACCCCCCTGCCCCCGGGTCATGAGAGCAAACCCAAACGGCATTGCATTTCATCCGGAGTGGTTTCAGTCTCTATCTGCTGGGACACTCAGTGCACAGTGACCAGGCCACATGTAAAAATGGAGCCTTGGGGCACCCGGGTGGCTTAGTCAGTTAAGCATCTGCCTTCGGCTCAGGTCATGATCCCAGGGTCCTGGGTCATGTTGGGCTCCCCGCTCAGCGGGAAGCCTGCTTATCCCTCTCCCTCTGCCTGCCGCTCCCCCTACTTGTGTGTTCACTCTCTCTCTCCCTCTGTCAAATAAATAAGTAAAATCTTAAAAAAAAGAAAAGAAAAGAAAGAAAGCAAACTCACCAGTCTTTCTTTAGTATCGGGTCAGGGTTAGGCTCTCTGAGCAGACAGCTTTCTCGTGGTGCTCCAGCCCCTCGTGCCCTCTGCCCGGCCCCAGGGCACTCTGGGTGTGCACACATCCCTCAGCAGGTGCTTCTCGGCTCCTCTCCGCCTCGACCAAGGCCACCTTTGCTCTCAGCTTATCCTGTTTAGTCACATCCTTTTCCCTCAGCTGCTCACTCTGGCTTGTTCCCTAAGCCTGCCCTCATTCGCTATCACAAACACTGGGTAGGGGAGCCCTGGGGGCGGGCTGGGGAGCAAGAGGGCGGCCCGAAGGAGCCCAGGGCACAGAAGTGAAGGAGGCACCGGAGGTGCTGACCCTGCGCTTGTCTGAGCCTGAGAGTCCGCGTCTCCTTGGACTCTGGCCAGGGCTTCCGGAAGCCTAACCCGCCCAGGACCCAGTGGAGTTTGGGAAAACTGAGTCCTGTGGGTTTCTAATGACGCAGGACGTGGTAGGAAGAGGTTATTTCTCTGCTACAGAAGCTGGGCGTGGTTGCTCTGGGATGTTTTAATTGCTAAGGAACGTTCTTACTGAATCCCTGCAGGAGAACAGACGTTCGAGAAACTTCCTGGTCTAGGAGTTCCGTCTTTGTGGCATACGAGCCTCTCCTGGGCCCTGCTGGACTCGATTGGTCTGAATCCTGATGTGTGGGGTGGGAGTTTCAGACGCTCCCCAGGGAATTCTAACATGGCTGTGCCCCCCCCCGCCCCGCCCCGCCCCGCCCCTTTCTCAGTGTGGTTGTCACTCTTACAACACAATTGTCACCCAGTCAGGGTTTCCTGGGCATGTAGCTGTCGTATTAGGCCACCACAGCCTGTTCGTCGAATGGATCAGTGATGCAGGCTCTGAAGGCCGGTCAGACGGGAAGGAGCCAGAGCTGGGTTCTTCCCAGCTGCGGTGTCGGTTACTCCTTTCAGTCCCGCTGACAAAGTTAAGATCCGGTGGAGCCCGGTGCAGCCATGGCCCGGCTGCCAGGGCCGCTGTTTCCTTTAACACCCAAAGAAGAGAATGTGCACCGTCTGGCCCTGCCTCCGTCTACACCCGGCGATGGAGGGCTCTCCAGTGTCGCTGAGGATTTCTGGGGTCACCCCAGTCCCGTGGGTGGCCTCCCGCCATGCCCTCTCCAGCCTCGCTGCTCCGTGTCCCGGAGGCCACGCTGAGACAAAAGCGCGTGGTGCTGGAACCCTCCGCTCTCTCGTGTCCCCCCTGCCACTCCAGGTGGCGGTGTGAACGGGCCTTGCGGAAGGTTCCAGGTGGTGGAGATGCTGCCTGCGGCCCGTGAGAGGGCGTAGGTCCGAGGGCCGTTCTCTCTGTGAAGTCCGTTGGCCTTTGCCGCTGCAGGGTCTCTTCTGGCTCGCGTCATCCCAGCGAGGAAGCCCAGATGTGAGAAGTGAAGGGAGGTGCCCGGAGGGGCAGAGCCGGGGTTCCACCTGCCACCACACGTGGCCGCCTGGCACCTCAGCAAACCAGCACGTCACTCTGTGGGGGGCACCTCTGAGGTCAGCTGATCGGTGGGCTTTGGGAGCTGGACCGAGAGGAAAGGTCCAAGCTGAGCCCATGCAGCCAACTCTGCCCGTGATGAGAAGAAAGCAGGGAGAGGAGAGGCTGGAGGCCTGCGTCTGATCGGGGCCTGCTCTGTGACCAGCGGGCTGGTCACAGGGCTTTACCAGTTTGTCCCTGATTCTCCCCACAACACCGGGCCTTGTGCGCTGGGGTGGGAGAGCACGGCAGAGCTCTGGGAGGAAGGAGCCCGATTCCTACAAAGACAGTTTGGCAGGACTCTGAGAGGTGCCCCCTGGAAGCCCGTCGTTGATGTGACACATCAAAGCTGGCACTGAGACAGCGCCAAGGCAGGGAGCTTCGGGGGGTACCCAGGAGGGGCTGTGCTCAAAGTCATGGGCCTGTCCCCTGCTGGGCAGGCCCCAGCAGTGCTGTGCTCCACCTGGACCTGTCTCCTTTCAACCCGTGTTCTTTGGCTGGCTGGCACCTCCCCCACCCCCATCTCCCCCTCCCCACCACCCTCCCGCCTATCCTAGTACCTGTTTGCTGCCTTCTGAATGGGTGCCGTCAGGGACAGGAGACTAATCTAAAAGGGAAACGGGCCTCAGCGTGGAAGCTGGCTCTGCCTGGGGTCAGCAGGGGACATGAGGGGACAGGAAAGGGCGGCTCCCTGTTGACCCCCTTCCCTCGCCAGCTGGGGTAAGTTCCCCGGGAGCGCTGGGTGGATAGGGGTGGGGCAGAAAGGCACCCTCCCCAGCAACCTCTCCTGTGTGGGGGAGGGCTCTTGGGTACTTGAGTTTGCTTTCAAGACAGTGGTTCTCCGGGTGTGGTCCCCAGACCAGCAGCCTCAGCGTCCCTACCTTGAGGGTCCAGGAGGATCCGAGCACACCAGAGCTGAACCCCTTTGGGGACAGTTCCCCCACCGCCTGCGCCAGTACCCTGTTCCCTCTCTCTGAATTGCTCTGTGGGGGAGCCAACCTGTGCCCGCTCGCTGAAGCAGGGCAAACATCCATGGTTAGAAGTGGTTGGGCACCATCTACTCCCCACACTCTCCCTGCCGGGACACAATGTGAGGCGTGGGCACACACTGGCACGTGTACCCTTTCTAAGCCAGCCTGGGCAGTGTACAGCCTGTTGGAGAGGCTCTGGCGTCCCGGCTGTCTGTTTCTCCAGGTGCTCTGACGGCACTCCAGGCAGACATGACAGCATTCCCGAGGCAGGATCTGGTCTCCAAACCCTCACAGTTGCTGACTCTAGAATGAAGGACCTGGGCTTTGCTCCAGTGTCACTAAAATGTCACCATTAGCCCTAAGGATACTTCAGGAAATTGCCTCCCCCCACCCCCTGCCAGGCCTACATGGTCCGACTCTGGGGTTCCCCAGCTTGCAAAAAGGAGCAGAAGGTAGATTTCTCGCCACCTGAGCCGGGCATCTCTGTGTGAACCTAGTGCACACCCCTGGACCCTCATCTGCACCTGGCAGGAGCCCCTCCCCTCCTGGGGGCCAGTCAGCCCTGATAGAGCTTGGGGTGTGCTGTCCGGGGCTGGCCTGGGGGTCTGCTTTGGCCAAGCATTGAGGTGTTTGTGAAGAATCACCAGCTTTTAGTGATCTTAGGTCAAGGACATAAGGGAGTGGGTTTTCCAGGCATCAGCTCCGGGGCATTCAAGGTTTTGTTAGAAACATCAAACTTGGTTGTGAAGAGTGGGATGCTGATTCTGGCCAGAGAAAGTTCAGAAGAGAGACAGAAGGTCGGCCATCCTTAACTTCCTCCCTGCACACCCTCCCCGCCCCCCACACCCGTGCCTTTGCAGGGCCCAGGGAGAGCACAGTGCTGAAGAGGCAGGGCTCTGGCTTCCCTGCTTGGGTTTAAGTTCAGCCTCTGCCCCTCCCTGGTTGGGAGGGGGCTTCTCCTCTCTGAGACTCAGCTTCTCTATCTGTGAAGAGAGTACAGGTTGTCCAGAGTTATAAACATCGAATAATGTGGCTGGGCACAGTGCCCAGCACAAAGGGTATAATCAACAGGTCATTAATACTATTTATTGAATGTATTCTGGAACATGACGTTTCGTTAACTCATCAGCTGGCAAGGGCATCCTCTTTCCTTGGCACTGACTTGAGGCTGGGGCAGAGGTGTGCTGGTCAACATTTGCCAACCAGCTCTCTGGGGAAAACAGCTCATCTTTGCAGCATTCACCCATTTCCAGGGTATAAATACTCTCCCACGGCTGATTTCAAGCTACCACCATGAGGTCTCTGAGCAGAGTTGAGAAGAGATGGGCATCACGCCCCCCCACCCCCGCACACCGTCTGGGGTACAAAGATAGTAAGACTCGGTCCCTTTCCTCCAGGAGTTTTGAGACTTCCTGGGGAATTGGACATGTGAGCAGACCCCTGGAAGGCCTTGTGGTTTGAGTAGTAACAGAACTCACTGTTAAGGATTATGGCGGCTCCTAGCCTAGCCTGGGGAGGGTCAGGGAGGACTGCCTGCAGGTGGTGGCTCTTGGGCCAAGGCTCTGAGGGAGCCTGGAGTCACTCAGGTGGGGTGGGGGGAGCATCTGAGTGGAGACACAGGATAAGCAAGAGTGGAGGGGGAGCTGTCAAAGGGGTGGTTGGTGGAGAATGAGGCTCAGGGTAGGGGTGGGGGCTGCAAAGTGGGCCCGGGCTTTCCAGAGGCCTCTGGACATCAGTCAGGGACTGGGGAAGCTTCGTGTCATCACAGCCAGTTCCGCAATGCTCAGCTGAGCCCCCTGGCCTACCAATCACGGGTCCTTTTTGGCTCGGTATACGAGTTAGGACCCTCATTCTGCGTGTTGTCTTTCCTTTAGAAACTGTCCAGCACACTGCTTGTCAGTCTGATTCAGGAACGCCTGAAGGAGGAGGACTGCGTCAGGCGGGTAAGAAACCCTGTGTGCAGCGGCTCGGGGGCTCCCAGAGAGAGGGGCTCTGTCACCCGATAAAGGGAGAGTGAAGGGCATGGGTTCAGGTCCCAGCACAGAACCTGCAGAAGAGGGGAGAACAGACAAACCGGATCTCAGTGACGTTCAGTCTGTGGAGGTGGGTTTCGCCTTGGATGGAGCCGAACAACCAGCCGAGGAAGTCTCTACTGCCCTCTTTCTTGAAGGGATTTGTCCCTGGGCTCAGAGTTCTACACCCCCAGCTTGCCGTCCTCACACCTCACAGGGTCCCACCTCCTTCTGGCCTGCGTGGGTCTGACGGAAGGGCGGTCACCCAGACTCCCACCCAGGCAGTCCTCGGGGACTGTTCTCGCTTCTCACAGTTAGTCGCCGTTTGTCTGGCATGCATTCCTTCGGATTGATTCTTTTGGGGGTTTGTTGAGTTTCTTCAGTTTATAAGTTTACGTTTTCCTCCAAACTTGGGCAGTTTTTGGCCATTATTTTCTCCAATAGTTTCTGTGCCGTTCTTTCCCCCGTCTCCTGAGGCTCCAGGGCCATGAGCACCAGCTCTGTGGTTCCCTCTGCGGGCGCTGGGCCCCATTCTCTGTTTGCTCCCCTCTGTCGTGGATCGGATCATTGCACGGAAGCAGCACTGAGGCCTTCTTTTCCTGTCTCCGTTCTGTCGGGCCCATCCAGGGAGCTTTTAATTTGGGTTGTCGTTTCTCAGTTTCCAGAATTCCATTTGGTTCTCACTGTCTTCTGTTTCTGAGACTATTTGCCTGTGCATTTACTTGTTTGAGCTCCATGGTTATTATTGGGTCTTAATACAGATACTTCAGTGGGGGCGCCTGGGGGCTCCGTTGGTTGAGCGTCTAAGTCTTGATCTCAGCTCAGGTCTTGATCTCAGGGTCATGAGTTCGAGTGCCACATTGGGCTCCACACCGGGCGTGGAGCCTGCTTAAAAAACAAAAACAAGAACAAAACAAAACTGGCTGCCTCTGAGTTGGTCTTTTCCCACATGAGCTGAGATTTTCCCAAATGTCCTTGTGTTGCATGATTTTGTAAACTGGACATTGTTCATATTGTTGTGAGGTTCCGGGTCTTGTTTAAATTCTGTGGTGGATGTTGGTATTGTCTTCGTAGACCGCTGACTCACTGGGGCTCGGGCTGCAAGTTCCAGCCTCCTGCTCTGTGTTGCGGTTCCCCTCCCGCTTCTGTCTTCGAAGCCTTTGCAAGTTCCGTGTGGGGCTCTGCAGCTCTGTGCTGTGTGCGCCGCTCAGCGGGGCCCGGGCGGTGGTCCGCGCTCTGCTTCGTCTCTTGGTGTCTTTAGAAAGCTGTCTGGGGTCACACCCTTGCACGCACAACCTGGGGGGAGCCCACGAGTCCGTAAACAGTTTCATCTGGTTGCTTGCCCGAGCTGCTCTCTCTGCCATTTCCATGGAAACTTCCAGTTCCGTGGTTCTCCTCTTTTTGGGCCTCTTTCTTTGGCCAGAAAGCTGGGACTTAATTTCCTGCTCTGTCACAGGCTTCCTGCGATGGCGGCCATGTGGCAGGAGAACCACAACGCAAGGAGAGGAGAAATGAATGAGGCTTTGCTCCATTCTCTGGGGACTGCAGGGGAGGGGCCCCTGGTCCCCTCAGACCTGCAGGCACCTGCGGGACCCCTGTGTCGTGGCCACTGCAACACGGTGGCCGGGACGCTGGGGTACGAGAAAGCAGAGGAGAAAAACTTGCGGAGATCTCCCCCACCATCTGACTGTCAGGAGTGCCCTCTCCTGCTGCGCTAGCCAGACATCGCTCTCTTGGTCCCCACCTGTCACCCACCGTCGGACCAGGCTGGGGTGCTGGCTTGGTGGTATTTCGAATCCCGGTCTTCTTTCCAAATTCACCTACTACTGTATACTTTCCTGGTTCCTCGCGGGGCTGCCCCGTGCCTGCAGTCCCTGCCTGAGAGCTGCGTCCAGTGGGAGTGAGAGGGTGGCCCTGCAGGCCTCTTCCTGCCCAGAACCACAGCTCGTGCGCTTGCAGCGTCTCATATTTACCCGAGTGTCCGCACGCGCACTCTCCCTCTCTCTCTCCTGAAATTCCTCGAGAGGCCCAAACCGGGGGAGATCCCGGCGCATCTTCCTGGAGTGCTGGGGAACAAGGAGCCGTCCTGGCAGCCTCTGTCTGCGCCGTCCGTCCTCAGCGCCGTGAGTCTAAATCACGGGAGAGCCACGGAGGAGCTGCGATCTGGGTCTCAGAGTCTGGTCGAGACGGTGTGTCTTCCTTCGACCGCGGGTTGTGCCCAGTGAGCCGATGGTCTCCACTACCCGGCACAGGCCAGTGCCCAGAGGGCCGAGGCCGTTCTAAATTGGGGAGAGGCAAATGTTCTCTGTCAAGGCCAGATAGTAACTGTCCTGGGCTCTGCGGGCCATGTGGCCCTGTGTTGCCGCTGCTCAGCTCTGTTGTAACTTGAAAGCAGCCGTCACAGTGCGTAGGTGAACGGGTGCACTTTGTTCCGGTAAAACTTGTTTACTCGAATGGGCAGCAGGCCAGGCTAGGCCCAGGAGCCACAGATCCCTCTCCATGCAAACGTCTGCCCTTTCTCTTCAGTTCTGAATAAAAAACCGACTCCCCGCTACTCACCATGGACCCCCACCCCACACTCTCACCCCAGGCTCCCTGTCCTCTGTCCCACCTGATCTAGCCCGTCCTCTGGGATGGGGGCAGTAGGGTTCAGGGGTCACGTGGCCCCAGTGAGCCAGGAGGAACTAAGGCCCAACAGGAGGAAAGGGAGGCAGCAGGGCTCAGGCTCCATGTCCAGCCCGGAAGGGGGGATGCCCTCATTCCTCCAGGCCCAATTCCCACTCCCACCCCCAGCCCCTTGGGTTAGGTCTCAACAGAGGCCGACCTCCGCGTCTCCTTCCCAATAGGCCTGGGGCAGCCCTCCAGGGCAGCCCTATCCCTGTCCAGGTGCCAACCTGCTGCTCTCTCTGTCTAGGATCTCCCTCCCACCCCACCCCTGGCAAAATAAAGCCTCCTACCCGCCCCCCCACCACAAACACATACACAAAGCCAACTTCTACCCTCCAGCAGTGTTAGAAGGAAGACCACTGAGCCATAGGTTCATTTTAAGTCTCGTTACCTGCTCCCAAGCCGGTGTGGCTAGACACCTTCCCAGATGATGGCCTGTTGCAGGCACCCCATGGTCCTTGCTGCTGGGACCCTTCCCCTCTGCCTCAGCCCCCCACGAGCAAGGTGGTCACTTGGCCTTGAGTAATCTATAGTTGGAGACAACATTGCATGACCAAAGCCGGCCCAGCTGTGAGAAGGGCCATGAGGGCTGCTAACCAGGCCAGGAGAGCCAGGGTGTTCCAGAAGCCTCCAGAGATGGGGCTGGGGTGGTCTGTGGAGAGACGGTCTTAGGCGGAGGAGATGACAGACACAATGAGGCTCAGGCCCCTTCCGTACTCAGCTCAACCAACCTCTGGCCAATTCTTCTTAAAACTGACCCATCAATCGATCACGCTTTTGAAGGTTTCCTCTCTTTTATCTGGGAGATGCGGAAACAATCCCTTGTCAGGAAGGAAGGGGGAGGCGAGAGCCCCCTAAGCGATGGGAACCAGGCCGACACTCTCCCATACAAAACGCTCTACGCGTTAATCCATAATAGATTATGAATTTGCCGAGTCAAATCAAACTCTTGCACCGCAGCTCGCCAGGCCGGAGGCATTCGGGTCTGCTTCTCTTCTCTTCACTAAGCTGCTTCTCCATTGTTCAGAGCAGTGCTGGTCCCATTTGGCCAAACACCGGGTGTTACTCCTTTGGTATGAGTGTACCCAAGTCACCCAGACCCACACCTGCCAGCAGGTTGGGGGCTACATTTAAAAGCAGAGCCGGGGAGGTGGGACACCTGCCGGGTTCAGTCAGTAGAGCATGTGACTTTTGATCTCAGGGTCCTGAGTTTGAGCCCCACGTTGGGTGTAGAGATTACTTGAAAATAAAATCTTAAAAAAAGAAAAAAGAAAAAAAAGGCAGAACCACAGGGACACAGCCCTCCTCGCATGTGAGGCAAATTCAGTACACTGGGAGTTCCCCGAACCAGGACTGTCCTCGCCGTCAGCTGTGTCTCTGAACACAGTAGCTCCCCAGTTCCTGCCCCAGGGTCTCGCCCGCCCTGAGGATCATGGACTCCTTACCAGCTGCAACCCCGGCCACGTCGCTGTCCCAGTTGCAGTGGCTTCGTGCTCCGTCTCAGTGTCACCAAAGGTGGCAGGGTCTCCGCATGCCTAGTTCAGATTTCCTTTTAAGATGCTTACGACGCCAAACCACCTCGTGATCCAGGAGCTCGAGCCGGAACAGCCGTGTTCTGGCTGTTCTGCTCACAGGTCAAGCATTGGCCTTCCCTGGACGCTGCAGCACAGGAGAGGCCCAGAGCCGCAGCCCAGCTGACCACAGGGACAAGAAAGGCGACAGATCCTGCCGGGGGACCCAGCTCTCCACTCAGACCCTCGCTTTGCTTTGGGCCATGCATTACTCATCCTCCCGTGACCGAACCTTAGACAGACAGAATAGTGTTATTTCGTGCAATTTTCATAAATCACCGCATGTTTCTGGTGCATAAACGTTCAACCTGGAGTTCGGAGGCACGGACTCGTGCAGTTGGGTCATTGGTGCCTTTCCCCGGGGAGACAAACTGCCCAGAACTCGTGCCTCAGAGATCCAGGCACTGGATCCACACACAGGATCCATCTGGACTGGGCTGGTTTGGTCATGGAATTTCTGAAAATCTCTGCGAGTCACCAGGTCCTGGTTTCTGGGAGTAAAGATGGTGGTTCTCTCTGTGATTTCAGTGAGACCTCCCAAACTTGCCTTTGGTGACCTAGAATAGTTTCTGAAACATGCATTTACTGACTATAAACCTTCGTGAGCTTATCTAAAAGTTTGACACTCGACTGTTTGGGCGGTGTCCCTGCGGTGTGGACAGTGTGAGACCAGGCAGCCCCGGTCCTTGCCAGCAGCTACCACCACCATCGACATGGTGATAATATTATTAGTGTTATGAGTTAGTTGTGTTGTAAGTGATATCATTATTGGTTGTATTGTACTGTATGACTCTATTGTTCCTTATAATTAGTACTCCTGGTTGATTTAATTCTATTTGTTTAGTATGTGTAATGACATTACTGGGCATCATCAGTACTCTGCTGATGATGGTGCTTAGATGTCTGGTCTCCAAGGACTCGGTGCGCCTGGTCTGGCTCCTTGCTCACCGCACCACACTCAGGTCCCTAGACCTCGAGGCTGCCATCGTCCTTCCCTTGATGGTGACCACTGGTGGGTGTGTAGGGCTAAGGGCCACATCTGAGACCTCATTCATCTTGGCCCCAGCCCACTGGAGTAGGCACTGCCCTCACGTCACTGAGGGGTGCAGAATCTAAGACTTGCGGAGGTGGCCTATCCTGCTCGAGGTCCCGCAGCGAGTCCCAGAACAGAAAGGCAAACACGGAGTCCTGATTTGGCCACTCTGTTCTCGTCTCACCGGCGCACAGTGACCCTCCAGGGAGGGCTTCGCTCCAAGAGGCCTCAGGTCCCCCGTCCGCAGAAGGACAAGCTTGGCTTTGAGCTTTGAGCCCCTTCTGGCCTCACATTCTGATTCTGGTCCTGTCCGAGCCATTGTAACCTGCAGGGCAGAGAAGGACCTCCTTTAATGTGTTTGAAAATTTCTTAGCTTTAAGGGGTATCCGGTACCTTTTTCATCTCTTCCCTGTGGAGACAGGATTTCAAGAGCAAGAGGTGAGGCTCCTAATTATGTGCTTTGGTTGTTCGGAAACAAAACAAACCCTCATCCAAAAC
This sequence comes from Lontra canadensis, assembly GCF_010015895.1. Classification (NCBI taxonomy): domain Eukaryota; kingdom Metazoa; phylum Chordata; class Mammalia; order Carnivora; family Mustelidae; genus Lontra; species Lontra canadensis. The sequence goes on along the minus strand of NW_022631024.1, from coordinate 17,548,080 downwards.
AAACAGGCTTTCTTGCTTTTAGGGAAAGAAATGACACATGTGCATATTCATTGATATGGTAATTATCATTATTTAGCTACACAGGGACTAGAATTGGTAATTTAGAGCTCAAAAAGGAAGCAGGGAATAGCGTTCAGGGAAAAGTGATGCAATCATAACCCGTCAGGATTCTGTAGTTCATGTTGGGGGTTTTTCCTTCTCTTTTCCCTTTTTATTTTTTGGTCTAATGCAGTCTCTTTGAAGAATTTGTTTGAAGTGACCATCAAATGCGTTAGAGAAAGAGAAATTAGCACTTTGTATTGGAACGAGGAAGAGGAGGTGGGCTCTATCTGCTGGGGACCCATGGCCTTTCATGACCAAGGCCTTGACATCCAAGAGCTCTTCAGACCGCGTCTCTAAGGGCAGAGGGAAGCTAAGAAATGAGGCAGTGAGCTCAGGAAATTGGAGAGGAAAAGGCTCTAATACTGGAGAGATGCTGAGTCTTACTTCTCCAGGGTTTGGATCACGGAGGTCGCGTTCCTTCTTTGGCCCTGATCCATCCTCGAAGCTACCCTGCTTTCTTCCTGGCCCCACCCCCATACCGCTGCCGTGGGGATTGCTCAACATAAAATGAACGAATTTATTTCTTGACTGCGATACGTTCGTATGGTTCAGAAATCAAAAGGAGCCCAAGTCCCCCAACTCCTGCTCCCCGGCCAGTGCTCCCTTCCTGCAGTTGACTGATGTTGACACTCCCTTGAAAGAAACACCCCTCGGAGAGATGTTTGTATTTGAGGCCTACCGAAGTGGTTGTCGTTTTAAAACAAATGTTATGGTGTCTTCTGCTGCTGATAACCTTCGCTGTTTCCCACCCTGCCTGGCTGCCCAGTGTCGTTCCTCTGTCCCCTCATGCCTGCTGCCTTTCACACCGCCGCCGCCAGCTTCACCCGCACACTGAGGGGAGGGACTCCCAGTGGTTTCCCTGCCCTGGAGTCCACACCTCATGTAACCCTCTTCTCTTGAGTGGGAGCAGGACCCACAGAAGAGGACAGAGGTGAAGACGGGTCATTCCTGCGATGATGTTCCATGATCTAAGACTTTGAGTGGACTGGAGAGAGGGTCTCCTTACTGGCATGACAAGTAAGCTGCCATGTTGGACAGGCCCATGTGGGCAGCCTCTAGCCAGTGGGAAACCGGAGCACAGGAGGGAGTTCTGCCCCAGCCTGAATGAGCTCAGAAGCAGATTCCTCCTCGGTCAAGCCTCTGGATGAGAACACAGCCCAGCTGTCTCCTGGATTGCTGCCCTCCAAGACCCCAGCAGAGAACCCGGCTGAGCAGCACTCAGGGTCCCCCTCCACAGAAACTGAGATGATGAATGTGCTAGTTAAGCCACCAAGACTGTGCGTTTGTTACACAGCGATAGAAACCTGGTTCACGCATGTTCTTCTCACTGCCTGAGCCCCTCACCCCGCAGTGGGGCGGCTGCTGTTCATTCCTTAGTCTCCAGGTAGAGTCACTTCCTCAGACCCCCCAAGCTCGCCAAGCCCCAGGGAGCCTGGTGCCCTGTTACAGGCCTTCACGGCCTCCTCTTGCTCTCCTGCTCCTGCAGACCCGCACAGGCACGGTGAGGGGGACAGGGGCTCCGTCAGTCCCCATCAGCGCAGAGCCCCAGCTCCCCACATGGTGCCTGGCGCAGACGCCAAGCTCGGGAAACGTTTATGACTTCGTGAATGAGAGAATGCAGTTTGGCTGATTCCCCAGTCTCTACCACCAGGGCAATGCAGTCCTATCCTCACTTGCTGTTGGCCCAAGGAGGGGAAGGTGCTTAAAATACATTGTGACCGTGCGGTTGAGTCCGAACAGCCAACGACGGCTTCAACAACCGGAACGTGTTTGTCCCAAGGCTTCTCCGGGGAAAATATTTTGATGGTTGCCCTGGCGTGGTTTTATGTAACTCTTGGGGAGACCTGTTTGGTGACTTTCCTCATCACATCCCAAAATTGTTTTCCATTATCAGTGCTTTCAAGGTTCCCCTTTGGCCTTGGTCCCCTACAGCTTGACAGATTCAACTGCTGTGCCCCAAGAGTAGCACTGTGGCCCCGAAAGCCTGGGTTCAAGGTTTGAGAACCATCTTCCAATTCGATCAAGACGCCCCGTCCCTAGACTACCTGCGTCCTCCCTCGTCTTCTCTTTCATGGACTGGAAGAAGGGTTAGCCGCCAGGAAGCTGGATTTTGCAACGTTAAATGAAGGCTTATTGTAAAAACAATGGTGCCTTGTGGAGGAATATCAGTTTTTCTAAAAACATTGATTTAGAAGTCATCCTACCTAAAACCTTTTACAGAAGAAGAAACTGAGGCCCAGATGGAAGAAGGGACTTAGCTAAAGTCAGAGGACCAGTGGCCAGGATAGCAGGGCACAGTAGCCCTTGCTGCACTGAGGTTCTGGGGGGCCCAGCTTCCGCCGGGGTCTCTGCGATATCATGCCAGGCCCTTTGACAAAGGCACGTTTGTGTCCCCAGAACCAGACTAAGTTGGAAGGTCACGGGTGAGAAAGTACCTGGCTAAGAGGAGAAAAGGAATGTTTTGATGTATGGTCGCCTTTGGCCCCCAGCTGTGTGGTGGAGATGGAAAGCCTTGTACCCAATTACCATGGCTTGTCAGACGGTGGGAGTTTATCATCCAGGAAAAGCCAGAGGCCCCTGCGCACCAGGGGCATGATTTATGGGCTCCGCAGATGGCTTGTGTCTGCCTCTGCTGGCCAGAGCTGTCCTGGGAATGTCTGGGCAGCAGCTAGGAAGAAAGCAGAAGGGACCCGGTGGGGAGAGCCCCCCAGGCCTTGGCACGTCTCCTTGTGGAGATCCCTGTGATCGCAGGTGGAGGCGTGCGCTCCGGGGTCCACAGGGCTCCCTTGCTCTCCCTATTTGATGAGGTCCTACAGCAAGTGCTCAGCACCGCGCCTGGCTCTGAGGTCCACTTAGGCAGGGTGAAGACGCTTTTCCCGTGTAAGGAGGGGTGGGTGAAAACAGGTCACGTCCGGGCGGGGGAGGACTGCTCCTTCCCACTTCCGCGCACTGGAGTCCCGTGTGCTTCTGGGGGCGGCGCGGACCCGCCGCCCAGCACGCTGTCGGCATCATTACTCGGGCGAGTTCTGGAACGTCCCCACTACCGCATGGATGAGAATTAGCAGTTTTTTAAATGTTGGGCCGGAGGAAAAGAAATCAATGAAATTTAAAAACCAGCTGGAGTCCATCTCTGCTTCTACCCACACGCCTTGGTTTTTCTTTGATTCTGTGAGCTTCCGCTGGGGATGGCGTTCTACTGCTCGGGGTGGGGAGGACTAGCTCAAAGGTGCAGAGCTCGAGGCGAGCAGCCAAGCACATGGAGCTCGTGCCCCAAGAGGGCTGCTCCGGGCTGTCGGCAGGCATCTCCATCATGAGCGGGGCAGGAACTGGCCCTCTGGGCTCAGCAGACCGGTGCCCTCCCGAGCTGCGTTCTGTGTCCCCGCGTGGTCTTTCTGCTTCCCAAACCGTGATGCTTGGAGCCCCAGCCAAGGTGACGCTGTGCTCCAATGGACACTAGACGTCAGCATCCTCGCGTCTGTCCCTGCTGCACCCAAGGGGAGCCTGCGGGACATCATCCCGTCCGCACCCGGGTCACCCGTTCTAGCCAGCTCTGCCCGGTCCCCAGCAGTCGGTCAGGTCTCCCTAATGCCCCCACCACACGTCCGGAGTGGAAACCGGCCCCGGTCCGCCAGGACGTGTGGTCGGCCACATGAGGTGTAAACAGGCCTCGGCTTCAGTGAGCTGCAGAAAGATCACCTTGCCCCATGACTCGTCAGGCCTGTGGTCTTGGCGTGGTAGAGGTCAGGAAGAGTGAAAACGAAGGCTGAGCGCTGTGAGCCGAGAGCGGAGTCAGCTCATCGAGATGAAGACACAAGTAATGGTTAGCCGGCTCTTAGGAGCCCGTGGTATGTTGCAGACACTGTGCCAGTGTGTGAGGCATTTTCTGATGGGAGCCACACAGCTGTCCCACAAAGGCGTCAACAACTAAGACTTATGTGCACCTAAACTGTGCGCGAGGACCCATTCCAGAAGCCCGTCATGTTCAGAACATCCGGCCTCACATCATCTCCCTCCTTGGGCTGAAGAAAGAGTGTCATCGTTGGATGCCAGACTTTGGTGCCCAATGCTGACCTTGCTCCTTGAATCCCCAGTTGGGGGAAGTTCTGCGGCGGGGGCGCTCGGGGACCTCTGTCTTTCATCTAAATGTCCTGGAGGCTCCCAGTTACATCGCGGGAGAGGAGGGCATGAGGTGGCACACTTGGGACCGTGGACCCTGAAGTTTCAGATTTACCTGGCAGGCTTCCGGAGAGCCCTTTTCTTTGTCCCTTTCCAGGCACAGATAGACACTTTCCCGCCCAGAACGTGAGTCAGTATTTACGGCGGGAGCACTGGCGGGTGGAGGAGCCTGAGTCCAGCCGCATAACCTCCCCCCGTTTGCTTGATTTCTCCTCCTGCCATTAGGCTGCCATCCATCACCCGTCTTTCGTCCTCTGACAGGAGGAACGCGGGGTTTCCTTGCCATGTTTCGACACTCACGGGTTTACAGATGTCATGCACATCCTCTGAGGAGCGCGGTTTTATTGATCAACAGCTCTGCGGAGGCCTGGGCTGCGCGCGCCTCCAGCCCCGACGCTGTTGGGATGGCAGCGCGGCCGAGGACGGTCTGGCCTCCGCTCCGAAAACTTATGGCAGGCGTCTCGGCAAGGCAGGGCTCGGGGTCGGGGGGAGTCTCAGGGGTCCCTCCTCGGGGGGTGTTTCTGACCCCTCGCCCGAGGCCGTGTTTGGCCGGTGGGTGTGATGTGGGGCCCAGGTGTGCGCACACGGAGCAGCGGCCCCCAGGGGTCTGCAGGTGGCAGGTGCACGTGACTATCCCTTTTACTGTGGGCACCAGGGAAAGCAGGTGACGGGATGCAGCCCCGAGTCTGATGTCTGAGCAGCCGTAACTTGTGCGCCGGCAGAGAGAGGACCCTGGTGATGCTGGAAACAGAGCAGGACGGGGAGCCACCACGTGGAGCAGAGGCCCGCCTCCCAAGAGCTGGAAACGCCAGCCGGAGGGGCAGAGCAGAGGGTGGCCGCTCCTTGTGCCCTCGTTCCTAAGCTCTTCACTCCTTGGTTCCTCAGTGAGCCGGGCACGACGAGCAGTGTGGTGTGGGCCAGAGGCGGGGACGCATGCCGGGCGCCTCCACTTCTCCAGCACCCACGTCCGCCAGACAGGATGTGAGCCTTCACGTGCATCTAACCCCACCTGCCAGCAAGGGTGGGCGCTTCCCGGACGGGAAGTAGTGACAGCCCGCACAGCTGGGAGGTAGGGGTCCTGGGGTCCCCATCTGGCTCAGTACCGTCAGTCAGTAGGATTTGAAAGACGTGGAGAGTCACACGGTGGTTTTCAGCTGTATTCTGTAACATAGTCGTACCCCGACTTGACTCATTAGCCGACTGATAGACTGCCTCTGCCATTAACAGCGCGTCGGGGTGTTGGTCAGGACACGAGCGCAGGTGTCCATTTCTGGGTGTGCCTTTCCTTTACTGAGACTTGGTGGCATTCGTTCCTGTCGAGACTGGTGAATTCTTGTTCTCTGAAGGCAGGATCGGTGCTCTCACATTTTCTTTGCAACAGTTGGCTAGGTTGGGCTTTTCCGGGAGCAGCAGAAGGGGGTGGAACCTCTGGAAGCGGAAGATCAAGGCCTGAGGTGAGAGGAATTTAGGAAGACCCGAGCAGGGGTGCCGGCCTCCTGGCACATCGGGAGCCAATGCCCCGGGAAAGTGAGCTGAGCTGGGAGAGAGGGAGTAAGAGTGGGAAGGTGCTTTCTCCAGGGAGACAGAAGGACAGAGGGGCCAGCACCCTGTGGGGGTGGGGTGGGGGAGCGGAGGGACAGGGCCTCCTTGTGGAGGTGTGGCCCTGTGTCACTCAGGGCCCTGCCCGCCTTGTGGGACCTGGCCTCACCACTTCATAAAGTCACCCCCTCTGTGGATTCAGCCTTTCTAAGTCTTGTGGAAATGCGGCCGCCCCCCTCCCACCCATTGCTGGTGGGGGGAGGAAGGAGCAGGTGTGCGTGAAGCGCTGCCTTGGGGTGGGTACTCGACTATCACACTTGCTGTCCGTGACCTCGTGCGGTCGATTCAGTGATGTTCTTGTGGGTGATCTCAGGCACCCACTGTGCGGACGAGGGCGCTGAGACCCGGGGTGGGCTCGTTGAGACGACAGAGCTTCGGGGTCAGAGCCAAGATTCGGACCTGGCCATAGCCCCATCTGTGGCCAGTGTGTTCCCTGCCTGGGGCCCAGATGGGCAGTGTGGGGGTCCTAGGTCGAGGAGAGCACTCCAGCTTGCGGGGAGGCGGGAACAAGGACTGGCTGCCTTGGTCTGGGGCCGCGCCGGGCTCAGCGGACAGGCACAGAGAGGGAGGCGTGCGGTCTGAGGAGCCACTTGGGGTCTGTGCGTGGGGGCGACACTGCCGCCTCTGAGAGTGAGGCTGGGGCTCTGCCAGCTTCGGTACCGGATCTCGGATGCCTCGCTCCACCCATGTGGTCCGCTTGGGAATTGCCCAGGGAGGGCTGGTTCTAACTGCTGAGCAGACTTGGGTTCCTTGTCGGCCCCCCGCCCCCGCAGCAGCTACCCCTGCTGCCATGTGGGGGTTACTCCCTTCTCTTCCCAATGGCAGGGAGTGGGCAGGCTCACGCAGGAGAAGCCAGCTGCATGGCTGGGAGTAAATTATGTCGTGATGTCCGAAGACCGTCAGAGGCAGGCCGGTCCTGTTGATGTCAGTTTTTCCTGCATGGTTATTAATAATGTGCTAGTTACTGTTAAAATGTCCCTGTTAGGCCATAAATCTTAGCAGTTCCCCCACTCAGCGTCACCTGGCCCAGCCTCTTGACTCACAGAGGACATTCGATGCCTTGTACAAGCCAAGAGGTCAGCTGGGAGAGGAAGTGAGTTAAGGCGGACTTGGGGCCACAGGGGAGGGCTCGCCCCCCAAGGGCAGACGTGGACCTGTTCAGTACAGAAGCACAATGTCCTGCACGGGGTCTCAGACAAACACTCCGACGAATCAATGGGTCGATGGGGGAGGGAGTGAGTGAATGGATCTTACCCCGCTGTAATGACACGATGACTGTTTACCCATATGCTGGAACCCGACCTCTGGCCCGTGCGGCTCTTCCCATTTCCAGAGAAGCAAACTGCCCGTGGGGGGTGCCCTGGGCCGGGCAGTGGCATGCGGTCCCAAGCACTCTGGCGCGGGTCTGGTGTGGCCATGGCCACTCACCAGACTCAGCTCGTTCTAATCCAGATGTGTTCTCCCCAAGTCCTCTGTACTTGGAAAGCTGTCCTCTCCTTTCTAGGAGGCCATATTCCTCTTCCCAAGAGATCGCCTTCCTGCATGAACCCTTTATAGTAAGTTCTCCAAACTCGGGCTGCGTGGCCGGCTTGGACAATGGAGCGTACAACTCTTGATCTCAGGGTCATGGGTTCAAGCTCCATGTTGGGTGTAAAGATTACCTAACCAAAAAAAAGATTACCTAACCATAAAATCTTTAAAAAGGGACGTCTGGTGCCTATCAGTTGAGCAGCTGACTCTTGGTTCCGGCTCAGGTCATGAGCTCCGGGTCGTGAGATCGAGCCCCACGTCAGGCTCCATGCTCGGTGCAGGGTCTGCCCGAGATGCCCTCTCCCTCTGCCCCTCCCTGCACTTGAGCTCTGGTGCGCACGCGCTCTCTCTCCGACTCCCTCAAATAAATAAATAAATGAAATCTTTAAAAAAAAGTCTTTAAAAAAAGCTGTACAAACTTAAAAAGGATGCCTTCTTGCAAGTAAGTAGAGGAAAAAACCTCGTTCCACTTTCTCAAGTTTATAATGATAAAACCAGCCCCTTCTTTGTTGCCACACACTATGCTAGTGTTGTGGGTGTTTGCTTTGGGTCCTATTGGATTGTCCCAACAGCTGTGGCCTAGACTGAGAGCATCAGCCCACTTTGCAGATAAGGAGGATAAGGCCCATTATGGGGAGGGGGGTTGAGGTGACTGGTCAGAAGTCACCTGACTGGCGGTGGCACGAGCTGATTCCAAAGCCCCCGCTTTTCACCAGCAGATAATCAGACACCCAGAGGGCAAGTCTCATTTCTGAAGAGGAGGGACACAGACACGCTGTGAAATGTTGGAGAGGAGCGGCTCCATTAACGGGATGCGGTTGGATTATCCGTGTCCTTCATTTCCAGCCAGAGCCCTCGTGTCTGAACCTGAGAAGGAGACGTGAGCCCAGAAAGCGCATTATGTCTGCAGGGGGCTACCTTGATGTCATCCCCACCTTGGAGATGGGGTGGGACCGGTCCATGTGGGGACAGAAGTGGGTGGTCTTCAAACTGGGCTTTCCCCTGCAGAGCAGCTCCAGGGGCACCAGCCACATTTGATGTGAATTTGACCTGAAAAAAAAAAAATATATATATATATATATAATTTTTTAGCTATTTGGGGACATGCACATCGGTGCTGTACCAAATTTTAACACCCTGGAGCTCACTGGGCTTTTAACCTACAGACCGAGGAGTACCGGTTGCCTGGATCTGCGTGTGTGCATGGAGTGCCACGCTTGTGTCACTGATGGGCGAGAGCGGGACTTGGCACTGCTGGTTCTTGAGGAGTCACCCGTGCACGTTCAGCCTTTTCCGAGCAGGTGCACGGCTGGTAGGCTGTGTTCAGAAGGCAGGGCCGAGCCCAGGGCGTGCCTCGATGGTGCGGAGCCCTGCGCAGGAGCACGTTAGGGAATGACCTGTTCTGCCCCATGGCAGAACCTGAGTGTGGTCAGGAACACCAGAAGGTGTTGCCTATTGTTTGTGAAGTTAAACTTGGAAATAAAAATTCTTACCGGTCCTCCTTCGGAGGAGCTGGGTATGGAAACCATCCTAAGAGGATAAGGTGAAGATGTCCGTGGTTTTGTATAAACCGAAGGAAGTGACACTGGGGCAACCTGATGTCACCTTCTGCGTATTTATCAAAATAGTCTCCTTGTTCTCACTGCCTTCACAACACAGCTGTTTGCTAAACTCGACCTTTTCAGGTGCATTTCTTCCTGGCTGGACCTGTGTCTCTTTTCCCTTCTTGCCTACGTTGGGAAATCACCAAATACTTCGTTAGAAAGAAGAGGGGTAGCTGGCAGGTCTATGGGGCGTCTCGTGATGCTTCCCCTGGTTCGGACTTGAGCTGAGTGAATCCGATTTGTCAGGTCCAAATCTTCAGCCTCAGACGGCCCCTCCGGACCGCGAGGAATCCGCAGTCGGCTCCCGGAAACGTCTGCCGTGGAGCCTGCCGCGTCTGCCGCTGGAGCTGGGAGCCAGCAACGGGGCCTCCCAGGGGAAGCAGCCCACTCTGGTCTTCAGAGGCGAGGGGAGGAGACCGGGGGCCACACATCAGAGAAGCAGAGTACCCAGAGGGCAGGAGTTTTCGGGCGTGAAGTTGCTAATTGCGCTTTAATAATAGTCAGGAGGGCAGAAGAGGCCAGTGTTCACACGGAGCAGGACAGCCCGCTCCGCGTCGGGCCGCCTCTGCTGGGCCTCGCCAAGTTCCCTCGGCTGGCTGGCTGCGTTCTTTCCCTTTTTTCATCCGTGACATCTGCTCGGTGCTTGTCCCTCCTGTGATCCCGTACCCCTCGCAGCTGTGCAGACCTCCAGCTTTGCACTGGTGCACGGAGTGCCCCTGAGCATACGGCCTTTTTGATGTGTGATGAAACAGAACCAAGCCACGGGGGTATGGCAAGTGAAGGCATCAGAATATCAATTAACCTGCTCCGAACAAAGCTGCGGCTCCAGAGTGGAGCCGACATTTCACTGGAGTGTCAGGAAGATGGATAATGTATTCTAATTAGGGATTGACGGATACCTCCGCATCCGGCCTCTCCCGGTCGCCAGGCCCACGAACCCAACGAGTGGCCCATCACGGCACCGGCCACGTGCTATTTACTGATTGATGACTTCCTGCCTTGCCAGAATTTGCAGCCTTGAACTTGCTCTCAAACCAAACTGCCATTCTCTCTTGAAAGTGCCGTCCGTCCTGCAAATGGGTAGTTGCTCAGAACCCCATAAATGCCGGAGCTCTGGGAAGGAAGATCTTTTCCAGGAGCTAAGTTGGGCGCTTCCATGTTAAGGACACTACAGGCCCTAAGCTCCCTGCTGCGGAGGCCTCGGTCACTACCCTTCCCTCCCAGGATGACTGACCTCGGCCGAGTGGGACTGAGGGATCTCCGTGGTTGCCTTTCCCACCATGTGTGGGCTGTGCTAATAGGGCATGAGTGCTGCCCTAAGGGGTCCCTCCGGGACCTTAGTACCTGGGTGATCAGACCATCCCGGGAGTCTGAAAGAGCGACCCTGGAGAGCCAGCGGCTTGGGATTCACTTCCGAGCCCCCCACCTTCTTTTTAAAAAATTTCACATCCGCACCTGAATGAGGCACGGGTGAGGCCAGGCTAATTAGGGAGATGTTCCTCATTTTGCTGCACTTTTCCTGTGTAATTGGAAGGCCCGCTCTCTCCAGCGAGAAGTCGGTGAGAGCTGTTCCCCTGAATAGTTCTAAAAGCTCTGGACCACATACTGATATCAGCTGCAGTTTATGGGCGAGATGATAATGATTGCTTCTTAATGCAATATTAAAAGCGGAGGCCTTCCTCGGTGCTGAGTGGAGACTGAGTTCCAACCTTCTTTCAGCTTCAAAAAGGAGCACGGAACAATCCCCAGCCCAGGTACCAGAAGCCATCAGTGGGCTCCCAGCCCCTCCCTCCAAATAAAGAGAAAATAAGGGGGTCTGAACGTAGCTAAAGTTCAAGAAATTGTGGCCTGGCTCCCAGAGCTGCGCGCGGGGCGTTCTCAGATGTGGTGCCTCCCGGCCCCCGTGGTGGTGTGCGCATCTGTGGGTGTCTGCTCTTTCTAAGAGCGGCAGCCCAGCTCCAGGCTGGCTGTAACAAGGACTTGAGGGAGCCAAAGGCTGTTAAAAAAATTTTTTTTTGCACTTTTGCTTCATTAGCTCTAGAAACCAGGGTTCCATAGGCTGCGTGTTTTCCTGCATGATTTAAGAAATTAATGAAAGCATGCCTGATTTTTCCCACACTCTTTACTCTGTAAATTTGTTTAGTTTTGGGTTTTTTTTTTTTAACTGTCAGTGGAGGCCATTGAAACCTAAATATTTTAATATTGAAGAAATGCACGCCCTTTTCTGGTTAGTTCCTTTTTAGGAATACACGGTGTTCTGTAAATCAGGTGTTGTGGGTTATAAATGACCTTGAATCTGAGTTCACCCCTATAGGTCCATTCTCTGACCTTAAGCAACTAAGTTCTCCTAATGATGTGAGGGAGGATGGGAGGAGGTCCCCTTCTGGGGTCCAGTGTCAGAAACCACAGCCTCCGGAGTGGCCGCCTGATGCCTCACCGCAGAAGAGAGGCTGAGACCGTGGGCTGCTTTATTTCACTCTCACAAAGCTCACTTTAATAATGTATCTGGGCATCAAATTTGAACCATTAAAAAGTGTGTGAGTCACTCTAGACTCCTGGCCTGTGAGAGGACTTTTAGAAACTGTTTAACGTGAACCTCGCTGAGGGACATAAAAAAAATCAACTCCAATGATGGGAAGGGAAGGCAGTGAGATTGTGAAAATGTCAGTTCTTCATACATGTATGTATTTAATGTCATTCTGAAATTCTAGTGGAATTTCTGTTTTTGAACCTGCAAAATATTTTTGCTGCTTACTTGGAAGAACACATTTTGAAAATAAGAAAAAAGAAGGAGGAACATATCCTATTAGATATAACAAACATTACAGGACAACATTTTAAATGGTGTGAGGGGAGTCTGGGTCGCTCAGTCAGTGGAGCGTGCGACTCTTGATCTCAGGGTTGTGAGTTTGAGCCCCCTATTGGGCATAGAGTCTACTTAAAGACATTTATTTTTTTTAATGGCATGAGGATGATTCTAGAGTCTACAGGCAGGAAGATGCCAGAGCCAGCATGGTGTCAGCATTCAGACAGTGACAAAAATGACATTCGGAGGGGAAAAGATAGGCTAAAGCATCAATGATATGCCCTGCTTTGCCAGACAGATTTTCCCCAGGATCATGCTTGACGTTGACAAAGATCAGGGAAACAAGTGATCTGAGGTTGGTTCATACACTGGCCAGTAGGTTTTGCAGAGTGACACGGCAGAATGTATCAAAAGTCACAAAAGAAGGTGCCAACTTTTAGAAATCTATTTTCAGGGGTTACCTGGGTGACCTAATTGGTTAAGCGTCTGACTCTTGATTTCAGCTCAGGTCATGCTCTCAGGGTCATGAGAGTGACCCCGCGTCAGGCTCCACGCTCAGTGGGGAGTCTGGCCTGGGATTCTCTCTCTCCCTCTCCCTCTGCCCCTCTCCCCTTCTGAAAAATTTAATTTAAAAAATAGAAATCGGGGCACCTGGGTGGCTCAGTGGGTTAAAGCCTCTGCCTTTGGCTCAGGTCATGATCCCAGGGTCCTGGGATCAAACCCCGCATCGGGCTCTCTGCTCAGCAGGGAGCCTGCTTTCTCCTCTCTCTCTGCCTGCCTCTCTGCCTACTTGTGATCTCTGTCTGTCAAATAAATAAATAAAATCTAAAAAAATAAAATAAATTAAAAAAATTTTAAAAAATAGAAATCTATTTCTGGGATCTTCTGTGTGCATCAAGATGTATTTACAGCGGATTTTAAAATGGTGCAAAACAGGAATTGAAACTGAACGAGCGACAACGTGGGATAGATGAGCACCTTCCCAAATTCTCTGCCTAGGGTTGGATTCTGGATGGCATCCCTGAAACTCGGGAGCAGGCCCTGATGATCCAGACCCTCGGGATCACCCCCAGACACGTCAGTGAGTAGCCTGCAAAGGGCCCCCTGGTCAGGGCTGCCGTGCCCACACCCCATAAGTGAGCATCTGCTCTCTATCTCCTGTTCCCAGCACCGACCCTCAGCCCTGTCCCATCCCAGCAGGAACGAGGACAACACATTTGAATTTTTCATAAAGCTAAAGGCATTCGGGGATAGCTCTTGGAAGAATGAAGTTTTGTTTTGACCCTGGTGGTTCCTTGTTCTCCAGGAATCCCACATCTGAGAAACTCTTTGTAGGAAATAGTCCAAAATATGGCACGGGCGTTCTACACAAAGATGTGCCTTGGAGCATTATTACAGTGAAAATTGTTAGGTGTGTGTTCAAGGGTGGCCTGCCCGCTGTCCCGAGACTGTCTCTTCATGGTTTGGTGCCGAGAAGCCCACTCTACAGGACTCCTGGGGTGGGAGATGGTGGTTGTGTTAGTGTCTCGTTCCATAGCAAGAGAGACATGTGACAGGTTATTGGCCCACGAGATTCAGTCTGGGACCTGCTGCCCACCATGCCTGGTTGTGCCGTCTTCCTTTTCTGTCCAGTTGTGCTGAGCGCTCCTGACACCGTCCTGATTGAGAGAAACTTGGGGAAGAGAATCGACCCTCAAACGAGAGGTATGCTGTCTCCACTGCACCCCGCTCCATGGAGTTTCAGACACGATTGATGATCGATGATTATCAGAGTAACAGGCCGCCCACCATTTACTGGGCACTTCTCCACTTCTGACACCTGCAGAAGGCCCCGTGGCGACCACATAGGATCTGATGCTGCAGGCTGTGCCTGGAGCCGGATGTCGCTTGGGAGATGACAAACTCCAGCCAAGGAGGAGTTGGCGGTCCCAGGGGCTGAAGGAGGAGCCCTGGAGATGTTGAGCTGGGTCTCAGCTTTCAAAGACTAGGCGGTTCAGCAGGGGGCCGGGGCCCTTGACCTCTGGCCTTAGGCTTTGGCATCAGACCACCCTGGGTTTGAGGACCCCAGCCTTCCCCTTTCCATCTGTGTGATGTGGGATGAGTTGCCCAATATCACCAACACTCTGTTTCCTTACCCGTCCCTGGGGTGAGACCTCCCTTGTGATCTGATTGCCGTGAAGACAGGTGTGTGCAGGTGGCCCATGACAGGGAGCCCTCAGAAGCCACGGCCGTCCTTCCCGTTGCGCTGAAAACCCTTATCCTTTTGATCTTTTTTTAAAAAGATTTCTGTGTTCATTTTGGAGAGAGAGAGAGAGCATGAGCAGGAGGGGTAGAGGGAGCGAGAATCCCAAGCAAACTCTGCATTAAGCACAGAGCCAGACACAGGGCTTGATCCCACGGCCCCGGGATCACAACCCCAGGATCACAACCCCGGGATCACGACCCTAGCCAAAACCAAGAGTCGGACCCTCGACCGACAGCACCACGCAGGTGCCCTCCATCCTTCTGTGATTTTTTAATAGAGCCCAGGCTCGTCCCACACGCTTAGTGTGGATCAGCAGCCCGAGACTCACACAGGCTTTCGCCCACAGACAGCATGCCCTGGGCAGTGACTCTGACCTCATGCCCCTTCCCCACGCAGAGATCTATCATACCACCTTCGACTGGCCTTCTGAATCTGAAATCCAGAACCGACTGATAGTGCCAGGGGACATCTCGGAGATGGAGACGGCACGGAAGCTGCTGGAGTATCACAGGAACATCATCAGGATCCTCCCTGCTTACCCCAAAATCCTGAAAGTCATCAACGCTGACCAGCCGTGCGTGGACGTCTTCTACCAGGGTAAACGCAAATGGTGGGGGGCTCCCTGGGCACCTCGACCGTCCTTATCCCAGGGCCAACCTGCAACACGACTCAGGGTCTTGAATACGCTTAGAGCAGGGGTCAGCAGCCCCACGCTCACCACCGCACTGTCACTGGAGCACTAACAAAGGTTCACGGACAGCAGCTGGAGCAGGTGCCTGTGCATGCATATGTGCGTGCGTGTGTCCGTGCATGTGTGTGTAAAGGTTGAGCCCTGAGACTCTGGAGCCAGGGGCCCTGTGTTCAACTCTCATCCCCACCACACATCAGCTGTGCAGTGTTGGGCAACTCTCGTACCCCTGTTGGCCTCAGTTTTGTCATCCCTAAAATGGGAACAAAAATCGTGTCTTCCTCATCGGCTTGGGGGAGGATTACTTGGAACTCTGCAAATCCCCTATCCACAGTGATGGGACCAGCAACGGGTACGGAGAAGAGCCCAGTAATGTCAGACATCGTTGCTGTTGGGACTCAACGTCTTGTCCAGAGAGGCCAGGGCAAGTTAGAATGATTCTCTGCCAGAGCAGCTGAATTATAATTTGTAATTGTCTCCACATCCAACCAGGTACCGCCTTCCACACAATGCCGGGTAGATGGCACTATAAAAATGACACTCAACAGTTGACAATGGCCCTCGCTGATATATTCTCTCAAATCTCTTTAAGGAAAGTTTTGTTTTGGTGGTGGTGGGGGTGCTTCTGAGCTCCCTGTCCCGGCTGTTCCCTTGACCCCCCACCCAGGAGTCCCAGCACCGGGACCACACAGCCTTGCTCCCCGAGGGGGTCAATCGGTCTGTGGCGGCGGGGGGGGATGTCTAGAAAATATCTCTAAAACAATCCAGGCTGTGGATACCATGCCGCTTTTCAGTGGTTTTGCATCTCAGAAGGGTCTTTAGTAGCAAACACTACATTCTGAAGATAAACAGCCACAGCATTTATCTTATGGCATGATTCTGAATTTACACATTAATTACTTCCAAATTACTTAATTAAATTTAAAAGTTCATATGATCGTTCATAAAGAATTCATGCCTGGAATTGTAAATAAAAATGTGAGTGTCTGCATATTAATTATTATTAATTAATAATGCAGACAGATAAATTGAAAATTGGAATGCCAAATTCTGTCTGTGTTGTTTTCTTAATCTCTCTGCAGTGCATCCAGCAGCCACACATTTTTAAAAAGAATAATTAGATGTTGAGACTGTCTGGGGGATCATTACTTCTAATTAACTTAGTTATTTACTGTAAATTAGCATCGTTTGTAAGCAGGCGGCTTTGCCCCTAGTGTTTGTGCGTTTCAGATGTGCCTGGGTCGTGGCAGTTCTGAGGATGGAGGGGCGAAGGGCTGGGATGGCTTCCTCCAGCTTATTCTCAGGGGCAGAACATGTTACCTGGGCAGCGGGTTAGGGAGAGCCCCCCAGCCCGGCCAGCTCTCGGCAAAAAGGGGCAAGAGCCCTACGTCTCCTGTGTGAATGTCGCACCTGTGGAATGAGATCATGCCCTCAGAGCACTTAGCTCAGCGGTTCACACGAGCTGGTGCTCGTGACGTTATGGTGATGACTGTCGTTAAGATCGTGGGTCCACTCACAGCGGGTCTCCGCGCAGCTGCAAGCGAGAGAGGTAATTGTGGCTGTTGAGAGCCCGAGCACGGGTGCTGTAAGCCGGTTTCCTTTCCTTCAGGACCCGAGTTTACTATCCTCCTATCCTCTCTTTCCAGCTCTGACCTACGTCCAAACCAGCCATCGATCTAATGCCCCGTTCACCCCGCGGGTGCTGCTTTGCGGGCCCGTGGGCAGTGGGAAAAGTCTGCAGGCGGCCCTCCTGGCCCAGAAATACGGCCTCGTCAACGGTGAGTGCCCCGGCTGCGCCCTGTTTCTGGAGCCTTCCCTTCCCCCGCCACCCCAGGCTTTCCCGCCTCGTGGGTGTGGGGAGGAGATCAGTCTCGCTTCTCTTTCTTGCTCTCTGCCATCAACAACGTTCAGGCAGTCCGTCTTTGCACGGACCAGCTTTGTTCCTCACAAAGACTATGGCCATAACAACACTAACCACTAAAAACGCATCCAGAGAGGCAGCACGTTTCCAGTCGTCATTTGTTCCAGCCTCTGGAGCAGTCGTGCTTCTGGGCTCCTCAGGGCACGTCCTCCAGCCCTGGCGGCCTCCCCGGAAGCCACAGCTGTTGTGTAATCCGGGGCGGCTGTGGATTTATTTTCTCCGGTCCCGTTTGGCTCCCCCCAAACTCAGGTCAGCGTGCTTGCAGGCAAACCATTTCTGAACCAGAGGAGGACTCCTGGCTCATACAGTTTCAATAAATATTTTACCAGGAGGAGAGAAAATATTGAAATCCATTCTCCAGGCCTGTCCCAAGGCGGCCTCCAGCGGGTGGGGATGCCAGCCTGCCTTACGGAGGACAGGAGCGGGGAAGGAGGAGGGAGCAAGAGCCGTCCTCGCCAGCAACACCACCTCCAGGAAATGCCCCACAAGCCCAAGTCACCTCTACTTATGAAGAAAGAAAAGGGTCCTGTGCCCCAAATATAAAAATATGCATATATATGCCTCTAAACTGTGCAGATACACCATCAAGATACATGTGTGTACACACGAATGTACATGTACCAACCTGGAAGGGTCAACGTTTCAACAAAGTTGCCTTTTTTTTTTTTGGAAGACTTTTATTTATTTATTTGTTTGAGTGAGAGAGAAAGTGAGAAACAGCATGAGAAGGGGGAGGGTCAGAGGGAAAAGCAGGCTCCCCGCTGAGCCGGGAGCCCAATGCCAGACTCCATCCCAGGACTCCAGGATCATGACTTGAGCCGAAGGCAGACACCTGACCAAGAGAGCCACCCAGGCGTCCCTAAAGATGCTTTTCAAGCAGGTCTCCTCCAGTATAAAATCCCAAAGCTACTGACAGACTAGCCAGGAGGCAGCAGCCAAAACCGTACCTATAACATGAACTAGGGAAAGGAGTGATTATTCTGATTAGTAATGGAAACAGTAGCAGTCCTGTCAGTAGTCTCGTGAAAACACTACACTGTCGTACTCTGGTTCGATCAGCATGGAAAAACCCTGGACACCTGGGGATGGAAAATGCGGATTTGTTTTTTTTTTTTTTTTAATTTAAACTGAATTACTCAGATAATTCCTTCTTTGGGCTTTACCTCTTGAAGTATTACAAGGCTGAATTTGCAGCTACGGTTGTGGCTCCTTTGGTAAGAGTGAGCACTGGCCTGCTTATCCCTGCCCCCACGTGTCTATGGAGGGGACGGTGACGTCAAGGGCGGGAGCAGCGGAGGGCACGTCTAAAAGCCTCAGCTCTCATCCCAGCCCCTTAATACAGTGCACAGCCTTGGTTTGGCGCCGTCACTGGGCTGTGTGCTATTTGCACAGGCAGTTAGTCAAGGAAAACATTTTTTACTTTACATTGTTTTCCGTGTACCAGTCGCGAAGAATGAGATTATGGGCCTAGATTTCTTCCAAAACTGAAAATAGGAAAGCTCATCACGGTTTCTGCTTTGTTACCTAAAGAGCCTTTGGGGGGCTTTTTTCGGTAATTGAGCTAACTCAGAAAGTTCACTTTTCTCCAAGGCATCCTTGGTAAGCTGAAGACATCACGAGAACCCCATAAACCGATCCGAGGGTTCCCCGGTCAGCAGAGGCGCTGTCCGCGGAGGGTTCTCTGCACAGGCCTGTGTGTGCCCAGAGCTCCCAGAGCCGCCTGCTCTCCGGGGCTCCCCTCTCCCCGGTTATGACTCTTCCCGTGACAGGAAAACAGCTCCAAACAAGCAAGCAGCCCAGTGTTCAGGCCGGCAAGATTGATTGGGAGACTGGGGTGTACAGTTGGTGAGAACATAAAAAGGCACAACTTTCTGAAAGACAGAGGCATCATTGGTGTGAACCCTACAAATCCGGGGCCCAGAGACTTCACTCTGTGGATTTGATTCCGCTAAAACCCCCAGATGGTGAAGGACAGATGCGAGGGTGCATCACCAAAGTCAGGGCCACCTGGACTCCGTTAATAAGAAGACAGTTAAGGAAGCTGCGGGAAACCCATCCACTACAGCACTCATTCTGTCATTGTTAGTTAAAATGAAGAGGGGACGATTAAAAAGAAACCTATAAAGTGACTGGATGTCCGTGATCTGCTCTTCAGTGAGGGAGGGGGTGGAAGCCTGTCAGTCACTGACAACGTTCCAGGCATGATCTCATTTTTGTTTAAAAAACTGTGCTACGTACATGCAGAAACCATCTGAAGGAACTCGTCATACTGGCTGTCTCTGTGCGGTGGCGTATTATACAACTCTGATTTTTTTATTGTAACGAGTACAAATTTTCTAACCAGAGACAACCATGAAGAATTTTATTAAAATATCATGATCAGGGGCGCCTTGGTGGCTCAGTGGGTTAAGCCTCTGCCTTTGGCTCAGGTCATGATCTCAGGGTCCTGGGATCGAGTCCCGCATCGGGCTCTCTGCTCAGCAGGGAGCCTGCTTCCTCCTCTCTCTCTGCCTACTTGTGATCTCTGTCTGTCAAATTAATAAATATAATCTTAAAAAAAATCATGATCATAGGACCAGCTGGCTGTCTCCGTCGGGAGAGCGTGTGACTCTTGGTCTCAGAGTTGTGAGTTTGTGTGCCCCATGTTGGGCATAGAGATTACTTAAAGAAATCTTCTTTTTAAGAAAATTTTAAAAAAGATCATAATTGTCCTCATTGAGTGCTTGCTCTAAGCAGAGCAGGGAAGGTGTGGCGAGATCCAGAGCAGAGCAGAAGGATCCAGGCGCAAGGCCCGGCTGGGGCGGGGAGTGAACGAAGGTTAGATGAGCCCCTCCCCGTGCAGTTCCAGGTCTGACTGTCCAGAGCCTTGGTGCCGGGAGCCGTTAGGAGACACTGTGGAGCCAGCCGGTCGTCGGCAGGGGTTTTAAACCAGTCTTACGTAATGGGAGCCCTGAACACTCCACAGTTCCTCTAAACACTTGTTTCCCCACATCTCACAAAATTGTAATCTGTTGTGTTTTATCGTTCAGTTCCAAATGTTTTCTTATCTGCCTTGTGGTTTCTTTTTTTTTTTTTTTTTAGTTTATTTCTTCATTTTAGAGAGAGAGAGAGCACGAGAGGGAAGGCCGGAGGGAGGTGGATAATCCCAGGCAGACTCCACGCTGAGCGCAGAGCCCAGCGTGGGGCTCGATCCCAGGACCCTGACATCATGACCTGAGCTGAAACCGAGAGTCAGACGCTCATTATGGTTTCTGTTTTGACTTCCGTGTCGCGTACAAGTGCATTGCTTAATTTCCAGATTTGGGGGAATTTTCCGGATTTGGGGGAGGAGTATTGATCTCTGATGCTGTCGTGCTCAGAGAACACACCTTGTATGATTTCAGTCCTTTGAAATTCACTGACGCTTACTTGTGGCTCAGCGTGGGGTCTCTGTCGGTGGATTCCGTGTGCACTTGGAAAGAGTACGTACCTGGCCTTGGTGGATGTAGTCCCCAGCAGGGTCAGCTAGGGTAAGGTGTGTGCGGGGTTGCCCGGTTCTCCCCTGTCCTTGACAATTTCTCGCTACTGTTTTCTCACTTACTGAGGAGATACGTTAAAATCTCCAGCTCTGACTGTGAATGAGTCTATTGCTCTGCCAGTCTCTGCCCCGTGTCGTTTGCAGCCACATTACTGGGAGCATGTACACGGAGGACTGCTGCGTCTTCTTGATGAAGTGACCACTTTCTCATCGGGAAACGCTCCGCCGTCTCCCCAGTAACACTCTTTCCTGAAGTGTACTTCGTCGGATAGTCACGGAGCCCCTCTGGCTCTCCTAGGATTGGGTGGTATATATTCTGTCCTTTCTCTTTTAAATTATCTGGGTCTTATATTCTAAATGCATGTCTTGTACACAACATATAATTGGGTCTTGCTTTCTTAAAAATCCAGTCTGACATTTTCTGCCTTTTAAATGAAGTACATCTCCATTTTAAGTCATTTTTAGTATGGTTTCAAGCCTACCATCCTGGTTTTTTGCCTTCTGTAACCTCTTCTCTGTTCCTCCTTTCCTGCCAGCCGTTTGATTAACCAGATGTTGTTTAAAAGTGCATTTTATTTCCTCCATTGCCTTTTCAGCTGTATCTCTCTGATTTGTTTTGTTGGTGGTCACTCTAGGGCTCACAGAGCCTCATTTCCTTCTCAGGGTGTGCCCCAAGTTAATACCGTAACCGTGTCCACAGTGGACATCTTTCCGTTTGCCTTGCCCACCTCTCTGGTGGTGTTTTTGGCCGGACATCTTACTTCTACATGTTATAAACTCTACAATATGTTGCAGTTATTTTTGCTTTAGTCATTTTTTTTTGTTTTTTTGTTTTTTTTTAAGGGAAGAAATGAAGGGGAAGGGCTCTGGTCGGTCCCACACATACCGTCACGTTTGTTTCGATCTGCATTTCCATCTGATAGTCTCTTGCCACCTAAAGAACTTCCTTTAACATTTCTTGTAGCGTGGGTCTGCTGGCGACAAATTCAGCTTTCATCTGCTGGAAATGTCTTTATTCCACCTTCGTTCTTAAAGCACACTTCTGCTGCACGTAGAAATCTACGTTGACAGGTGTTTTCCTCTTAGCACTTTAAACATGTCATCCCATTGTCTTACGGCCTGCGTTGTTTCTGATGAGAACTTGGGAGACTATTTTGATCCTTGTTCTGCTACATATCAAGCACCTCCCCCACCCAGCTGCTTTCAGTGTTTCCTCTTTGTCTTTAGTTTCCAGAAATCTAACTATGAAATACCCAAGTGGGGATGTGGGGTTACTTGGTGTTTATTCTGCTTGGGCCTCAGAGATTCTCGGATTTGTGGATTGAGATTTTTCATCATATTTTGATTTTTTTTTTCAGTTTGTGAACTTCTCTTGCCATTTTTTTTTCATGTATTTTTTTCTGTCTCTCCCTCCCTCCCTCCCTCCTTACTCCCTCCTTCCCCCACTTCCTTCTCTCCATCCCTCTCCTTTCTGAAACTCTGATCACACGTACATGAGACTGAATGATATTGTCTACCAGGTCCCTCTGGGTCTGTCCTTTCTTTCCAGGCCTCCCTTAACCTTCTCTTTGCTTCAGTTTGGATACTTTCTGTGGCCTGTTTTCCTGTCTTCAGATTCACAGATTGCAGCCTCTCCAAGGATTTTCCACTCGAGATATTGTATTTTCCAGTTCTAGACTTTGCCTCTGGTTCTTTTATATAGTTTCCATTGTTTCTGCTGGGATTCCCCAACTGTTCACCCATTTAACCGTCTTTTCCTTTCCGGTTTTAAACATACTTACAATCGCTGTTGTATCATTCTTGTGTGCTTGTTCTGACATCTGCGTCATCTCTTGATCTGATTCTGTAGCCTGTTTTCTCTCTTTGCAGGGGTCACACTTCCCTGATGGGTTGATGGACTGGTTTTTGCATTTCAAGTCGATTTTTAGTATATATTAGACACTGTGGATCTCCCTTCGCTGAGAGTCTGGATGGTGCGGTTCTGCTTGAAGAATATGGAGTTAAGAGTTGAGTTCTAACAGCCAGTTAATTTGCTGAAGGATCAGCATGATCCCATGGAGGCTGACTTTTTGTGTTTGTTCAGATGAGACCAGAGTGTGTCTCCTCTCGGGCTCATGTGCCCCCATGCCCAGAGTCTCAGCTGGCTGGGCATCCGGCACCACCTCTCTCTCTGGCTGTCCGAGGGCCAACATCCCCGAGCACTGGGTGCCTCCCCCTCAGCTCACAGCCTCTTGGGAGCTTGTCTCTGTCAGGCCTGGGCAGGGATGGGTCTCACTCACCACGTGTGCAGCTTTGCATTGACCAAAGACCCCAGGGTTTCTGGAGCTACTTCTCTGCACAGCTCCCTTCTCTCCATCCCCTTGGTCCCCAAATCCTAGTTCCCAATCCAGTCTCTGCTTCCCGCTGCTCTGAGTTGGCCTCCCCTTCTCCTCTGCTGTGCTGTGCTTTGAAAAGTGCTCATAGGTAGAAATCCTGGGTGAAGGTGGGACTCACTTTGGGTGTCTCCCTTCTCTCAAAGGTCTGGACCCTGTGCTGTCGGTGGTCCGGTGCCTGGAAGGAGTTGTTTCACACATTTTAGTTGGTTTTATAGCTTTTATAGCTTTTTATGACCGAAGCTACTTATGAGGTCTGGCCAGAATGGGAAGCTAAGTGTGGGTTTGATGTCACACAGACATGGCTTTGAACCCCTCCTTGGGCGCCTAGTGGTTCTGTGACCTGGGAAGGGTCACTGCACCTCTTTGCATTCTGAGCACAGGGCTTGTCGTGTAGAAAGATCTCAGTCCCCATCGGCCTTCATCATTCCCCATGTTCCCTTAGCGAGTGACACTGCCGGCCGCTTTCGATATGAACCCTGCTGTCCTCCACACAGTGAGTCAAACACGTCACCCCTGAGGGGTAAGTCTTTGCTGATGGTCATTCTCTTTTTTCTTTTTTTTTAAGATTTTATTTATTTATTTGACAGAGAGAGACAGCGAGAGAGGGAACACAAGCAGGGGGAATGGGAGAGGGAGAAGTAGGCTCCCCGCTGAGCAGGCAACCCATGTAGGATTCGATCCCAGGACCCTGGGATCATGACCTGAGCTGAAGGCAGAGGCTTAACGACTGAGCCACCCAGGCGCCCCATGGTGGTCCTTCTCTTACACATTCACCACTTTCACTTAATTTTAGGAGTGGTGTTTGGTTTCTTTAATATATGAAGAAAACCCCTTGATCTCAATGCTAAGAAAAGCAAGACTGGGCAGTCAACCCATCATGGAAACGTAGCCAAAACCCTCCCGCTTGGGCTCTTAGCAGCTCGTCGCCAAGGACAGACAGCGGAGGTTGGGTTTGTTCAAGCCACGCGGGCACGCCGGTGCCCATGTCGGGGTTCTGGAGACGTGATGGGGCTCACAACAGGAGGGCTCTTGTCTGCACGGGCCAGCCAGCCAGAGAGGGCTAGTGGCTACGGGCCGGGCAACCCCAGCAAGCTCCCTCAGTTGTGAGTGTGTCCATCTGTCCTGTAAACATAGCCGCATCCCACAGAAACGCTTGGCTCACAGGAAGGGCTGTGGGGCAGCAAACTCGTCTGGTCTCCCCGGCACAACACCGGTGTGGACATGAGTGAACAGGGGCCCCACTCCCCCCCCCACCGGCCCCCTGGTGTCACTCAGCCCTGGCCAGTGTCACCATTGGGATGCCAGGTGGAAGGACGCCCTGTGGGAGCTCCCGTGGCAACACCTCTCGTTGTGTCCTCCCCATACTGCCCATTTTTAATCTGTTCTCTGCCAAATGCATTCCTTTTCATTCTGCACCTTCCTCCTCAGTGTCTTCTTTACTCCCCAAATCCTTTTTGATATTTGCTTTCACTTGGACACACACCCACACTCAGAAAAACCCTTTTATATTTTTCGCGGTGACCTTTTTCTCCCCCAGCAGGCCGCACCGGGCCTTCTTTTTTTCTTGTTTTTCCTTCTGTTGAAAATTTAATGGGTGTCTTTCTGTTCCTCTCTCCCCCAGTCCACTGTGGGCAGCTGCTGAAAGAGGCTGTCGCTGACGAGTCAAAATTCGGCGAGCTCATCAAGCCCTATTTCCAGAAGGAGATGGCAGGTAGGCCACACGCGGCTCAGTGGCCACGACCACCTGGGCTCTGGGGGTCAGATGGCTCCGTGTGGGGCTCGCCAGGCTCCAGGGGGGTGCTCGGCCTGGGGACAGTAGCTGGGAAATGGACACTGCGCTTTCCTGTCCAGAGGCTCTGCATTTGTACCCGGGCAGGGCCTTTTGGCTTCTGGCCCCGCCCCAAGCCGGGGGCGTGTAGATATGTTGTGTTATCCCTGGGGGTTGGAGTATTTCTGTTTCTCGGGAATGTATGCTTTTCATAACTGAGAGCACGAAAATCGAGAGCCAGGAGAAGCCACACAGCTGCCCACGTCCTTGATTACTGGGTGTACCAGATTACTTCGGGGCACTAGTCCGGTTTCATTAGAAGTCAGGAGCCAGAAGGCTCAGACGGCTTTGCAGACACCAGGGCTGAATGGCCGTTGGTTCTCAGGGGCTTGGAGGAGGGAGGCCGGGCGACATTGTCCTTCCAGGCCCCTCTGTGATCTACCGACTGAAGCAGTCTCTGTCGGCCCCCAGGAAGGGCGCCTGTGAGATCATTCTAGTTCGATTTCCTGAGCCTGCAGATGAGCCACGGAGAAGGGGCCAGGCCGCTGAGGCTGCACAGCCAGGCCACATCTGCACCCCTCCAGACCTGGCGTTCCCTCCCCGGGTGACACACTGCACACACCCACACCTTCCTCCCTTGCCTCACGCGCAGTCGCTCCCCTGTGCAGTCACCAAGTCTGATGGGAGCGCGTCTTGTGGAAAAAACCTACAACGAAAGCTGCCCCTTTCCTCGAGAGGGCGTGCGTCTTGACAAGGACACCCTCCCAGCAGCGGGCTCGTTGGTTGTCTTCTGCCATCTTTTGGGTTTGGGGGACACGCCCGAGAACAGGCAGCTTGCTCCTAACCATCAGCTTGAGGGCCCCCTGGGGCCATGTCCTAGCTTGGCTCTCCCAAGCCCCCTTCAAGATGCTCTATTCCCCCAGCGGGAGGTTCTGGTGAGGCGGGCTCAGCTCCTTTGGACACAGGGATCTGCACAGAGGCTGGGGGATGAGCGAGTCTGTTCATCCCTCCGTCACGGCGTGTGGATCGAAGGCCGTGGAAGCGGGAGGATCCGGGCAGGACTGAAAGCCCACGTGCACTTCGGTGCTGCCCCGTTTGGTTTGGATCCCTGAGCTGCCCCTGTGAGCTGTGCAGCCCTCGTCAGAGCCCGCGGCCTCTCTGTGGTGAGATGGGGACGGGAGTCCCTAGGTCGCAGGGTTCCCACGGGGCGGGGCTTGATGTGCACACTGGGGCCCGGCTTGCGCGCTGTCGGAGTCCTGGTCCGAGCTCTCTCCCTCCCCCGATGCTGCTCCCCAACCACGGGCACGGGCGCCGCTGGTTCTTGGCACCCTAAGGTGCAAAACCGTCCTCTGCACGGACTGGAGGCCAGTTGAACTCCCTGCTAACAAGCTCGTCGTGGTTCGGAGAGAAAGACCACGACTGACCAGACAGATGAGGCCGTGCTCACAGTGGACCGCAGGCAAAGGCACACGGGAGCTCTGACGCCTCTTGGAACTTTTCTGTCCTTTTGGCTTTTTTTTTTTTTCTTGTCAAAATAAGGAGTTACCAAAAATAAGCATTTAGGTGGTTTCCACTTTTGCACTCCCTCAAAAACACCATAATGAGTCCCCTCGTACCTGTGCAGGCTCGCGGACACCCCAGAGCACCTGTCGGGGGGAGAGCCGTCCCTGCCTGGTGCGCTGGGTGTCGTCCTCTGTGTCCCCGCAGTCTCTTGTTTCCTGTCGCTGCTGCAACAAGCTCAGTGGTTCAAAACAGCACCAGTTTTCCAACGGACAGTTCCGGAGGCTCAAAGTCCTGACCCCAGATGTGGGTTCCAGGCGTGGCTGCGCGCCCTCCGGAGGCTCCTGTCACCCCCTCCAGCTCCCAGAGCCCCTTCCTCTGTCCCCACCGTATGCACGGACCACCTGCACATGCCCCGCTCCCCGACCACTGAGAATAAACCCCAGGGTCTTTCCAGTGGTGAGCAAGACATGAAACCGGCTTCCGCTTTGGGTTCTTTGGTGACTACAAAGGAGCCTGGGGCCACAGGTCGCTGTAAAGCTGGGCTCTGCTCTCCGTTGTCTCCTCAGCGCCTGCCGTTGACTTGGCCCTTCTGCACCGCCCACAAAATTAAAGACACAACAGCAGCCACTACTGTCTCTTCCTAACAGAAGCAGTAAATTCTGTCATTTCACTGATCCCGATTTCGCAGGGAGAACAGAGATCGCATTGACATTCATAGCCACCAACGGGGTCTCACTACTGGCCAAGCAGAAGCTTCTGAGACAGCCATAGTGTGGGGCTCGCACAGGAGGCCGCTAGGGCCACCCAGGTCTGGTGGGAACCTGCTTCACCACCAGCTGAAACAGCAAGAAAATGTAAATGATTCTGACCCAACTCAGTTTGGAAGGGAAGGTCAGAAGGAACACTGAGGCTCCACACAGCCGACCACAGCTTGGCTTCTCTGCGAGTCACTGAAGTTGGCAGCCCTGGTGAAGGCCACTGAGCCCGAGTCTTATGTCTCCCATCTGAGCCCCAGATGCAGGTCACCTCCCTGCTACCCAGGTTTGGAGCCCAGTGGGAGGTGGACCCAGCGTTCCCCGGGGAGCATCGTGTGGAAACACAGCAGGGCCGTGAGGACACATTTGGCCTTGCTCGCGTGGCTTCCCAGTCCAGGCCCGGGGACGAACCAGTGGAGATACCTCTTCCTGATAAATGGCCACACCCAGACACGGGGCTGGGGAGATGGGCCTCAGACCTTCCCCGGGAAGAACCCTGACTGAGGGGAAGCAGGCGTAGGGAGGCAGCCCACCGCCCTGGGGTCGAGGGCCAGCCCGCTGGAGGAGGGGAGCTGGAGGGACTGCGCCGGCCCAACCAATGACTCTCCTTTCTGAGGAGGAGGGAGGCAAAGGGCAGAGGGGCAGAATTCCTCCCCCAGGTGCTGCCCAGGGCTCGGAAGGTGTCCTCTCTATACTGAGAGCAACAAGGCACCCACCCCCAACACTGGCAGCCCATTGGCAGAATTCCAGCAGAGCTAGATAGTGGCGACCCTCTATTGTTCTTGGGGGCCTGTTGAGGCCTGTTGGATGTCCGTCTTCACAAGCCTAGGCGTGTTTCAAATATCTCTGCCTTGGGTGCCAGCAGTACTCCTGGGAACACGGACAGTCCCTGGCTACTCCCCTGCATGTGCTTCCACGTGTGAAATCCAGAAGCTTCCGGGAGCTCAGCTACGGGGATGGAGATTCTCGTAAGGGCTCGGAGGCCCCGTCACCCTGAGGCAGAGCTCGCAGATGTCACCACCAGAGCTTCCCCACGTGTCCGTCCCAGTGCAGAAACCCACCTCCCCACCCCACATACCAGGCAGCACCCTTCTGGATATCAGACCTCCTGGACTGGGGCCTCTGCCCTGTGCTCCTGGCTGCTGGTCTGCTCGCCAGCCCTCCTGCCCAGCCCTCACGGGGACCCCCGCCACCACAGGCCCTCGCACTCTCTCCGCTCACCTCGGAGCCGCAAGCCCCAGAGACGGGCGGCTCTGCAGTGGTGGTGCATCTCGGCCACCCTCACAGTCACAGTCACCGTCACCGTCCCCACCATCGCCAGTACAGCAGGATCGGTCCAGATGTCGTCCTTCTCCCCACGGAGCCTCTTCCTCTTAGTCCCTCCTGCGGGGCCTAGTGATGTTACGTCCCAGCCGCGCCCTCTGCAGACTTAACTATGTTCTCTTCCATCACTGCTGCTGCCAACACCTCCTTCTTTGGAATCAGCAGCAAAGTTAATAACCGTTGTTTTCCCTTCTTTCCACATTTACTGGGCAGAGGGCTCCAGGGCCCTTCATAGTCCATTCTAAATCTCTTGATCCCAGCCCTTGGTGACCGCACCACGGACAGAGGGTTGGGGAGAAGTTTCCTCTGTGTCCCAGACTCTGAAATATATGGGTCTGACCTCCCAGACTCCTCCCCACTGTAGCTGCAGCGAACAGAACCCGTTTATTCCCCAGGGTTCTGTGCGCCGTGTTCAAGCAGGCAGCGACCGTGACAGGCAATGGGAGTTGGGGCTGTGCATGACACACGGGGCTGGGCCTTAAATCACGCAGGCTTAGCTGCCGGGAAGCCCCTGTCACTTCCCACGTGGGTATGAAACAAGGAAAAACTATTCTGGGGTTTCGGGAAAAAATCCATTCTCAGCTGTTTATATACCATTTAAAATTAGAGGGGTGGTGCCGATGGATCCCGTTGCCAGGGCATACAATGCCGAATTGCGCTGATCGTCTTTCTTCCCCCGAAATCAGGCAAAGGAGCCCCAAGGTCTCAACTCTGCCTGAATCAGTGGTGACTCAGTAGTCACCCCTCCAGATGGGGTGCTCAGCACCTTCCCTGGGGTTTCGTTCCTACCAAAGGGTCTCGTGGAAGGTGGGATTTCTTCCTTCTGGAGGCCTAGAGCATCCCAGAGAAGGCACCTGTTCTTTGCCCATTGGAAGGAAACTGACCTTCCTCACCGGCCTCAACTCAGGCCGTCAGCTTGACATCTGTGCTGCTTGATTTGTGTCCTTGCCCTTGGGTGTTTCAGCCAGAACTCAAGGTCCGCAGACTGGTGGCGGGAGACACGACCTCCTTCCAGATTGCTGGGTTCAACTAGTGGCCCATGACTGTCTCTTTGGTTCAGAAGGGCTGCCTTCTACGCCGGCTCTGATCATTGTTTCCTTTCTCCAACATCGCTTGGGCTTTCTCTAGAGAACAGCTACCCAGGGAGAGTAGGAGAAACAGCCAAAGGCATATCTTGTCCTTGTTGGCTTGAGTTTTGGCCCTAAGTGTGTGAGATGTTCGCCTTGACTCAACTGTGTTGCCTTCAGAACGTGTCGGCATTGTCAGGTCAAGGGACCGCCAGCGTGGACCTGTCCCCAGCGGTGGCATTTGACATAGTCTCTAGGAGGCTCTCCAGGAGAAGGACGGAGAACCGTGCCTTCCAACACCCACCCGCCAGCCTGTCAGCCCGATCACAGTGGGCTCCTAAGTCCTGCCCCCTCTGTCACCAGCCAACCCAGTTGGCGCCCACAGCAGCTAATGCAGTTCAGTGGCCCAAAGGCCCAAATTCCTTCGGCACACTGACCCAGGTGAGGAAACAGCTGTTTAATTGGTGTAAGAACTTTCCCCTAAGCACCAGTCCTGATGCAACGCAAAAGTAACGTGGAAGACAGATGATCCGCGAGTGTCGCCTGTGCCCCCTCCCGCACCCCCTCCTCTTTCCCAGACACTGCTGTCTGGAGGAGGTCCCTCCTGGCCTAAGCGAGCAGAGCGGAGGCGGGAGATTTGGGGGGCGATCCGAGGCTCATTTGCACCCTTTCCGGTGACGAGCCCTCTCGCCCCAGCAAACGCAGCCCTCGTCACACACACGAGCCCAACTGGCCCCAAACCGGCAGGATCACGAGTGTTTCCAGAGCCTTCCATGCATCCGCCTCCCAAGGGCAGTGGATCAGAGCTCTGCCGAGCTGCCGCCCTTTTTAGGGGGAATTAATATTCTCGGCACTAAATGCACACGAAAGATTCGACAATAGACCAGCTTTTCTCTTTTGTTACAAACTTGCAAGGAGTTGCTAAGTTGAAAGACAAAGTAAATCTTCCCGTCTGAGGAGGTAAGCGGAACGGGATCGCTTGTTTTGCTCGGTGCAGCCTGGGCGAGCGGCGCGCAGCCTTGCGGCGGGCTGAGGCGGGACCCGAGGGACCCCTGCCTGGATGCAGGAGGGCTCTGCACGCGGCGTGTTTGTACCAGCGCAAGACAGCGCGCCGCTCTCTAAATAATTTACCAGTTGATTAATAGACTCACAGGGGTATAATTAGAAGAGGAAGAGACGGTGGGTACAGTAACCGGTACAGTGCTTGGGGGAACAGGAGCCTTTATTTTTTTAAAGAAACTTTCTAGGGTGCTGGGCGTTTGAAGACAAGTTGGGAAGAGCTCAGTGCCTCATCTCTTTTGAAGTGGAAATAGGACAGTTTGAATCCGTCGAGTTTAATTTTTCACAAGCTCTAGGGGCCCCGCAGTGCAACTCCCTTTTTATTATTGAAAAAAACTCTACATTTTTCTTTCATTTTTCTACACACACACACACTCACACACATGCATGCACGCAGTCCAGGCAGTAAGTAATAAACACATTAATTTACTCTTTTATTCAGCGTGTATTTTATTCGCTTCACCTCCCCCAGATGTGTCCCCGCGGGTCCCTGCGGCACCCCCACCCAGAGCTCTCCCGCCGCGGGGCTGCCTGTGGGTTGATTAATGGACACCCCCTGTAATTTATGCATTTTAAAGGAACCCTCACCTCGGTCTGACAATGCTTTTGAAGTAGCTCCTTTTTTCAAGTCAAACTTGTGACTTTTCCGCTGGGACTGCTACAAAGATTTCCTTACGGAAACTAGGTAGGAGCCTTTTTGAGCCTGAGCAGAAGCCACGGCCGAGAGAGCCCAGCAGAGCAGCAGGCCTCAAAGTGGTGGCTGCGCTTGGAGGCCAAAGGGCCCGTTGGTGGGGACGGTTCCAGAACAGGGGTCAGCCCTCCCGTTTATCAACAGGTTCTGCCCCAGAGGGTCCAGCTCCTCGTTTTTTCCAACTAGATTTTTGTCGCAGAAGCGTCCCCATTCGCTCTCTCTGTTATTAAAAAAACAAAGCTTTGCCAGGGTGTCATCAAAAGGTTTGTCACCAAAAGGTCAAAAAGCTTTTTGTTCAATGGCCGGTCCAGTAGGGAAACTGAGGCAGCAAGGGGCTCTCCAGTCATTGGTGCATCCTTTCAAGGAAACTTCGTCCCCACCAAGTGTGGGGCTTATCCAGTGCCATTCTTCCCACCCAGTGGTGTCACCAGAGAGGGGCGGCCACAGGTGTGTTTGCCGGCCTGAGTGGTCCTCCAGGCTTGCCATGCGCCAACCGTCCAGATTGCAAAATGCAATGAAACAAAACCCAGACATTTCTGCTAAGTCTAAGCTGAGCCCAGAGGTACATGATGTCCTTCTCACTCTGACTAGAGCTTCTGGAAGCATTTCCCCTCCACGGGCAGCCCCGGTGGCTTCCAACCCACTCAGCTGTGAAATCGTCTGCGACAGGCCAGACCCCGAGGCCCCAGTCTTCTCCAACCTGGAGGTCTCCCGGTGCAGCCGTCTGGGCGGCTGCTCACACCCCTGAGGCAGGTGCATCTAGAAGCCCCTCTCCCTCTTAGAATGTGCTCGATGGGGAGCTGACACCGGCTTCTTTCTCCTTGGGCTGAGTGGGGCCGGAGGCGTCCAGGGAGAGGCTGCCCCAGTGACCTTCTGTGCTCCTACACTTTGGACAGTCACCACATCCCCAGAACAGATCAGGGTATGAGACTTGCTGGGGCTTGTTGGCCAGGAGGAGACTGAGGTGTCCCCACAGGGAGCCTGGCACCGCCGTGATAGATGAGGGAAGTGCCAGGCCCACACCTTCAACCCTGCACCTGTCTACCTGCTCTGCTGAGAAGGGGGTGGAAGGGTGGTGGGTACAGAGGGGATTGGCGGGGCGGGGGCTAGGGATGGGAGGTGAGAGGTGACGGATGCGTACGGATTATAAGGGAAAGTGCCCACAGCCACCTGTTCCGTCCCCACCCACTATCCTGGGGACCCAGGCAAGGTGGCAGGGGAGGAGAGAGAGACCTTTCTCCTCCTCATCTCGCACATCAGACCTTGAATGCACGTATCTGATTTACCCCCTGTGACCTGGACTGCCAGAACTCTGACCTCACGCCCCCGCCCCACCACAACTGGGTGCTGGTAAGACGGCCTTTGTCTGGGACCTCTCCCTACCCCAGCGTCTGTCCTCCCAGGCCCTCACAACTGCATGGTTTTGCTCAGGCTCTGTCTGCCTGGCCAGTGGTCTGCTCCTCGATCTCCAGGACTGGCATCACAGGAGCTCATAGTAGGTGCTCAGCTAACGCTTATGAATGAATGAAATGAACACGTGAATGAGCGAGGGAGCATATAGCAATTGGCCCTGGAAGACGTGGGGCGCAGAAGCTTCTCGGCCTGCATTTCCATGTAGGTGAGACCCTGTTTGTCTGGAGGAACAAAAGGGAGAGCAGGTGGCAGAAGGCAGCAAGCAGTCTGACCTGCCTCCAGAAAGGGGGTCAGCCACAGCCCCCCCTAAACGGTCAGGGGAGCCATCATGGTTCCGGCTCTGGATTCCCACCACCAGATTCCAGTCCAGACTCTGCCACTTCCCAGCTGCATGACCTTGGGCAAGCCACCCAGAGCCACAGTGCCCTCATCTGTAGGGTGAGCTTTCCACAGCACCAAAGCCTCGGGTTTGTTAGCCATATAAAATGAACTTGTGTCTATGCTGGATACTCACTCTTAGTAATAAGAGCTAATTAATACTCGTATCAATAGTGATACAGTTAATATCAGTAGTATCAATGGCCCCCGTGCTAGAAGCAATGGTAGTAGGAGGCGATCCCTGGGCTACGTGCATCTGTTTCACGGGTGGATTTTGGATATTCTTTTCCCGTGACTGCTGCCGGCCTCGGGTGCCGGGCCCTGCGGTAACCCGGAACCGGCGAAGGCCGCCCACCGTGCCTCGGGGGCGCTGTTGTCCCTTGGCAGCTGCTGACAGCTTAAGGGCTGAAACGATGACTGTTTCATCGTGCTGTTGATTCCGTGCATGGGGGTGTCAGGGACGGCTCGACTCGGTGCTGACTTGGACCTCAGCTGGCGTGGCGTTGACAGGGCTGACTCCTCCGGGTGCGACAGCTTGTTCTCGGTGCTGGTGTCAGCTTGGTTCCTAGGTTCTTCTCCCTGCCTCTGCGGGGGCTGGTATGTCGAAGACAGAGTCCGCAGTCCTGTGCCTGGTGACTGGGACCCTCGGAGCGGCTGGGGCGGGTCAGGGGTCTGTCTCCATGCAGCCTCTTGTCCCCCCGGGCCGCGGCTTTCTCACAGCAGAGTGGCCTCAGCTTGGTCAGCCCGCTCATATGGTGACTGGCTTCTAGAACATCCCAGGGAGTCCAGGGTTGGGATGGAGGTTGGGGCATGCTGTGGGGCTGCTTATGACCCAGGCTTCGAGGTCTCACAGTGAGCTTCCACCTGGTTCTGTTCTTCAGGCTAGTCAGTACGACCAGCCCAAGTTCAAGAGGAGAGGGTTAGCGCCCACCTCTCAGCGGCAGGAGTGGGCATCCCTAGTTGAGCACTGGGGTCAGGATCGGCAGCCTCTCGGGACTGTGTGCAGCAGACAGACAGACAGACAGCCTTCTAGATCCTCAGGAGCTGGGCTTTAGCATGTCTTCACGTGCCACATCGGGGCTTAGAGACCAGTTCTGTTTTAAGAGTAAGAAACTCCTGTTGGGAGTTAAAGCGACTCACCCAAGGGCACCCTGCGAGAGAAATGTGGAGCGGGGGGCAGAGTCCACGCTGCCCCTTCCCGGGAGAGGCAGGTAGAGAGCACAGAGGTTGAGCACATGTCCTAGCTTTAGCAAGATGGCCTGGGTTTCAATCTGGGCTCCTTCAGCGATCAGCTGTGTGGCCTTGGGCAAGTCACTACTTGTCTCTGGACTTCAGTCTGCTGATCTGTGAAATGGGAAGATCACGTGAATCAGTACTTGCATTCGAACAAATACGTGCTTAGGACAGAGCTGAGCTCACATGCTTGTTAATTAATGTGACGCCGTGTCTTTTCCACCCCAGAAAAAACAGGTTCATGTCTGTTTCTGGATTTCTCCATAGCTGCTGACTTTGCTTCCTTAGATCGCCGTGGGTAATGGCATTCTCGCCCCCCGGTGAGATGTGGGGAAAGAGCTGGTTCTGAGCCCCGGCTCCATTAAAATAGAAGGAAAACCGTGTTTCTTAAGCCCCTTCATCTGCGGTGTTCGGTAAACATGAGTACATTACACTTGGAGACCTGCCCAGCCCCCGTGTAGACTGGCTGCCTCTCGTTGTTTTCCCCGGGTACCGGCATTTTCCACTGAAAGACGTAAAAGTGTGTTTTAGGATCGGAATGGTGAAGTAGCAAATTGTTAGTGAGCCTTTTCTGAAAGTCCTATTAATTTGCTAAGTGAAGCGCCATTTATTTATAGAAGAATGTCTATTTTTAAATGGTCTTTTTTCCCTCATCCTTGGCTTCAGTAGACAAATGGAGTTTGCACCGGGGGCTGTGCCTCTCAGCCGTGACGCACCCACGGGGTGCTTTTCATGCTTCTCACCCAGGTAGACGGGCAGAGGGGGAGTGATAGAAAGTGATGGAAAGGGGGCAGACGTCCTTCAAGGGATGAACAGTGTCGATAGCCTCCTAACTGTAAGAGCCCAGGGCTAATGTACTTCTCCGGACTTGAAAAAGAAAACCCAGTATTTAAAAAGTTGTTACTTCCTGGCATCGCCGTCTGCCGAGCAACCTTAAATGCTGTCCTTAAGCCGTGTCAGCGTTAGGGTACCGACTTTGGGGACCTAAAAATCTTTGATGTCCGTTCCATCTCGTGCCCACGGAGACAGGAGCTTGTCTGGAGCAACTGACCTGTGTTTACCAACGAGGCAAACTATCCAGTGGGCCTGCTGCCGGCTGAACACTTGCAGGGTGAGACCGATTCGAGCAATCCGGGTTCTCCTCCTTATTTCCTGCGCAGGGTTCAGAGAGGTTCTGTTTACACTCTGAAGTGCTCACTTGGGGCGCAGCTCCCACGATCGGCCAGCAGGTGGCAGTGAATAATAAACAAACGCCATCGCTAAGGAACCACCTGGCCCAGGTCTGGGCGGGGCTGCGCGGCGGGGCTTTCTCGGATGCTCTTCCCGATACGATCCGGCGGTGGCGGCAAGGGGGGCTTGCGGGCCTGGGTGGCCAGGGATCAGTGCCGTGGGGCCGGGGGTGGGGGTGCACAACAGTCACACAGAAATGGAAGTTTAGTTTTGCTGAATTACAGGGAGTCATTTGGGACCCGAGAGGGGCCCCACTCACATCCTGGGCCGAGAAATGCGTGCGTGGGGGGGGAGCCCCATTTCTCTCAAGCCTTCCTATGAGATGGGAATACAAAACAGAAACGAAAGCAGCCCTTTCTCCTTCACCGTCTTGTTCCTTTCCAAGACCGCCCCCCTCTACCAGCCGCCTGGAAGGGGGAAGGGAAGCACATTCTGCGTCTTCCGCGAATGCTGACAGATAGCCGAGTGTCACCTTTACCGGCCCCTCAAGGGGGGCTTGAAGAGGGAAAGAAGCTACGGGGTAGTTGTGGTGTGGGGGGGTGTGTAGGCGAGGGTAGGTGCTGTGTCATGTACTGGGTGTAGACAGGTGCAGGGCATAAGGTGTCCGTGCTGTATGGGGTACATAGAGCTGTGTGTGGAAACGTGCGTGCAGTGGGTGTGTCGCGTGTATATGATGTAGGGGTGCGGGGCGTGTCGGAGGTGTGTGGGCAGTGTGGGGTGTGGTGGGTAAGTGCGTGGGTGGGAGACTGTGCGTAGCCTGTCTCTGTAGGTGTGTGTGTGTAGGGTGCAGGGAGCGCGTGAGTAGTCGACAGGGGTTCTGAGCGAGGATGTAGGAGTGTGTGCCCGCAGTGCAGGGCCAGTGGCGAGGGCCTCGGCTCTTTCCCATCTGCCCTCGTGGGGAGGCAGGGAGTGAGCTGCGTCTGGGCATTTCCATCAGCCTCGGGTCTCTTTTCCTTATAAACCCTGACGGAGGGAGCAACTTCCTTTCCTGCACTTTTTGCCCTGGCCTTTTAAGGCCAACTCCAGCAGCCCTAGCCCCCTCGTGCTCCCCCACCCCCACCCCAGCTGAGTCCCAGGTTCCAGCCCTCTGGGGCCGGCGGCCGCCAGTGCAGGAATGCGAGGACGCGGACAGCAGGGGGCAGTGTGGCTCAGCAGGAGGGTGCGGAGGGCCTGGAGCACTGCCGGCAGTAGGTCCCTTCTGCCCCTCGCTTGCCTCCGGCTTCCCCTGGACAATCTTGAGCTGGCCTAGGTGCTCTCTCCAGGCCCTCCCTCGCTTCCACTCCACAGCTCTCTGAGCTGGACTTGCCTGAGGATGACAGACGTTAGACCCCCAGCGGGGGAAGAAGATTCCATCCTTCCGGGCATTTGACTGGGGGTTCCTCCTCGGTTGCCTTTCTCCTGTTGGGATTGATGTGCAACAGGGAGCTTGAGCTGGGCCTTCCTTTCAACCAGAGTGGGGCCCGCTGTCCCGAGTGGCGTGGGGGGGGACCGGTAGGACCTGTGTGGGGCCGGGAGCCTCTCACCTGGACCCATGGCTCCCCCATCCCTCCCTGTGCCAAGCACACCCAGCCGGCAGGGAATAAATGGGTTGAGATTTTAATAACCTCGAGGTCAATGTGAGAACCGCTGTCTTTTACGGAAGATCTTCAGGGGAAAAAAAAAAAACCCACCCTGAAATCATGTCGTGTGGCCTTATGAAATAATGGGATATTCATATCTCGTACTTTGCTAAATTTAGGGTTGACAGGACCTTCTGGAGAGGTAGCCCTTGGCAGTAGCTTATAGGCAGGGTGAGATGTTAACTGTCAAGCCCAGAAATCAAGCCTGAGGCGCCTGACTCAGTGGAGAAAGACTTTAGACCGCGCCGAAATTCTCTGTCTGAGACGAGGATAAAGGGTAAACGGACAGCATTATCAAGAAGACTTTCAACTTCCAGCAGAACACAGCCAGCGAGATCGGTTCCGAAAAGCTGCATTTTTGCTGAACTGGCTGGTCAGACCTTGTGCGTTTGGGAAAACGAGTCAACAGCCTTCAGGAAAAGAAAGGCAGCAGCCCGACAAAGGTGATGGGCAGGCAGGGGCCCCAGGAACGGCGCTGGAGACGGGGTCTGCCCAGCCGGGAGGGCTGCTCAGGTCAAGGCCCCAGGGAGGCAGTGTCCAGAGGCGGCTGTGTTCTCTTTCATCCGGGGGCTGTGTTGCCCAGCCCCCGCTGGGGGATGCTCCGTTCTCTGTGGAGGACACTCTTCCGAAAGCTCCTCCAGAGTGAGGGACAGAGGCCACCGGCCTGGTGGCAGGGCGGGTCTGAGCGGTGCTCCCAGATTGCCCGTGCTTCTGGACAGAGCCTCTAGGGAGCCCGTGCAGGACCAGGGAGAGGGAGCCTCCCTCCAGCACCCTGGTTCCCCCAGAGTGAGAGCCACTAATGGGGGCAAGTAGGGCCTTCCAGGGAGATCGCAACAGGCAGAGAGAGGGGGGGAAGCAGGCTCCCTGCTGAGCAGAGAGTCCGATGCGGGGCTCGATCCCAGGACCCTGAGATCATGACCTGAGCCGAAGGCAGAGGCTTAACCCACTGAGCCACACAGGCGCCCCCCTCGGCTTTGTTTTTTAAATTTTATTTTATTTAAATTCAGTTAATGAACACAGAGCGTATTAGGAGTGTCTGGGGTAGAATTTTGTGATTCCTTGGTTGCATACAACACTCAGAGCTCATTACGTTGTGTGCCCTCCTTAATGCCCACACCCAGTTACCGCGTTCCCCCCACCCACCTGCCCCCAGCAAGCCTCCGTTTATTTCCTAGAAAGCAGCATCCCTTGTGGTTTGTCTTCCCTCTGATTTTGTTGTATATTATTTTTCCTTCCCTTCCCCTATGTTTGTCTGTTTTTGTCTTAAATTCCACATATGAGTGAGATCATATGATAATTTTCTTTCTGTGATCGACTTACTTTGCTTGGCATAATACTTCCTACTTCCATTCATGTCATTGGTTGCAAATGATGAGCTATCATTTTTGATGGGTGTGTAATATTCATATATATATATATATATATATATATGCCTCGTCTTCTTTACCCATTCATCTGCTGATGGATGTCTAGGCTCTACCACAGTCTGGCTATTGTGGACATTGCTGCTATGAACATCGGGGTGCACGTGCCCCTTCAGATCACATTTGCATCTTTGAATAACTACCCAGTAGTGCAGTTGCTGGGTCGTAGGGTGGCTCTATTTTTAACCTTTTGAGGACCCTCTATTGTGGTTTCCAGAGGGGCTGCACCAGCTTGCATTACCCCCAACAGTGTAAGAGTGCTCCCCCTTTCTCCACAGTGCCTGACTTTACTGGGGTCCCTGCTTCCAGGGGGTGGGGTGACAGTAGGGACAGAGGCAGCAAACAAATATTCACCAATAATGAGCGGTTCAAAATTATCATGAGCCCTTCTGAGAAGTGTTGACTTGAGTGTCCGTGTCTCCCTGGCTCCTGAAGAGAGGGGCTTGGTCGGAGCCAGTGTGCGTGCCCTCCATCTTCTTCCCGGAAACGCATGTCTTCCCCTCCTTGGAGCTCTCGGCACTTTCTGCGTCCCAGCCCTCTGCCTTTCCAGCCAGGGTACTGGCCTGGATCGCTGCCTCTCTGGGTCCCAGGGCCCTGAGCCCTGTGAGAGACTGGGTCTGATGCACAGGGCAGAAGAGGGCCCCCTCCACTCTCCCATGCGTGTGGGGTGTGTGTATGGGGGTGGGCATGTGTGTGTGTACATGTGTGTCTGTGTATAATTCTGTTAGACTCCATCATACGCACAGGATGTTGACTGGCTTTTCCCCCGACCTTCTGTGAGAGCCTCTTTCCAAGTTAGTGTGAGTGGAAATGGCTTGTTGAAAGGTGTGTTGTGTCCCATTGCGTGGACATGCCGTCCTTTATTTAAGCTGCCTGCTGCTGACGGGCGTTGTACATTGTTTCTGTCACCACCGAAAGTGACGCTGAGATGAGCACCTTATGCGCCCACCGCCTCCTGTCTGCACTGCCGAATCCCAGGTGTGACTTCTCATAAGTGAGATTGCTGGGCCAAAAGGCACGTACATTTTAACTTAAAAAAAAATTTTTTTTAAGATTTTAATTAATTATTTATTTATGTAGAGAGAGGATACAAGAATGGGGAGAGGCCGAGGGAGAGGGAAAGAGACAATCTCAAGCAGACTCCATGCTGAGTGAGGAGCCCTACACAAGGCTCCATCTCATGACCCTGAGATCGTGACCTGAGCTGAAATCAGAGTCAGACACCCAACCAACTGAGCCACCCAGGCGCCCCTACATTTTAACTTCCAATGCAAATTGGGAAATTCCCTCTAGAAATCTTTGCACGCACACACCCCCATCCCTGCAAGAAGTCTCCTTGTGCTTCTGTCCGGTCTTCCATTCTTCCCTCCAGTTACGTTTCTCTCCAGCAGAAGTCTCTTGAGCCATGACCGTTTTAGGCTTTGGTTTCTCAACTTTGAAACAAGAATGGTCAAGGGGATGACCTTCCAGGGCCCTCCTTCTGTGGATTCCCAGGACTCCAGGCCTCATGCGCAGCCCCCCATTGCCCCGAGAAAGCTGCAGGCTCCAGGGAGGCCTGGAGGGTGGCTTGCTTTCCAGCAGAGCCTGACTGTTGGAGAAACAAACGTTGGCCCAATCCAGCCCTCACCCCCACACAACAGAGGCCTCGATGCCCATGGCTCAGCAAGCTCCTTGCCTAGGGGGCCTCCTGCACAGGCAAGCCCATTTCAAACCTACGGCATTCTCCCAACGTCAGATCTAAGTTCAGGTGTTGGATTTTTTTTAATCTGAAAAGTTTGAAATTTAAGGGTCACATAATCTTGTCAGAGGTTTCATCCTAGCAGTCTGATGGGAATCTGGATAAACTTTGGGAAGGGACTAAATTATACCCACCCAGGCCTTCAGGAGACCTCTAGTGCATCTGCCATCTTTAAAGAGTCCATCTCCTGGTCCCACAATAGCCAGTGAGGCAGGTGTCACAGAAGAGGACACTGAGGTTCAGGGAGGTCCCGCTGCTGCCAGGAGAGTCCCCTAAATCACCGGGCTCTCAGCTCACACTTGCCCTGAGAGAGGAATCCAGGGGAACTAAGTGGTGAGTTTTCTGCTGAGTCTTCCCGTATCACACATCCTGCCCCGGCCCCTCGCCTTGCCGCCTGCCCAAAGCACGCCCAGGTACCTTCCCAGTTGGCAGAAAAGACTGGAGTTCAGAGTGTCAGAGCGGGTTGGGGCAGGACCGGAACTAGGAGAGGGAAGCCATGGTCCCCTCAGCAAAAGATGTTTCCTTTCTAGAAATTTAAAGAGCAGGAGCTGTTAGCTGGTGACTTTGATTCACATCCTCAGCCCGAGCTCTCTGCAGACTTTACGGGGTCCATTTCTGCCCTTAGGAGCCTGCACTGACCACTTAGAAAATCGTACTGTTGATCAGTCACATCTCTGGAACCCAGGGACCCCATATGGGGACTCTGCTGGCTGATACCAAA
Source organism: Lontra canadensis (assembly GCF_010015895.1). NCBI lineage: Eukaryota > Metazoa > Chordata > Mammalia > Carnivora > Mustelidae > Lontra > Lontra canadensis. Next base: position 17,507,595 of record NW_022631024.1, on the reverse strand, counting down.
GAATGAGCTTTTCCACGGGCAAGTGTGGCCAAGTGCAGGATGCTGGGCTTAACCCCCGTATGTTTATTTGGTGACACGCACTGAGGCTGACACCTGATCATCCCCAAATCCCCTTCCTTCCTGAACACCCGGCTGGGCCTGTCCACCCTCACTTCCCACAGACCACTCTGCTCCAGCCACATGGGCCCGGTCTCTGAAGCTTGCCTGTGTCCAGATCATTCCAGTCTCAGGGCCCGGGCCCTGCCATGCTCCCTGCCCAGAACCTCCTCACTGGGTCTTCATGCAGCTCAGGACCCAGAATTTGGAATCTCAGCAGGATGTAACTTCCTGAGGCTGTCCTAGAGCTGGTCACACCAGCAGCCTCCCATCATCTGGTGCGTTTTCTTCATAGTACCTATGATTCTCTGCACTGGTTATTGATCTGGGCATTACTTATCTCTCTCGCTAGAATGTGGGCTTCTGGAGGGCAGGACCCTTGCCCTCTGGCTGGCCGTGTATCACAGTAGTGACCCACACGTGCTCTGTAACTACCTACTGGACAGATCGCTGGGAAGGCCTTCTTCCTGTATTGGTTTCTTATTTAGATGAAAACATCTGTAAATATTTAGGGGGTAGACCTGGATTGGAAAGCAATATGGCAGATTCTTAACCCATTTTGTTTTTAATCTATATTTATTTATCCTGAAACAAGACACAGGGTTTCTGGGTCAGAGAACAGGCCCATTATTTATTCACGCCATAGTCTGAATGCTAGCTCCCCACAGCCCCGATCCTCACGGGGAGACGTGGCGAGAGCCGACATACCCTGTGTGTACAGGAATCTGTAGCACAGGGGACAAGGCCTGAAATTATGACTCTCAGAGCTCATGGAAGGCAGCTGGCCCTAGGTTTACAACTCTGGGAATATAAACAAAGGTCTCGAGACAGGTCCCTAAATCTCTTCAGAGGGCTCTATCTGTAACTGTCAAGGCTTGTTTGAAGTCAGTCATCCCGCATTCCAGGAGCCAGCAGTCTGTTCTCAGAACACCCTGACCGTGGGGAAACGTGGAAATGTTTGTATTATTTTCCAACATACGTCTCCTGAACTGGAAAGTTCCGGCCACGCGCCTGGACGGTTCTGTGCCGTGCTTAGGCTGTGGTGACAGATGCTGTCATCCTCTTCTGGCAGATGAGGACTTGGACCCTTGTTTGGAGAGGTTGAGTGACCAGCTGAGGGCATCTCTGGGTGCGGGGCGGGGCTGAGACCCTCGATTTGTGTGCCCCTCAAGCCTGTGTAATCTCCTGTCCACCTCCTGGCTCTCCCGAGTCTGGGCAAGTTGCTTCTAACATGTTTGATCAGCTGTCGCGAAGCTTTCGAGAAGGGAAGGCTCCGTCTGTTGATTCTGCAGCTACTCTGTGCTTAGTTGCGGGGAAAGGAAGTGACGAGTGCTGCTGGGGGCTGGTCTCTTTCCTCATGGAACCCACTGTCTTTGGGAGAGGCAGACATCACACGAAGACTTAGCCAGCCACGAGGGCGGCAAGCGAAGCGGAGGTCCAGGTACTAAGCCAGGCTGGGTGCAGTCCTCAGGAGCACATTCCACTGGGCCCCGAAGGCTGAGTCCAAAGGCTTACCCCAGGCCAGGCATAGGGGAGGGGTGTCCTGGTGGGAGAGACTGGGGAGAAGCTGGGGGAGAGTCACCTGGGAGGGAGGCAGGAGTCAGAGACTGCAGGGACTGCTGGCCATGGGAAGGGTGACCGCTCTCATTCTCCCAGCACTGGGGAGCCACAGCAGGTGCACGCAGGGGAAGAGACAGGAACAGCTGTATCAACTTCCCACTTGTGTTATGTAGCCTGATGTTCTCATTAGAGTAAAAGCCCATTTCTGCTTGTTCCTCGAGACTGGGGAAGAGGGCTGAAAGAAGGGAGAAGAAACAAATTCAGGGAAATGCGGATTGCTCGGAATACGGTTCAGCGTCCTTCCATGACGAGGGAGTGACGTGTGCATCAAGGGCTGTGGAGGAAAGCAGCTGTTTCTGCAGCTCTCACCCCTGTGTTCACGTGGCCGTGGGCCTGGGGGCCTTTCGGAAAGTTTCAGGCTTGTGTGACAGGGCCACTTGCCCAAGCCACGGGTGGCTGGTAGGAGGGGGACCGGGGCTCTCCGGAGAAGCTGCCAAACACCCTCACAGCAACTCTGGGAAACTAGCTTGTCGGGACTGCATCCACAGCAAACACTGGTAATATTTACCAAGTATTTCTTGAAAAATGAGTGCAAAGTGCAGGAGATGCAGTGCAAATTGCTAAAACGCAGTACATCAGCAACATAGGACATTTAATGAGTCTGAAAGAGAGGTATAAATTTCAGAAAAATGTCAGTTGCGGTAATGTAAACAAGACACGTCCCAGTACCTCATCCTCCGCGAGCCCGTGCTGCAGCCTCTGGTTATAACCAGAGTGGGAACTCTTGAGATTGGATTCTAGACACCGAGGTGGGGAGAACTGGAGGAAGGAGGGAAGCAAGGGTTGCTTGTTGTTGCAAATGAGTGGAGAGCACCCGGGGCGCTGACACAGTCCCATTCGAGGGAAGCTAAACCTTCTCCCAGGGGCCTGGTGTGCTGCAAAAGCTGGATCCTGGGGGGACGGGGACTGTCCCCATGTTGCTGCAGGCCTGGGAACCACCTTGGCTGCTGATGGGCATGGTGTCTTGTCAAGGTCGGGGAGGGGTCAAGGTCACCCCAATGCTTTTCCCGTCTCAGCCACATTCCTTCAATTGCTGGGGCCTAGGAGGGACCTGTGCACCCACAGCCTTGTCTGCCTAAACCCTAACCTTCACCTTTTCAATCCAGAGTCAAGGGCATTAGGAAACCCAGGAGCCACAGATTGCCGTGGCTCCCTCGGACTCCTGTGGGGTCAGGAGCGGTGCCCGGGATGACAGAGTGACCGCTTGCCCTCCTGTCTGTGCAGTTCCTGACAGCATCATCATGAAGGTGCTGAGCCATCGCCTGAGCCAGCAGGACAGCATTCAGAAGGGGTGGGTGCTGCACGGCTTCCCGAGAGACCTGGACCAGGCACACATGCTGAACAGCCTGGGCTTCCAGCCCAACAGGTAAGCTGTCCCCCTCCAGGGGGGCCTCAGCCCCGCCCACACGACCTCCCGGAAGGTCCCTGTGCTGGGCACCCTCTCCGCAGGGGCTCGGCTGACAAGGTCCATCCGACAGCTTGCGGCTTACCAGAAGCCCACACACTCCGCAAGTGGAAGGTCTTTTAGGTGCCCCCATCTCCCCCCACCCACTGCATTTGCCCTGTGAACCGAGAGTCAAGCTTCGGTTCGGATCCTGGCTCTCACCTGGCTGGCCGTGAGCTCCCTTGCCTGTGGGCGGCAGTCCGGCCAGTCTTGCCTTCCTCAGGGGATGGTGGCGCCAGGCAATCCACGGGCGTTCCTTCTATTACGTCCACACTTTCCTTTTGTACATGGAAACCTTTGGTGCATCCGATAGTCATTTTCAAGTGGGTCTGCAGTATGAGCTGGACACTTTCCCAATGGCTGGCCATGTGCTCCAGACCTGGTGTCCAAGGCTGTTGGATGTTCTGGTCTTCTTCCGCTCACTTGAACTCGAGAGGACACCATCCTTGTGTCTGTTGTGGAGGTACAGGAAGGGGATCCAGAGGAAGACAAGCAAGAGCTATCTAGCCAGGCTCACTCTGGGAAGGGAGTCGCTGATCACTCGGGTTTGGCAGAGCTCGAGGGGGCACCTGGGGGCATGCCCTGCTGGGGTGCAGCTTGGGGGAGCGGAGCTGGAATTGGGGTGCCCTGTGTGCTCGGCCCTGGGGAGCATATTTGACTTTTCTCTGGTTGGTCCTAACCTGATGTTGCTGGTTATTAGGCGGCTCCTGGCTATTTGGGGTCCATTGTTGCAGAAACTGTGATTTGGTTTAGGAGAGTTTCAAGTTTCCAGGGAGTTGGGATTTCCTTGTTTAGTTCAACTCTCATTATTAGTTTTTTATTTTAGTGCAGAGTGTGAAGAACTTGTTGAAGTCCAACCTCTAATTAAAAAAAATATGTATCAAACTTTATTCTGTGGATGATTTTTCAATAGGTATTCATAAAGATGTATATTTTATTTTATTTTAATTTTTGGAGAGTGAGAGCACATGCGCAGGTGGGAGGGAGTGGGAGAGGATCTGGAGCAGACTCTGCACTGAGCGGGGAGCCCGACGCAGAGCTTGATCTCACGACCCTGAGATCATGACCTGAGTGGAACTCAAGAGTCCCTCACTTAATCGACTGCACCACCCAGGCGCCTCTATGCTGTGTTTTTATTCTTGTTCTCTTACTTCCTGCAGTTTTTGCTTTATATGTTTTGGTGCCGGATTATGCAGTTCCTTTGTGTTCATTGGGAAAAGCTGTCTTGATGGGAGTGACTGTGACAGACGGTTACTCACCCACATTCGCTGAGCCTCCCCTCCTCAGTAACAACACTTCACACTGGTACCCATGGGGGGGTTCTCTGTTCTGGTCTGTCAAAGCCATATGGGAATGGTGGGGGTCCTGGACACAGACATGCCAGCACACAGCTGTGTGGTTCTTCCAGAAGACCTGCCCTCAGTGGGCCAGCTGTGCTGGAAGGAGCTCCTCCTGGTTTCTTTTGCCTTTTTTCCTTATTGTCTTTCCTGAAGTCAATAATCCCTGAAGATGCCCTTCACCTCTCTCCCACGAAGGGGGATTGTTCCCACATCCCCCAATTTATTTTGGTTTTCTACCTCGTTTTTGTCAAGCTTATCCATCAGTAGCTTCCTGAGAAAGGTTGCCTGGGAGGTAAATTTTCTGAGACTTGGCATGTCTGAACATACTACCTTTACACTTGCTGGATAGTTTGGTTGGTGAGGAATTAAATTTTTTAAAAGATTATTTATTTGAGAGAGAGAAAGAGTGAGCGAGCACAACAGGGTGGGGGGCAGAAGGAGAAGCCCACTTGGCAGGGAGCCCATCGTGAGGCTCGATCCCAAGACTCCGGGAACATGACCCAACTGGAAGGCAGACACTTAACCAACTGAGCCAGCCAGGCACCCCTGTCGAGGAATTAACCAAAATCACTCTCCCCCCACAATTTTGAATTGCCAGGAAGAAACCCGATGCCAATCTGATTCCTGACTTCATCTGTGACTTTTTCCCTCTCTGGAAGTTGGTAGGGTCTTCCTTTTGTTCACAGAGTTCTAAAATTTCACTATAAAATTTCACTCGTTTCTTTGGTTTGGGTCTAATTTCCCCCATTGTACCTGAGGTTAATCTGGGAACCTGTGTCCTTCCATCCGGGGACATTCTCTTCAATTATTTTGTTGATGGATTTCTTTCTTTTTTTTTCTTTTATTCTTCTCCCCTCCCCTGTTCTCTGGAACCTATTGTTTGTGTATTAGATCTCCTGGACTGGCCCTCTACATTTTTTAAAAAGTATCTTTCCTCTCTTTCAGTCTCTGTCTTTGGTTTTTCTGGACTGCTCATGTGCGTGGTTGGTTGATTTTGTCTTGCTCTACTTTCTCTGGTTCCTCAACCTTCTGTACCAGCCCTTCTGTTGCATCTCTAATTGCAGCGATGGTGTTTATTTTTATAATATTCAAGAGCTCTTTTTCTTTGTTCCTTTTAAAGGTTCTTGATCTTGGGTGCCTGGGTGGCTAAGTTGGTTAAGCAACTGCCCTTGGATCAGGTCGTGATCCTGGAGTCCCGGGATCGAGTCCCGCATCGGGCTCCCAGCTCAGTGGGGAGTCTGCTTCTCCCTCTGACCTTCTCCCCTCTCTCTCTCTCAAATAAATAAAATAAAATAAATATTTTTAAAAATAAAAGTTTAAGTAAAAATTTCTTAATCTTGTCTCATGGATTATTCTAGCTCTTGAGAACATCCATGACAGGCTTGGTTCATGGTCTCCTGCACGGTCTGCTCCTGTTGAGGTTTTGTGTGTCTTGGTTTCATTCTTTCTCCATAGGTTCTTTTGTTTGTTGGATTGTTTTTCAAGCATTGGGTTACCCTTGGTGGTTTACTGCTATGTAAGACTGGGGGACTAAGACGCTAATGGACAGATGCATGGGTGTCCACAGACTTCATCTTCATGGAAAAGTGATCTCTCGGGGCTGTCTGTGCGGAGCCCCCCATCAGATCCCTTTGTCCTGCTCAGGTTCTGAGCCTTCTGCGGGAAGGTAGCGAGACCCCTTCCCCCACCCCAGGAAGCTGACAGTTATTTTTATTTAGATTTTAAAAATTAAAAACACTGTGTCAAAATCTAGCAAAAACAATTGGTAATAGAAGCAAAAAAAGTTTCAGACTCAGAAGTCCCGTGAAGTCTTCTCTATACCTCTTGGCAGCGTAGGGTCCTGGCCATCCTCATGTCAGCTGCCCCAAAGGTGGGTAGAGGTGTTGCATGCCCAGTGCCATCTGCATATTTTTTACCCGTTTTCCCTAATTTTGGCACAGATGCAGGCTCTCAACTATGCTTGGCACTCCAGCCTGAACAGCCTGATTATACCCGCTCTAGAGATAAACCTTCCATTTCTACCCACGTGGAGAAGGGGCATTGGCTCAGCTGGGTGGAGTGAGGAGGGGACCGGGGTCTTAATGCCTTCCGAGATGAGTTTCATCCAGCTGGACTTACCTTAGCTGCCAGCACCAGAGTGGTCCGGGCATCTGGGCCTTTGAAAGGTTTGCTGGTGACTTTTGGGTTTGTTCTCAGCGTTTCCTGCTGCCAACTTGGGCTTTGGCCTTTGTGGGGAGGGGCCTCTGGAGCTGGTTGTCATGGGTCACCTGCTTTCTGCCCCAGATGTTCCATGGTTGTGTCCCCTTCCTCCGTTCTCTCTGTCCTGTCAGGTAGGCTTCCTCTCCTGTCATTTTCGGGTGGGGCTTTGGGAGGAACCAGGTGGTGATGTTTCCCTCCGTCTTTTGGACCTGGAACTCAGCCCATGGTCACACTCATTTGGCTCACTTTTACTTCCAACTACTTTGCTTCCCTTAATTTTTGTCATCGTGTGAACAGAATGATGATTAAGATTTTTTTTTATCCAACCTGTTGTTTTATTCCTTGAATAGTTGAAATTATCCCATTTCTTTTTACCTTTATCACTTTATTTTATGCTTTGTTATGGTTTCCTTTGTTTCCCATCTTTTTTTTTTTTTTAAGTTTATTTATTTATTTTTTAGTAATCTCCCGACATGGGGCTTGAACTCGAGACCCTGGGATCAAGAGTCGCGCACTCCTTGGACTGAGCCGGCCAGGCGCCCTGTCTTTTCTTTCTGGTTCGTGTTTCCTTTGACTTCTGTTACTGCGATTGTTCCCCTCTCCCCTTCCCAGCGATCTGGGCAGGAGGGGCTCTGGTTCTGGTCCTGCTGGTCTCCAGCACGGTTTGCTTGTTTCACATCCAAGGTTGGGCTGTATTTCTCAATTTGTCCATTTTCTTTTTTTTTTTTTAAGATTTTATTTATTTATTTGACAGACAGAGATCACAAGTAGGCAGAGAGGCAGGCAGAGAGAGAGGAGGAGGAAGCAGGCTCCCTGCTGAGCAGAGAGCCCGATGCGGGGCTCGATCCCAGGACCCTGGGATCATGACCTGAGCCGAAGGCAGAGGCTTTAACCCACTGAGCCACCCAGGCACCCCTCAATTTGTCCATTTTCAAATGAGACAGAGTATCTTGACTATCTCACGGAAGAGGAAAGGGAACATGCTCCCCTGTGTGCTCCCTCTTCACCCCCTGCCCGTCCACTCTCTGCTGTAGGTGGACACGTTCTCCGGGTGTTGAATCCCAGCCTATTTGACGCCATTCTTATTCTTAAGATGACTAAGCGTTTCTTTCTAGAAATATAACAATTGTGTTGTTTTTAGCAATAATTACTATACTCGTGAGGTTTTAATTCTCTCCAACCGGATTCAGATTTCAACACCAGCTGCTTATAGAATTCAACCTCGCCATTTGCCAACTTTGATTCATCTTTCCTTCTTCTTTTTTAAAGAGTGGGGGGAGGGGCAGAGGGAGAGGGAGAATCTCAAGTAGACTCCGTGCTAAGCGCAGAGCCTGGTGCGGGGCTCGATCTCACGTCCCTGAGATCACCATGGAGCAGAAATCCAGAGTCGGACACTTAGCCAACTGAGCCACCCAGGCACCCTGCCTCTTTGCTTTGAAAGGACTGTCTTTGATTCATTTCGGCCAGGGCACACACATGCTAGACTTCCTAACTCCTTGCATATTTGAGAGTGCTTTTCTGTTACCTTTATTTGTGAACAACGTCCCGCAAAGTAAAGCAGACTTTGATCACATTTCTTGCCATCAGCATCCCGTGTCATTTCCACACCATCCTCTGATGTCTCTGAGGTCAGAGCAATGCCCGGGGGCGGGAGATGCCTTCTGTCATGGGGCGTGTGCTGCTTCCGTCTGGGTGCCCATGAGGGCTCTCTCTCCTCTGAAGTTCATTTATGCTCGGCAGGCCCTAGTCTTGCCTCTTTTGATGGCTTTTCTCTGGAATGTTCCTGCAGGACCATAGTATTCTAGTACACATCTTACTATTTTCCTGGTTCGCTTGCTTGGTTTTCTTCTCCAGGAAACCAATTTTGTGTATGTTGGATAGTTACCCTCTGTTTTCCATAATTGGGACTTTTTTTCTTTTTTACTTTTTTTAAAAGATTTTATTCATTGGGATGCCTGGGTGGTTCTGTAGATTAAGCCTTTAGCTCAGATCATGATCCCGGAGTCCCAGGATCGAGTCCCACGTCGGGCTCCCTGCTCAGCGGGAAGCCTGCTTCTCCCTCTGCCTGCTGCTCCCCCTGCTTGTGTGCTCCCTCCCTCCCTCTCTCTCTGACAAATAAATAAACAAAAGCTTTTTTATTAAGATTTTGCTTATTTATTTGAGAGCGTGAGAGAGCGTTGGTGCATAAGCGCACAAGCAGGGGAAGGGGGAGAGGGAAAGATCTCAAGCAGATTCTACATCCAATGCAGACCCAGACTCAGGGCTTGACCCCACAATCCTGAGATCATGACCCGAACCAAAACCAAGAGTCAGACACTCAACCAACGGAGCCCCCCAAGTGCTCCTAAGATTTTTTTCTAATAGCTTTTATCTCTTGTTCTTTTCCTATCCTTCATCATAACTTCAACTAATTTCTATTGCATTACTTTCCCATTACCCCCAGCTTTTTATTTCTGTAATGTTTTTACGTTTCCCTTTATTTTACCCCTTTACCCCGTTAGCTCTCATTCATTTTCCCTTTAATTTCTTTCATCGTTGAGCCTGTTCTCCCTAAATGACATTGAGTGTATTGATAAGTTTTTATTGAAAACGTGCCTATGTTTCCTGGAGTAATTTTTCTTCCAAAGGGTATTCATTGCCTTTTTCTTTCTATTCCCCCCCTTTTTTTCACTTCTATGACCCTTTTTTGGCAGCGTCTATCTGTGGGTCCCAAGATGGTTGTATTTTGCAAACCATTTGTCTTTGAATAATAGGCCTGTCTTTTGCCTAAGAATAGCATGAGTTGGTGTATTAGTTTTGTTTCTATGGCTGCTGTAATAAATCCCTATAAACCTGGTGGCTTCAACAACACAGATTTATCGTCAACCAGTGCTGTAGGACGAAAATCAATAGTCTGCAGGGCTGTATTCCTTCTGGAGGCTCTGGGGAGAAGCCGTTTCCTCGCCCTCTCCAGCTTCCGGAGGCTGCCCACCGCCCTTGGGCCATGGATCCCCTTATCTCCAAAGCCAGCACCGTTGCACAGGCTGACCCCTTTCTGTAGTCACATCTCCCTCTGGCCAGAGCTGGGGATACTTCTCAGGTTTTAAGGACCAATGTGATTCAATTGGGCACCCCCCAGGATCTGGGGTAATCTAACCATATCAGGGTCTTTACCTGAATCTCATCTGCAGAGTCCCTTTTGCCAGATAAAGTGATATAGTCCCAGATTCTGGGCTGGCCATCTGGGTAGGGCTTTCCTCTGCCTTCCACGGCTGCATTCTCTTCTACTCTCTTTCCACCCCGAGAGGTGAGGCTGGAGAGCTTCCTGCTGGTACGCTGAGATGTCTGCTTAGTTGTGGGGCACACAGCCTGAGCTTCCTGTCTTACTGCCTATGTTGCCAGCAAATTTCCAGGGACCGCAGGGCCAGAAGGCTGTTTCCAGCCTCCATTTTCTGGTACCTGTCAGCGGGCTAGCTTCTGTGTAAGCCCATCATCTACCTGAAGATGAAAGGCTCTGAGAAAATGTGGAACAGTCACTGAAAGGAAACCTGGGGCGGGTCACTGACTGTTGGAGGAGAGAATCCAGGACTCGATTTCTTTGAGCCCTGAGGGAGAAAACGACAGTTTTATTTACTGACCCTCCGCACGGTGCCAGGACTGCAACAGGCAGGGGAGGGCGCGGTGTGAACGCACGGGGAAGAATATTCAAGAACCTCTTTGATTTAGGGCAGGCTTGCGGGTAAATATTTCTCCACTCACCATGGAATAAAATCAGTTTCTAAAGACTTAGTAAACAATGCCAATTTAATTTATTTGACCCCAGGGCAGAGGACAAGCAGGGAAAAAAGATGTTTACAACATAGAGTTGATCTTGCACACCATTTTAATCACCTTTCTGTATTTCCCTCCCACCCGGAGGGCGTGTTCTCTCCTCCTCAATTCCGACTATCCCATTCCCCCAACCTTAGCTTTCATTTAACATTTTTTAATGATTAATTCAGAAGGTAATTTTAGCCATAAACCTTCAAGCCCAGATACAGGCTAAGAAAGCAAGAAATATTCTAAAATGAGCCCACCTGGCACCAGGATGAATATCGGGGCTGTAATTCTGGTTCAGCTGTAATGCCAATTATAAAGCACTCTAGCTGTGGTGTTGCTGTTTTTGACACCAGGAGGAAATCTTGACAGAATTATAGCCTAGAAATCAATCTGGGAATACGATACAGAAATCTATAATTCAGATTTGAAAACAATCTACAAAGCCTCTTTTTTTTTTTTTTTAGGAGGGTTCGATGAAATTAGATTAAAATAAATTTACATATATATCAATTTTATTATTAAAATATATTCATGCTAGTAAATAGAGTTATTGGAGAAGGAGAAGCTGCTCTGGGTTGGGCACAGAAATAGACCTTGCCGGCTTATCAGAAAACAAAGTTATTGTCTCCTTGTCAAATATAAATCTCTTCTCAGAGCTAATAAATAGATAGTGTTCAGATGCAATGTTTTGTTTGACTCCTACCTCATAAACCTGCAGCACATAATACTAAATTCTACCCCGCTGAGCGGTATCAATCTCTGTATTCCAACCTCACAGCGTGGGGGAAGCCAACCAAGTAATTGATGTGTTGCAAAGAAGGAGAAAAAGTTATTTGAGAACAAATAAAACGGGCTATAAAGTTTGTTAAAACGTAATAATAGTAAAAAAATAAAGGGCAGAGAAGAAGAAGAAAGAAACAAAGAAAGAACTACCCCAGCTGCAGCCAGAAACCTGCCCTCTGTCTAGTTGTAAAATAATTCATTTCATGCTGCAAGTTTGGAGCATGGCCGTTCCCTTTAAAATTAATGTTTACTATAGAGAGGGAGTATAGGATTCTGATTGATGTCGGGAAGTTTGCAGTGTATCAGACGGACTGGGGGGGGTTTGCACCCTCCTTCCCCTCAGTGCCGCAGGGAGGGGTGGGGCAAGCTGTGGCCTTGACCGCCCCCACCCCCTGCACAGTGGCTGGGCAGCCAAGGTCCCCATCCTGTCCGTTCTGTCCGAGGGCACCACCTGCCAGAGGTCAGAGCTGCCGTCACATGTCTGGCAAATCCTTGGGGAAGAGGGCAAAGGGGGGGATACTGTGGCTCAGCCTGTCTCTTTATCTCAGGGGACTAACTTTGGGGACTAGAAAGAGATCACCCCAGGGCCAGGTTTCAGATTATCTCCTTCGTGTCTGAGCTTGTTTGTGCAAATTGGAAACTGCTCCGTGGGTTCCTTTGAGAGTGTGGTGCTTTGGGATTTTTAGTCACTATTACGTTTTAAACTAGATGGTTATAGTGTCCCGTGTCCAGAGGAGCACAGAGGAGTTTTGGTTGTCCCTGGGAAGGCAGTGGCTCGGCTCACCATCTTGCCTTTGACTCCCAGTTGGTGCTGGCTGTGTTGTTGGCTTTTGCTAAACACACAGCCCTTTCCTCCGGGGAGCAGGCTGGCAAACACCAGCGCCGTGCCGTAGGAGCTGGAAATCCCACACCCAAGTGCAGCTTCTGAAGCTTGTCAGATTTCTGGGGGCCAGGTGCTTAAAGCCAGCCCCGGGGGCTCCGGTCAGGACAGCTCTGCTCGGTGGTCAGGCCGGCCCCAGGCTGCTGCTCGTGCTGCCAGGAATCCCCTTCTTTCCTCCTCTCTTGGTTCTCCTGCCCCCTGGTCTTGAATTGTCATCCTGATCTTGACAAGAATGGTGATGCTCTCTGAGTGCCAATTACCTGCCTTCTTTACATCTCACTTAATTCGTTCAATGGCCTCACAAAGGCTTAGTCAGTAGAAGGCACTTGGCTTGGAGAAGCGGGACCACAGGGAAGAGACCAGGCTTGAACCAGCTCTTCGCTCTGAGCTGTTACTTTGCATCCTTTCTGCAAAGCGGCTGCCATGTATCCCAGCTGCCTAGCTTGAAAACTTTTAATCTCAGTTTTCCTACCTGTCAAATGGGGCAATAAACTATTCTTTCAGCCTTCCAGCAGTGCGGTCCTAGAGAGTAAATGGAATGTGTCTGTGTGATTTGTAACTGGAAAGTGCCGTTGGGATACAGGAAGCCAGTGTGAGTTGGCTTGGTCTATGGTCCCCAACAGCTTCTCTGGGCTTGGAAGGGGGCGGCAAACTCTTATTCAAAATGTAGGACCTATTTCCCCTTCCATTCTCACATACCCACACACTCCCTGAATGGGTATGTTGTAGATTCGTCTACGCGGTCAGAGGCGTGAAAACATGTACGGTAGACACTCACGTGATTTTGAATTCCTGCTCCATAAAAAGAAGCCAAAATGGCAAATACACTCAGAAGGGATGACCTTCTGGGAGTAGTTGCTGTATCTACTCATTCTGGGTCGGTACATATAACTTACTGATACCTAAAAATGTTTTTCCTCCAATAACAATCCGTTTGCTTTTCTTCCCCACGGAAGACCTTTTAAAGACTCAGGGTGGGCTGCACTCGGGGAAGGTGAGTCCTCAGTCAGCCGGTGGCACGTGGGATAGGAGAGCAACCCAGAAATAGATCCAGACACAGTCTCCCTTTTGTTCAGAAGACCCTGGTGGGCCAGGCAAGGTGGAAAATCACAGCCGGGGCCTTTAATGGTGTTGTACATTGTTCCACCGAGTGCTGGTTTGCTTTCTCCGTTTTGATGACGTTAAATTTTAGAGAATGAAATAAGATGGAATCAGATGGCACCATGAAGGTAAAACCTGAATGGGCATGTTGTTTCTCGGCCAGAGCTCTCTAATTTGATTTCAAAGCTTGTTCTTTTGAGTTCCGTGTGACACTCTGTGCTCAGGGACAGCACGAGGAAACCCTCGGATAATGGCTTTGCCTTTCCTAGTGTGTTCCGAAGTGAGTTGGATGCTACGATCTCTTGGGGGGACAGCAGTAGGACCCAAAAACAATTAAAATGCGAGATAGAGGGGATTTCTTGCCTTCCTCCGCTCTCTCTCTCTTTTATTATCACTCGATCCTCGCAGGAAGCTCTCATATCCGTGCAGCTGATCCTAACGCGGATTAGGGATAATAAACAGCCCATTAATGGAGGCCTGAACCAGGAAATGGAGTTGGAATCAGCAGCACCATTCAGCGGCTGACTGAGGTTAATAACTCCATTACTCCAGCTCTGTGCCGAGCCGCCCGACGAGCCGCATGTTAGCCTTATCTTACTCCTCATTAATTGAGCTAATAGAACCTGAGTGACCCTGCCTCGCTGCCGCAGTCGGAGAGTTTACCAGACATGGGCTGGAATACATATCATTCCCCGTGTGCTCTGTGGGCACCTTTGTTTTTGGAAACGAGAGCTCTCTTAAAGCCGGCTGGCCACCAGACCTGTCCTAGCGGCAGAGGCGCTGTGCGGCTGTCCGCACCGGGGTCCCCGGTCCCGCTGACTTCGTTCCACGGGGGGCGGCGCAGCCAGGACCCGCCCCTCAGGCAGAGGCTGCTTGACTTTAGGGCTTAAGCTTCAAGCCCCACAGCTTTGGAGGAAGTGGTGATGGTCTCAGCACGGTGTCTGGGGTCAAGGGCAAAAAGGGAAGTATGGCACGTGTGGGTGGGAGTGGGGGTGGACCCCAGCCTTCCGTCCCTGGCTGTCCTCTGTCCTGCAGCACTGGGCAGCTGCCTTCTCTGTGCCTGTCCTGCCTGGCCCCGAAGGTGCTTTGTTCCGACCACCCTGCTCTGCGACTCGCGGGACAGTGGTCAAGGGCACTACTTGACCTTTCTGAGCCTCGGTGTCCTTCGCAACCAAATGGTGTATGAAGCCCCCACTCTGACCTCACCCTCTGCTGGCCGCACATAGGTATTTGGTGGGAAAATGCAGATGGAAGGGGTCTATGAGTCGGAAAATGCTCTGCACCACCAAGATGGCCTTGCCGGTGGACTCACATTCGAAACCTGACTTCCCCATGGCAGCCTCTCTGTGCCTCCGCTTCCTCAGCTGACAACAGGAGCCGTGGCCTATAGGACATCGGGTAGAAACGTTTGATGAGATGGTGACGGAAAGCACTTTGCGCAGAGCCTGGCGTGACCAGGGCTCCGTGTGTGTGAACCGTGCTGATTCCTAATGTACGGGGGACCCGAAGCCTGTCCATGGAGATCAGAGCTTCTGAAGGGGATCGGGGATCACCAAAATAGCAGGGGCCAGGTTCCGTGGCCCTGGCTGGTGCCCCGGCTGCTCTGTGGGAACTGTGTCCCTCTGGTGGGGGGATGGTAGTTCTTCGTTCCTCCAGCGCTACAGTGCGCCACAGGTTGGAGGGGGGTGGGAGAAAGATCCAGCAAACAGACAAATTGCGCTCCCATTGGAGACGCCCTGGAGTCCACAAGGAGGAAGCCCTTCAGGCTGGAGGAGCCTGGCGGGTTGTGTGGGAGCTGAGAAACCAACCTGGGAAAAATGGGCTCTTCATCACTTGTCCCCTGTCGGTCTTTACAATTTAAAGATTCTTCGGATGGCTGGACAGGACATGGTGACACTCCGATGCAAGGCAGAAGGTTTTGTGACTTCGGAGGAGTGGCTGCCACATGGAGCCACACTGGGGGTTGCACTCTGGGGACAGGCAAGAGCCGCTGAGCCATGGAGGGCAGCTTCTGGTACGGCGAGGGGGCGGGGTAGAGGGATGGGCTAATTGAAATAAATCAGAGGGCTGTTCCCAGCTGGAGCGTGGGAGCCCCGTAAGGGAAACGGTCGGAAATGGTCTCCCCATAAGGGAAAGGGGCTCAGCCAGCTGTGTTGGGGGGAATTGAGAGTTCCCAGCCAAGACTCCAAAACTGGGTTAAGACAGTGCTTGTGAGACGTGTGTCGCACCTGTCCCTGCGTGGGGCGGACTGCCCAAGCCAGGCGGGCCGAATTCTACCTCCTCCACTTCTCCACCTTCCATGGACAAGGCGTGTTTGCAGACAGACTTGGAGAGGTTGAAGCCCAGCCCAAAGGCCAGATACCGCTGCAGCCCTCGTGCCCACCGTACGGCGACCAGCCCGCGTCTCTGACCACACCGCCACAGTGCGTCCCCGTGTCCTGGGACTGTTGCAGCGAACCCCCTCGTCCACTTACCCACTGGGCCCCAGGCGGCTCACCCCCCCCTCCCGTTCTTCTCAATGACACGGGCACCCAGGATGACGGCACCCTGCCCTGGCTCTGAGAGCAGGGTTGTGCTTCCTTGTAGCGAACTTGAATCACAGCTGGTGCTGGGAATTCGGTGGCCACGCTGGGGGTTGGAGGTAAGTTCGGGCATTGATCCCCAGAGGTGATGGCTGGGTTCACCCAGCCAGGAGTGAGGAAGGAGGTGCACCCCTGGGCCTAGAGCCCCGGGTTGTGGCCAGTAATGGTGATGGCAGGGCCATAGCCCACAGCCCCTGTGGCTGCAGATTTTAATCTTCCAGTAAATCAGAACTGAAGTGGAAAAAGGAAGGTTCTCCCGTTATTTTCCTGCCTGGGGACTGTTGACATTTTATCACTTATTTCCAGTGTTTGTGTAAGAAAGTCTGGTGAGGAGGATTCTGAGCAAATGTGGAAGGTCGGCACTGCTTTTTTCCTGGGTTAAAACTTAGTTTATGACAGTCTGTTACTAGGTTTGTCGTCTGTCTCTGAGAGCAGAAGAGCAATTACTTTTGAAGCAACGACATCAAAAATGTACATTACCTTTGAACCTTTTGCTGGCAGCCTCTGGGGTCTTTCGGGGGATAAAAATATGGTGATTCCCAGAGAGAACGTGAGCCCAGGTGACCTCAGGCAACCATGGGCCACCACAGGGGAGGCTCTGCTGTCCCAGGTGGCAGCAGGGGATCCAGAAGGCGCACGGCCTATGCGGGCAGCCGGGAACCAGGGAGCCTCAAGCTGGGAGCTGTCGAGAGCTGGCCCACGCTAGGTGTTTGAGGATCTTTAGGAAGACACAGGACAGACGAATAACAAGGGTTCTCATGGCATTTTCTTGGTGGGTAATTTAGTTAGTTAAGGACGGACACTAACAGTCTTAGTGGAGTATATTGAAACTCCATTTACGTATTAAGCAGGAAATAATTTTTTCCCAAGAATTTTCTGAGAGCACTCAGTCATGCCCACAGCATCGGGTAGACTCCTTGCTGTCCTTAAAAGAGGTCTAGGAAAGATTTCCACGCCGTTCCAGGTAAATGTGTCACTGTGGGAGAAAGTGACAACTCTCCATTTCTGACTTCAGTGCCCGATAACCTTCACGGCCAGAAACCGCCCCCCACCACGTCCACCTCCCCTCTCCGCCTCCGTCAAGGCTTCCTGTCCACAGGCAGAACACGTCTCAATCTCTTCTTCACCTGCGGGTACTAAGCTCTTATTAGGGGTCCGGTGGGTTTTACTCAACCAGGAATAGTAGGGCCTATGCCAGTGGTGAGTAAGACATCAGGGAAGACAAACATGCCTTCCCTGCCGCGGCGATCGGAGACCCGGTACAATCTCCGTGCCTGGGTGGAGAATGACAGGTGACCTTTAACAGAGCGGAGCCCGGGGTAGTTGGCATTTGAGTTTGGTTCTGACGGAGATGCCCCATTTTTGGCAGGTGGGATGCTCGACCGTTAGCTTAAAGTCATTTCCCGAGAAAGGCAAGAGGCCGAGATGCCGGGATGACTTGCAGAAATCATGTTTGTTTTTCTTTACCCAAAGGAGACTTTGGGAGACATCAGAGCGCACTTCAATTTTCCATCTTCCTTAGAGGCGTAAATAAAATGCTGACCCGGTGAACCCAGCCTTGTGCTGTCAAAGTCTGGGCTCTGCCAGATTCAGGTGGCAGATGTCTAAAAGCTTGAAGCTCTCCTTCTTAAATATCACAGACATTATTTAATAAAAGGAAAACTTTTAAAGAAAGTCTTCCACAAATAGAAGTTCAGCTCTACTTTTTCCAAGATTGTGGAACTCTGGGTATCCCTGCTCTGTTGGCTTTGAGATTTCCACAGGTTTCCCCCTGCACCCCTGGGGGCACCCCATGTACTTGGATTCCCCACCCTTCCCTCCCCCTGACACCCTGTTGCAGCTCCTGGACATAGCCTCCGTCCTGGGGCCCCAACATTGCCCTGCCTTTCTCTCTTGGGCCTCTGTCTCATGAAGCATGGGTTCTAGACCCCAGGAGAGGGCTGCGTGCCTCGAGAAAAGACCTGCCAGGCCTGGACCTCCCACTCACAGAGCAGCGGCAAGGTGGGGAGCAAGAGAGGGAGACGTCTCTCTTTCCCACCCACCCCTCTTGCTCATGCTCCGTACGCCCTGAGTGTATCTGTCTCCTTCCTGCTTCCTAAACACTCAGCGTTTGCTCATGATGTGGCTGCTTTCAGAGCACCATGGGTTTTTTGTCCAAATCTTATCTTTTCCACCAGGCTTGGCTCAAAGTCCACCTCCTCCAGGAAGACTTCCCTGATGCTTTTCCTTGCTCTGCACCTTCTTGGGACCTTGTACATTGTTCTCGCGAGAGGAAGCAGCTTAACAGGATTGTGCTTAAGCAAGAGGCTCGAGAAGCCTGGCTTTGTCCCCTTCAGGCTGTGTGAAGTTGGGCAGGACTTATCTGTGAAAGTCATTTTTTTTTTTTCCTTTGCAAGATGGGGGTGACTTCGTTCAGATACACAGCACGTAGTCACAGAATATCCATTACGTGCAGGTACGGCTGAAATTCTAGGAACCCAGAAGGAAATGAGAGCTTAACACTTGCCATCCCACAGCTTATGTTCTAGTTGGGATGAAAAAAGCTGTATTTGGCCAACAGATCCATAATAGGTTACGCTCCAGGGAGAACAGTAAAGCAGGGTAAGGGGCAGGAGGGAAGATCAGCAGCGGGAAGGCAAAGGAAGAGATGGTGTGTTGTGTGGAAGGTGGCCAGGCCTGGCCTTTCTGATAAGAGTACAATTTAACAGAAGCTTGAAGAAATCATGCAAAGACCTAGAGAAGAGCAGCAAGAGCCTGGGGACAGCAAGCGCAAAGGCCCTGAGGTGGGAATGACCTTGGCGTGCTTATGAGGCATCATGGCGGTTGCTGCCTAAGGAGTGGGGAGAGAGTGGGAAGTGAGTAGTCAAAGGTGGACAGGGCTTCTGAGTCAGGTGGGAGCACTGGGGGAGCTGAGCAGATGAGCGGGTGGATAGCGGAACACATGCAGGAGGACAAGGCCAGATGCAGGGATGGCAGATGGGAGACCCTTGGCTAGAACCAGCTGAGGACTCTGGTGCTGTGGCCCAGGGTAGTAGCTGTGCAGGTGGAGAGAAGTAGTCAGGCTCTGACTGTATCTCGAAGGTAGAACAGAGAAAGACATCAAGAAGGACTCCACCATTTTTGCAGGAGTGTCTGGGAAGAACGGGCTGGCCATCCCTCTGCCGATCAGGGACATGGGAGCAATGGGCTTGGGGAGGAGCCACTGGCTGGGTTTTAGACATGGGAAGATGGAGGTGCCTGTTAGGAGCCCGTGGACATGTCCCAGAGCCGCAATAATGAGGCCCCACAGAGAGAGGGGAAATGAATTTTCTCTACATTCTGGAGGCTGGAAGGCCAAGGTCAAGGTGTTGGTCTCTTCTGAGGCCTCTCCCCTCGACCTACTGCCCCTTCAGCTGTGTTTTCTCTGTGCTCATGTGTCCCCAGGGTCTCTGGGTGTGTCCACATTTCCTCCTGGTGTAAGACACCAGACTGGGTTAGAGCCTGCGGTGACAGCCACTTCCTTGAAGACTCTGTCCTGGGGCGCCAGGGTGGCTCAGTCAGTTGGGTGTCTGACTCGTGATCTCGGCACGGGCCATGGTCTCAGGGTTGTGGGATAGAGCCCCGTGTCAGTCTCCACACTCAGCGTGGGGTTTGCTTGTCCCTTGTAATTAAAGGCAGGGTGGGCAAAATTTTAACTTAACTTGCTTGTCCCTTTTAATTAAAGGGACAAGCAAATTAAATAAGTAAGATCTTTATTAAATAAGTAAGATCTTTAAAAAATAATAGATAAAGACCCCGTCTCCACATACAGTCAGATTCGGAGGTACTGAGGGATGGAGCTCAGCATGGGAATTGTAGAACACGCACTCAGCCCAAGCAAACTCACACAGGTTCCTCATGGGCGTCTCAGTCTCATCTACACAGCGACCCGAGTAACTGCCACGTGTTGCTCAAGGAGCCCACGGCTTCCCCCAATGCCCCCTCCCACTCACTGGCTTGGTTTTCCTTCACTCCTGACTGCGCCCCCCACCCCGGCCAGAGCTCTGTGCTTTCACAACCACACAAGTCAAACCCAGAAGGCCCCTGGAGACCACCTAGTGCATCCTCCACACTGCACAGAGGGAGAAACTGAGGCCCAGAGAGATGAAGCAATTTGGCTGAGGTCTCACTGTGAGTGAGTGGGGGCTGGAACCAGGTGTCCTGGCCCCAGGCTGGCTGTCATCTTCCTCAAATGCCATCTTTTCCCCCATCCCAGCGCACCAGGGTGGCGAGCCGTTGCCCACCCTGCCGTCATGCCCAGCACCCGAGGCCTTCCCAGGGTCCCCTGTTTCTTGGGCGGCTGGGTTCCGGCTGCTGGGTGCCTGGCGGCAGCGCCCCTCACCCCCACGAATGCTGCATCCAGATGCCCGCCTTCTCGCAGAGCTCTGGGAGCGTCCCCCTCTCCTCTCAACAATAATTAGCCTTGTAAGACTAATGGACGAAATCGTGTCTAATTACCCTGTTGAAGGCCCAATTATGCGATTAACATTCGTGGGCTATAAGCTAATGATGAGAAGAGCCTCTCATTTGCATAGCATTAAGTTAATTGAGCCTCCAGCCGAGGGACGGGTGGGGTAGCGAAGGCAGGATTCTCTTTCTGGAAGGATACTAATGACCAGAGAGGATGGTTCACCTGACAGCTTTATTAATTAACAGCGATTGGGTTACCTAGCAGGAGTGGCAAGTGGCAGTGAGCAGAAAGGCTCGTCTTTGTCACAAATGGGAGACGGGGCCCTATCTGCGGATTTTTCTCCCAGCACTTGGAAGTTAGAGGCCAGCTCTGATCTCCTTGAAGAACCATTCTAGAAAACTCCTCCTGCAGAATCTTGCTCAGACCCTTCTGCTAGGTACTCCCGGCACATTTCCTCTACTCACTTTATCATTTATGCTCTCTCTCTCCGATTCGTCCCACTCTTAATTACAGAGCTTCTCCACAGCGAGGTTGGGTCCCCCGCCTTGGGAGTGTTCATGGGGTGGGTTCCACTTGGCCGGAGGCTCCCAGCTTCGCTCAGGGGTTTCGTACTCACCATGGTGTAACCTTGTGGTTGGTGAATGTCAGCAAAGAATCTCAGACTTGCAGAATCCTTGGAGAATTCTTGGAGATCACTGGTTCAGGTCCCTTTTGTTACCCCCCATAGAATGGGGGCTCAGAGAGGCTGAGAGCCTGGAGCTTGCGTCCAAGGCAGGGGTGGTGGGGTGGGGTAGCCGCCACCAGCCCTGCCCGGCATCCCCTGGCCCCAGAACTGCTCTGCCTCTCTGGCCTCTCCCGCAGCCCCTGTGGATAGTGTGCTGAACTCTTATATGTGCCTTCCTGGGGAAACTTGCCCTGAGCCCCTCCCATGTGCTCTGACCCCCTCACTTCTCCCTCGCAGCACTTGCCCACTGGCCCGTACTTCTCCATGAGGCAGAGACTGCACTTTGCTCACAACTTAGGTGATTGAGCCAAAAAAGGAATCATGAGAGTGGTGTATGGCTGGACTAAAACCCAGGTTGCTCTCCAGTGAATTTTTTAAAAAGATTTTATTTGTTTATTTAACAGAGAGAGAGAGAGAGATCACAAGTAGGCAGAGAGGTGGGGGGTGCGGGGAAGCAGGCTCCCCACTGAGCAGAGAGTCTGAGGCAGGGCTTGATCCCAGGACCCTGAGACCATGACCTGGGCTGAAGGCAGAGGCTTAACCCACTGAGCCACGCAGGCACCCCTCTCCAGTGAATTTTAAAACAAAGCATTTTTGGGCACCTGAGTCACTCAGTTGGTTAAGAGTCAGCCTTTGGCTCAAGTTGTGATCTCGGGGTCCTCCTGGGACCGAGCCCACATTAGACTCCCCGCTCAGGGAGGAGTCTGCTTCTCCCTCTCCCTCTGATTCTCTACCACCCCCCCACCTCGTTCTCTCTCTCTCTCTCAAATGAATAAATAAAATCTTTAAAGAATTTTTTAAACAAAAAATAAAATCATGTATACATCTATATGTAACTTGCTCTTTCACTTAATAAAATACTGTGTATATCTTTCTCTATCATTATGTAAAGCTACAACTCATTAAATGTAAAGTATACATTTTACAAACTATTACATAGTATCAGTGTATGCACACAGTTAGGTAGTCAGACGTACCATAGTGGACATAAATGCCGTCTGTCTGTCTGGCGGACAGTTGTTTTCAGCTTTTTTTTCGTTACAAACAATATAACAACAGGCAGCAGACATGATCATTGTCTGTTTGGTCTTCTTAGGACATATTTAAGGAGTGGTATTGTTGGGCCATAGGGTCTGCAATTAAAAATTTAATTTAATTTTTCAACTGAAAGAAGTCAGAAATTGAAAGAGTACTGGTGGATAGCCAGTGAAAAAGTAATCTCAAAAGAACAGCTGAAAATCAATCATCTGGACCTCCGACTTAGGTTAGAAAGATAATAATGCAGAAGTGGCAGGAAAGAGACCATAGGAGCAGAAATTAGGATGTAGAAAACAAAGTGACAACAGAGCCAAAAGTTTGTTGTTTGACCAAATCAATGAAGCCGACATACCTCTAGCAAGACAGAGAAGGTGCAGAGAAACAACATTTGACATAAAAAGGGGACATAACCATAAATATAAAATATTATGAACAACATTATGACCATAAATCTAGAAACATAGACAGGATGGATAAATCCATGGCTGGGGGGTGGGGTGCTGGCGGAAGGTCTTGCCAGTGTTGACCTAAGAAGAAATAGGAACTCCAAACGGTCCTATAACTATTACATGGATTGAGACATAACAGTGAGACCTTCCCTTCCCCCAAACACTCCTGCATATGAACGCTCTTGGCAGCACCGTGAGTGATAGCAAACCACCTTCGCAAAGGTGGGGAAGATCTTGGGTGAATGCACCACTCCCCATGGCAGTGCGCTATGAAACAGCTGAAGGGGATGGACCATACCCATGCGGATCAACGTGGAGGAATCTTAGAAAAATAATCCTGAGTGCAAATGCAAGAAGAACATATTTCACAGGATATCAAAACGAGCAAATGAAGCCTTGCAGTGTTTAGGTACCCTCATGCCTCTTTAATAATCCATGATGGCGGTTTTCTTTGGGGCAGAATACAGAGAGATGGGATCGATTAGGAACATCTAGAACATTTCACCAGTACTAGAGCGATGCATTTCTTAGGTGAGTTCTTGGGGTTGTTTTTTTTGTTTGTTTTTTAAGAATTTATTTATTATATTTGAAAGAGAGAGTACACAAGTGGGGGCAGGAGGGGCAGAGGGAGAGGGAGAGAACCTCAAGTAGACTCTGTGCTGAGTGTGGAGCCCAATGGGGGGCTCAATCTCAGGACCCTGAGATCATGACCTAAGCCAAAGCCAAGAGTTAGACACTTAACTGTCGGAGCCACCCAGGCGCCCCATGGAGTTAGTTTTAATATATGTAAGAATGTATCTACCGGATAGAAATTTTTTCAAGAATGCAATCCTTGTTTTATTCACCAGGATATCTCAAGCCCCTTAAAATACTCATGTGTTGTACAGAGTAGGTGCTCAACAAATATTTGTGGACTGAGTGACTGTATGTTACATGATTTATTTTTATATATCAAAATGTGTCAAGATAAAAAATGGGGGAAATATTAAGTTTTCTTTTCATCCCAGACCTCTATTCCCTTCCCTAGAAGCAACCACAGTTCATAATTTATTGGGTATTCTAAAAAACTTATCTGCATCAGTATATGCTTTTATTTTCTATATGTGGAGATATACTACACACTCTACGTACGGTCTTTTCTCTAAATGCTATATCTGGAGATTTTTTCATATAGCACCCCTCATTCTTTTGGATGGCCCTGTGGTGTTCCAGTCTGTGACTCTACAGTCATTTCTTTAATCAGGTCCCTGCTGAAAACCGTGTAGATTGTCTTCTTTCTTTCACTTTGGAGAGAGTACTACTGTGAATGTATGTAGGGCTCTGTGTATTCGGAAGACGCCCCCACAGAGTAAAGTCCTAGACGTGACATTGCTGAATTGTAGTTGCATTTTTATTTTCAGTGGGCACTACCAAAGTGCCCGAGAGCTCCTCACTTACCGGTGGAGATGAAAGGTTGTATGACCAAAGGTGGTGTGTGCGTCGGGAACAACTCGGCCATCCAAGAAACAAAGGCTTCATTTAAGTTTGGGACTCCAAGGGGCACCTTGGACAGCAACCTGGGTGGCAGTTCTGGAGCCGCCCACGTTCATGGCACAGTTCAGCGAGCCACGCACCTGCTCAAGCTATGGAAAGTGTGTGACATCACATAACCGAAGTTTTAGGGAGCGCATGTTTTTCTTAAGATCAATAATGGATTTAACGTATGCCTAAGTGTTTCCTTTTAAGAATGGTTGTATTGCCCACAGCGGCTACTTCCTGATTTACACGTAGAGTAGGTAAGTAGTGACAATTATTTGTGTTTTTAGCTTTGAACCACAACTCAAACATGACGGGCTTATGAATGAACATGAAGGCCAATCATGAACGAAAGCCTCTCTCGAAAGACCCGAGCTGCCTCCTTAAGAGCTGGAAGCTAATCTCAGCACCTCTGTGAAGAGCTGCCTTGCGATGGGGGTGGGTTCCAGACATTTAGCCTTTCGGAAGACAAGTCCGGGGAAACTCTGCCCTTGGCTCTCAGGCTGCCCCTCCTGCAGCCGGGTGGGAGAAGCGTGCCAGGATCACCCATCCTTTGTGAGAGCAGACATGCATCTGGGAAGAGCGTGGACATCAAGCCCCATCTGGAAATAGGTCCACTCAGTTTCCCAGAGACCAGCTGCTGGCTGCTTTGCCTTGGTATTTTCTAGAAAAGGTAGGTTTAGTGTTAAAGGCAGGAGCTTTGGAGTCAGGGAGACAAGAGTGTGTGAATTCGTGTCTGTTGACAGTTGTTTAATGAGCACGTACTAGGTGCTGGGACAGAGAGCAAGACAGCAGCTTAGCCTCTGGGGAGGAGCCCTGCACTGGAGGGGCAGATGGACAGGCAGCAGGCAGATTATAACACGGAGGGCTTTCCCGAGCTCTGAGGCCCCCCACTGCATGTGCAGCTGCTGTGAGGAGTTCAGAGGAAGCAGAGGGAACAGAAGGGCAAAGGTCTAGAGACAGGGGCTAGCTCCACCTCCTTCTGGCCACTTCACCTTTGAATTGACAGCAGACATGGTATAAAGTCACCATTAGGTCCCCTGAGGGAATGTGGTAGATGTGAGTCATAGCCTGCTCTCGCTACAGGCTCGTGACCTGCGCTTCCCTCTGGATTTTGCAGAGGAGGCCCCCAGGCACAGCCCTGTGGCTCAGTAAGAGAGCCGGGACTGCCCGTCAGAGGACAAGGCAGTCTTTCTTCTCCTCCTCCTCCTCCTCTTTCTTCTCCTCCTTTTAAGATGTTATTTATTTGTCAGAGAGAGAGAGAGAGCACAAGCAGGGGAGCAGCAGGCAGAGGGAAAAGCAGGCTCCCTGCCAAGCAGGGAGCCTGATGTGGGACTCAGTCCCAGGACTCTGGGATCATGACCTGAGCCGAAGGCAGATGCTTAACTGACTAAGCCACCCAGGCGTACTTCTTCTTCTTTAAAAAAAAAAAAAAAATTATAGGGGCGCTTGGGTGGCTCTGGGGGTTAAAGCCTCTGCCTTCAGCTCAGGTCATGATCTCAGGGTTCTGGGACTGAGCCCCGCATCGGGCTCTCTGCTCAGCAGGGAATCCCAATTCCTCCTCTCTCTCTGCCTGCCTCTCTGCCTACTGTGATCTCTGTCTGTCAAATAAATAAAATCTTAAAAAAAAAAGATTTATGTATTTATTTTAAAGAGAGAAAGAGAAAAAAAACGGGGGTGGGGTAGGAGGGGGAAGGGAGAGGGAGAGAGAGAATCTCAAGCAGACTCCACGCTGAGCACAGAGCCCAACGTGGGGCTCAATCCCACAACCCTGAGACCCTGACCTGAGCCCAAATCAAGAGTTGGTTGCTTAACCAACTGAGCCACCCAGGCACCCCAAGGCAGTCCTCCCTCTTATTTCATTAAGTTCTCGTATGGCGGGCCCTTCTCTCCCAGAGATGGTGGATTGGAGATGGCCTCTTTGGAGGAATGAAGATGGCGGGCGGGGAGGCCCTCCTGAGTTTTGCCTTTTGCTCCAGAATCCTCCCACCGTCCCAGTGAGCTGTGGAAATGTCTCTCCTGCCCGTGGTGGGATGTCGGTCAGTGTGGCTGCCCCTGGACACGTGGTCCGCTGTCAGTCGCTTGGTACCCACAGCAAGCACTGTGGCGTCACAGAGACGAGTGGAGCTCCCAACTAAAATCCGAGGGATCTGAAATTATGTATTTAGTCCACAGTCGGCATAAAGTGCTCATAAAATCGTGATCATGATAGAGAGGCTAATAAACATTCGAGAACATAAATATTTGGGGGAGGAAATGGCTCTGTGAAACATTTCGTTGTGGAGTAGTTAGGAGAACAGAGACAGTCAGCCAGGCGGGACTCTGCAGATACCAGTCCGGTGAGTTATATATGTAGAGCCGGTAATGGTCTCGAGTGAGCCGTTTTATGGGTGGGCAGACGTTAATTTGATGAGCACATGCCCGCAGCGCTGCCCCGCTTTGGGGAACCACGTCAGACCAGGCGCTGAGCTGTTTGCCCTTCAGATATCTGCATTGAGCGGCTGGAGGGGCCGCCAGCTGGGGACTGGGTCCTCCTGGCCTATCTGGAGCGGGCGGAACCCAGCACTGAGTCAGCCCACAAGCAGCTAGCATGTGCAGGGGAGGCTGCCTGGGTGAAGAACATCCTTTGAAACCCTGTATCTCTTGTGGTCCCTGCAGCCGGCCAGATAAGAGGATAAGAGAAGCCCCTGCCCTACCCACCCCGCACACTAGGTACAGTAGTTGGGGCCCAGACTGGCCAGGTTCAAATCCTGCTTTGCCATTTACAGGACCTTGGGCAGGTCACATACCTACCATACAGAGTGGACGTAGTGACAGTGGTGTGAGCGTGGTCCGAGATAAATTAGGTGATACGTGTCCGGTGCATACAGAAGCTCCAAAGATGGGATGATCATCGCCCTTGCGCTTGGCTGGCAGGATTTGGGGAGTCAACGTCAGCAGGGTGCCGTGAGTCCCCGTCAGAGGGTGGTTGAGGTTCCGTTTACATTTTGGAGTGTGGTCCCTGAGCTGATCCCCCACCACCCCCCCGCCCCCGTCCTCCCATGGCAAGATGTGGTTTGTAGTTGGTGGAGAGGGAGCGTGAAAGGAACTTGTTACTAAGAGCAGAGAGTTTTAAAGTGAACTGTGGTTCCGCCCTAGCAGGGTGTTTCTTGCACAGGGCACAGGCTCTCCAGACAGGCAGATGAGTGAGGCGCGGTCCTGCCGCCTGTGGGCGCTCCCCCGAGGTCGGCCATTCAGACGCGGATCCAGGGCGCTGGCCTCAGCGGGGTCTCCTGGGGAGGTCCTGGGGTGCAGGGTAGGGCTCGCAACGCCAGGAAGACACCCCCCTCCCCATGACGTGCCCACCCTGGCGCATCAGCTCCCTGACACACAGAAAATAGGAAAACTGTTAAGTATTTCAGACAGCCGTTCTGTGATCCGGAGATCCATTGGGACCGCGTGCAGGCTCCTGGCGGCCACAGCAGGGCGGACGCTGATGAAAACACCAGCAAGGAAGGGCTCGTCGGGCAGCGGTAATGCCTTGGCCATAGGCCCTTTCCCTTAAGCGGTTGGAGGAAAACGAGTTAAATCGGAAGAGTCGGGCCTCGATGTGAGCCGGCGTGGCCGGGGAGGGGGCGCGAAAGCTGCGTTGGGTCCCCGCGCGGTGCAATCGCTGGGGGCAGGCTGTGCGGGGTGACCTAGGTCGAGGCTAGACCCGAGACGGAGGCCTGCTCCGGGGAGGGGGCGGGGCTAACGACACGGCGTCCAATCAGGGGGAGGGCGTGGCCCACGCGTGGCCTTATTTGCATGGGGCCTGGGCTTCCCGCAAAACCTGAGTAGGTGCGGGTGGAGGGAGCTGGGTGCCCCGCGTCCGTCGCGCCCCTCCTGTCACCTTGGAGCCAGCTCCATGGCAGTGAGCAGAACTCATGCCCTCGTGGGGCCCGTTTGCATCTGCTGTCCCGCTCAAAGAGAATGAAATGCACGTGGCCATTGCTCTTTTGAACCGAGGTGCATCTTCGTGCCACTCCTGGCCCAGGTCCTGCAGAAACGTCACAGACAGTAACCTGCTCCTCACTTCCCGTTTCCCGACCCCACCTTCTGCCATCCCGAAGCAGGTGTCGCAGGGAGGCGTCTGTATCCTCCCCCTGTCCCCAGTTCTGTGCTGAGCTGGGTGGGTCCTCAGGGAGCCCTAAACCAGGTGTGCCCTTGGTGGGTCATTGAGAGGGAGGAGCCCTTCCCAGCTGCACTCACCCAGGCGGGTTATTCCCACTCACGGCCTCTCCTCCTGGAAGGAAGCTGCTTGTCCTGGAGTCCGCGGAGGGGGCTTCCCTTCCAAGGAGGAACACGCCTGGGGTGGACCCCAGGATGCCGTGAGCCCCTTCCCTCTGTGAGTTCCAAGCCACCAGTACCTCCGTGCACGCACCCATGAGCACATCCAGCCACACCACAGCCCCAAGCCCTTCCCGGGTAGAATTTCTGGCACCACTGGGGCCAGGCAGGGGCCAGTGCCCGCTGCCCCCCTCCAAGCTCTGGTCCTGTCTCGCGGGGTCTGCTCGCTGCCGGGGTCTCTGTGGTGTAGGTGCAAGATTGGGGGGGGAGGCAGTAAGAGGGTAAGGACAAGAACACTCTAGGGGGTGTGACTTTGCGGGTGACTTTGCAAGTGACTTTACCTCCTCGTGTCTGAAAGAGGAGAATACTGCCTCCTTCCTCACGGGAATGATGTGGAGCGGGAGGCTGGCGGGGACTCACGGGCTGCTTTGTCTCTCCCACAAGTACGGGTTGTGGGCTGCTTATTGCCAGCCATGGCCCCGATGCTGCGGCCTCAGCGGGGAGCAGGACATTTCCGCAGGAGCCCATGGGCGGGATCCACAGCAGCACAGGAGGAGGGTGAGGTGGCAAGTTCCGCACTGGGGAAGGCCCCTTGGAGGAGGGCTCACAACTGCACTCCCAGACACTTTCCCAGCCCCCACGTGAGCCCCTCTCGGCACCACCATCATGGCCTTGCTGCCCGTCAGCCCCAGTGCCTGGGCATGGCATCGCAGGGAGAGATGCCCTCAGGGTAGATTTCTGCAGAACTGGTAGGCTTCTGGACTCAAATAACAGATTTAATTCCTAGACAACGACCCAAACTCAGAAGTTTTAAATTGCAGGCCCATGTCCCCAGCAAAGGACGTGGAAAAGCTTTATCTAGAATCTCAGGTTTCACCTCCTAGGTAGGTTCATGAGGAAGTTTAACCCAGGAGCCTACCCGGATAAGCAGTTTAACCCTGGGTTTGTTTTCAGTGGGCAATTAGGACAGTCTTCTCTTGGCACCGCTTCAGGACTGGCCTTTGGGTGAGGCCTCCCAGGGCAGTGTCGTCCAAGTGCCATCAGTCAAGTCCAGGGTGCAGCGTGTACCTATAGTAAAGCATCTCTAGATGCAGCTGGAGGCGGGGGGAGATCCGGGAGGGTCTGGGGTCTGAGGAAGCCCCTCTCTGAAGCTGCTCCCATGGGGGTGGGACGGTTGCTGGGGGATTTACCAGGTGGAGCCTGTTTGACCTGGGGGTCTGAATCTCTGTCTTTGCTGGCCCACAAGTGAGAACTTAGAAATTTGAGAAGAGAGGGTGGCCTTTTGGACTGTAGCTCAGTGAGGATTTTCCTGAGATGGAATGTTCTGGAAAGTCCTTTGTGCCAGGAAGGCTGCAGAGATGTCTCCTGTAGGGCCCCTGCTGCTGCATGCTGCAGAGAAAGATGCTTGGAGAAAATGACAGGACTCGAGGCCTGTCAAGGCCCCGAGAGGAGGTGGAGGACAGGCCAGCTGCAGAGGGGACAGGAGCGACAGGAAGGGCCCAGGAACCTGCACACAGCGGCAAAACTCAACTGAGTGTCAACGATGCAAGTGAAGGGAGGAGCGGAAGTAGGTCGTGGAAGGATTGAAAAGATGGCGGACGCCGGTCTGACCCTCTCTGCCCTACGTGATCACCTTCCTCAGCAGCGCGTCCGTCTCAGTGCTTCTCCGTGGCCTTGCAGTGGTTGTCCCATTCACCCTTCCAGTGGCCCTCAACTCCAGCCTACCCTCCAGAGTCTCCCTCCATTCGGAGGGTGAGGCTTTTGAGGACAACGTGATTTAGTCAACAAACATTTATTGAGCACCGGCTGTGTGCCAGCGCGGTTCTAGGAGCTGACAGTAAGGCAGAGAACAACACGGACAGATCACATGCCTTCGGGGGCAGACAATGAGCATAATGGTCTCCCAGGAAGGAGGGCTTCAAGGAGAACAAAGCAGACGTGTGAGAAGCTGGGGTGCCACTCCTTGCTGGGGGCACGGGCAGCAGACATCGCAGCAGAGTCCTGAACCGAGTGAGGGTGACCCTGTGGCCACTGGAGAGATGCACATTCGAGACCCAGGGCCAGCCTGTGCAGTCCGTGGGCCCCAAGACAGCAAGGAGGCCGTGTGGCTGGGGAGTCAGGAACCAGGAGCATGGGAGGGGATGAGGTCTGCAAGCAGCCGACACTCCAGGACCTGAGCTAAGCATGTGCTAGTGTTCTTTCAATCCATTTGGAAAGAAATCACCTTCAGAAAAAAATCATCTTAGGAAATCATCATGAAGCTGTAGGATGATGGGCTCTTGAGTCAGACGCTGCTGGCTTCCTCTGCCTGAGATTCCCATTTTCTCGTCAGTAAAACGGATGCCAAGTTAGAGAAAAGCTTCAGGAAATTGTTCATAAGGAACAACTGTGACCTCAAAGGCGTAATGCTAAGTGAAGAGCCAGCGACAAGAGGTCACAGATTGTATGATATCCCTCAACGAAATGTCCGGAGCAGGCCAGTCCACCAGGACAGAAAGCAGACTAGGCCTCCCAGGGAATCAGAAGTGGCTGGTTAGTGAATACTGGCTCTCTCCTCAGGGAGATGAAAATGTTCTGGAACCACAGAGAGGTGATGGTTGTAGGACGCGGAACATCCCAAAAGCCCCCGAATCACATACTTTAGAACGGTTAATTTATGTTGTGTGAATTTCTCGATTAAAACATTAAAAATAAATGAACAAACTTGCCTCCGGAGAAAGAGTGAATACAATAATACAGGTGGGGCACTTAGAGAAGTCCTTGCACTTGGTAAGCGCTCCCGGATGCCGGAGTCCGATGGCTGTGGGTCCCAAGTCCCCCCGCGTCACTCACTAGCCAGTAACGGCACAAGTTGTCCCATCTGGAGAATGGGGACACCGCGAACACCCACGTCCCAGGCTTGTAGTGGGGTGGCATCTCTGCGTCCTCAGGGTGACACCCGGCCAGAGACGTGAGGAGCCACAGCTCGTTACGAGGTGCTCTGCTCACGCGCGTGCAGGGAGACAGTGTACCCAGCGGCCACCGCTCAGACGGGGGCGTTCTACCTGCCTGAGCTTACAAAGTCTGCTGTTCCTATGAACAGGACCTTGAGAAGCTCGCTAACGGCGTTGAGCCCCAGTTTGCATACTTGTCGGATGGGGCATCATAGTGGTACCTACATCACCCTGGAGAAGCTCCCGTGAGAGAACGTTACGTATACGGTGTGCTTAGCCCAGAGCAAACGCTGTGAATTGTATCTGATTAATGCACCCACGCTGCTGGAAAACGACCCACTCTGCCCCAGGCGTCAGGCTGCATTTCTTCTGCCTCGCCCCATCACGTGTCCCGAATACATCCCGCATCTCGTCTCCGCGTGGCTTGTATGTTCTCGTCTGTGAACGGCCAGTCGGCCCCAGGTATCATGGACAGGTGCCTCCGCTCGGACGGAGCCGTACAGCGTCAGCTCTGCGAGAGCAGGAACGCGTCCGGCTCATTCACCGCCACATCCGCGTGCCTGTGACCGTCGGTGACTAGCACAGGGGACGCACTGGGTAAGCATGTGTTGAGTGAATGAATGAACACACGTTTCCCTAAACCGAAGGCTTTGGCTGAGCCATTCAGACCCTCTCGCCCGGCTCCTCTTACACTGGGGCACCTGGCAGGCTGCCATGTGGGTAAGAGGTTCTCTCCACACACAGGACCCCCTTGCCGTGTGTCCTTCTCAGAGGCCAGCACCTGTTGTGTCCCTGTCCCCGTCTGGCCACTCGAGAAATGCAGTGAGGACTCTGCAATGCTGTTACGGGGTCAGGCTCAGGCACAGGAATCCATCGTCGGTGCATCGTGAGATCCACGTGGGAACGTCTGGCCCAGGCATCCGTGTTCTCCCCGTGATGCTGGTCCGTTAGTTGAAAAGGGATGCTTTTCCTTTTTTAAAATAACCTTGCGCTTGTGATTTTATAGTTAGTGTTCTTTTTCTTGTGACTTTATAATTAGTGTTTTTCTTTCTTTCTTTTTTTTTTTTTTAGGTTTTATTTATTGTAAAACCAGAGAAAGCATGAGCAGGGGGAGGGGCAGAGGGAGAGGAAGAGAGAGAGAGAAGCAGACTCCCTGCTGAGCATGGAGCCTGAGGCGAGGCAGGGCTCAGTCTCCTGACCCTGAGATCCTGATCCGAGCCCAAATCAAGAATTAGACACTTAACCCAGTCACCCAGGTGCCCCTAATTAGTGTTTTTGTTATTTATAGAAATAGTATATTCTCATTGTAAAAAAAAAAAAAAAAGGGGCAGACATGTGTAAAGAACACTTTCTTTCCCCTGATTCCTTGCCCAAAATAACCACTATGGCCGGTTTGTTGCCGATCCTTCTAGATTTACTTGTCTTGTTAAGTGTAAGTAGGCGCATATGATCCCGGTTGTTACAGATCCTTTTTTTTGAGTTAAGGTTAGGTCTTACACTTTCCTCTCATTTCAATGCCCTCGATATACCTTATTTCTTTTAAAAGCTGTGGAATGTTGCTGTCTCACCATTTGTCAAGACTTCCTCTGTTTGTGGCCATTTATGAGGTGTCCAGTGTCCTTCTGTGACAGATAATTCAGCGGCAGGAAGTCTTACGTATGTATCTTCGCACTTACACTAGTGTTTACTCTGAAGAAATTCCTGAACAAAGACGCTTGGCTTCTCTGGGCCTCAGTTTCCCCATTTGTGCGCAGAGAATACTAATTTTTTTTAAGATTTTATTTATGTATTTGTGTGAGAGAGAGAAGGAGCTCACAAGCAGGGAGAGGCAGAGGCAGAGGCATAGGGAGAAGCAGGCTCCCTGCCGAGCAAGGAGCCCAATGAGGGACTCGATCCCAGGACCTTGGGATCATTACCTGGGCCGAAGGCAGACGCTTCACCGACTGAGACTCCCAGGCGTCCCGAGAATATGAATTTCTATCTTGCGAGATAATATAACATCCCATCTGCCAAATACTTAATACTGTCGGTTGCTCACAGTAGGCACTTTGTTTTATTTTAGACCAGAACGCATCACACCCAGCTCTGCTACCCACTGCAAGTTCCCATGTAAGCTTGGGCCCCAAGGAGATATATTCTAGGTATGGAAGTAGCTTACTTTCTGCTAATCTACAGTTGGCCCTTCTTCCATTCTTGGAAGTGATGACAGTTTGGGGGCCCTCCTCCCCTCGGGTCCCGGGGTTCCTGCAGCCCTTTCCTCCTCAAATGAGAGGCTCTTTGGGTTCCATAGGCCTCCTTGGATGTCTCACCGCTGGCTTCCTGCCGCAGCTCAGCATCCAGTACGCAGTGGCGGGGGGCAGCTGTCCCAGCCGGGCAGTCGGGCATGGTGGCCTCTGTCCTTCGGCCATAGGATCGTGGAGCGTGCTCTGTCTTTCTGAGAACCAGGACAACCTCAGTCCTCTTTCATTCCCTCTTCTCTGCAATTTCCTTCTGAGCACACACCAACCTCTGACAACAGACCCCAACAGGGTCCCAGTTGGCCTCTGTGTTTAATGAAGCCCTGTGTGGTCACCTTGTATGGATGGACAAGGTCTGCCCAGAGAAAACCCTTGGCTCGTACCTACTTCCAGGGTGCAGGGGCCCCCAGGTCACCCAGAAGGCCGGGACTCCCCCAGGGCCCTCACCTTCTGTGGGACCCTTAGAGCCCTGCTCCCGGGATGCGGACGTGGTGGGAACGATATAGGGGCTTCAGACTTCTCCCATCTCCCTGCACCAGGAGGGGGTCAGGGCCCCAGGGCTGCCACCATCATGAAGCCAGCGTCTGGAATTGTCAGTAAAACAGAAGCTGGTCGCATCCTGAGCCCTTTTAATCACCTAATGGCGGGGACATCCGACACCGGGGCTCCGGTTCCAAGCCGAGGCCTCAGCCGGGCCACTGTAACTACAGCCAAGTTTGGCCCAGCTTCTCCGTATTACAGCGGCGACACGGACGCACACAATTGAAGTATTTGAGAACAATGAAATATGCATGGCTATCAGTGACAGCCCCATAAAGTGCAGCAATTAGCCGCGTAATCCGAGAGAGGGAGCCGGCCCTCCGCAGCCCGTGGCTCCCCATTAGTTAAATGCATTTTGTACGTCCTCATCCCATCAAATCAACTAACACTTCCTTTAATTGGTTCATGAATTATACAGCCGTCCCGCATTATAATTTAATCGCCTGTAAACATTCATAGGGCCCCACTGTAAAGCGTATCGCGCTCATTAATTCGTTAATTTCAGCAGATGGAAGGGGAGATGGGATGAACGGCGGCAGAACAGAGCGCCTTGGGCAATGGAATAAGGAGAAAAAGGTGGGGGGCCGTTTAGGTTTTTTAAGGGCTGTCAGAAACTCAATCTGTGAGCTGTCAGCCGCCCGGACCCGGCGCCCACCCCCTCCACTCCACCGACTGCGGGAAGTGACTGGCGGATTCATACGGAGGCTTGTCAACCGTCTTTAAACATCAAGCCAGCGGGTAAACCGAGCCCAGTGTAAATTAATTCTTGTCTTACGGGCCCCCCTTTCTCTGTCCCCATGAATATTTCATGGCGGGCAGCATAAATATTAATTCTAATAGCTCTGCACAGTGGTTATTATTTCTGTTTTATGACAAATATTCATAAAATATTCAGGACCCTTTTTTAGAACATTTACACACTTGATTGTGAATTTTCCCAGTTTCCCGAGGACACTGTAAACATATTGGGGTTCTCTTGATGGACTTCTCCCCGTTAATTAATACCACTGGTGGTTAATATTTAATCAGATTTAGGTTTTTCGAGAAGTAAACACCTATTAGATCGGAGGGCAGAAGGGGATTGCTTTTCCCCTTCAGTCTGTAAAATGGGAGATTTATGCTCCCAGGAGTCTCTTCTCTTTGACACCTGGGTGATCTGACAAAGGCTAACCCCCTTGCCTTTTTATCTTGAAAACAATATCTATCTTTTTTGCATGTGTCTGTTCTCCTCTTACTTTTTCACTGAGAGCTCTGGCAGCAACCCAACGCGCTGTAATGAAATTCTTCGGAAGATGCCCCTGCAGTATTTATGCAAGGATTTAACATAATTTTGGAGTAATTAAAGTGTGGGTTTAACAAACACGGTGGCGGATTCCTTAGGCAAGGCAGCTGTGATTGGGGATGAAGGAGCTTCTGGAATCCACGTGATTTATCTTTAACCCTGAGAGGCAGCTGAGCTTGGTGTCCCCATGAGGCCCCGAGGAGGGGGTCCAAGCACCGGGGAATGGGGGGGGCCACACAGATGAGGTGGTGGCTTCGGTCCATGGAGGGTCTGAGGCGGATCCCATGAACCTTGAGGCTGGGGTGCCACGTTCCCCTCCCACCCTGCACTGGCTGGCCTCCTAAATTGCTCCAGGGTTCACTTTCCGGTGCCCTGATTCTCAGCAGAAGCCTCGTGATACTCTAAAACCGCAGGGCATGAAGCAGAATTATTTTACAAATAGGAAGGCAGCTGGGAGGGCAGGAAGGAGGGTCCTAGCTCGGCCAGACCTGGAGCCCAGCCTGCGGCATCACCTAACCCCCCGGGGGCCTGAGAGGTTTTCACCCTTGGAATGGGCAGGATCTCAGGACTAGGGTCATGTGCTTCCTGTG
Source organism: Lontra canadensis (assembly GCF_010015895.1). Taxonomy (NCBI): domain Eukaryota; kingdom Metazoa; phylum Chordata; class Mammalia; order Carnivora; family Mustelidae; genus Lontra; species Lontra canadensis. The sequence continues at coordinate 17,471,707 of NW_022631024.1, read as the reverse complement.
AGGATTACACGGGACAACACGTGTGTCCCATGCTTCGTACAGCCTCCTGGCATGCAGCGAGTACATAAACGTTGGCAGGGCCCCTGATGATGATGGGGATAATAGCTAAGGAAAGCCAAAGGCTTAACACTGAATCTACTTAGTAAACCACGTTTAGAGGGAGAGATTCATGGAGGAAAACCCCAGCCGTGGAAGGGGTTAAAACAGAAGCTTCTCTGCAGCCCCTTAAAATGTAGAGTGGAAGAATCCAGAATGGAGCTTCTGACCGTGGGCAGAGAAGCAGCGAGACTGAGGCTTCACCAGGGACACATTTTAACACAGTGCTCCTCACTGGCGGAGAGTGGCTCTGAGAAAGGGAAGCTCGAAATGGATTCACCTGACCCTCCCTCTGGTCCCTGTCTCAGGGGATAGGAGACAAGGAGGGGGCCCAAGGGTCCAGGTCTTCCACACCCAGCTCTCTGGTCCTTGAAGCAAATTCCTGCTCCTAGAGCAGCGCCAGGGGCTGGTCTGGTGGCAGGTTGGGCTGCAAGCAAAGGCACAGAGGAGGCCTGCCTGGCATCTGCCCCATTCCCTGACTCGAGTCCCTTTTCACTGGCCTGCTTGAAGCGGAGAAAGATGCCATTGACTCCAGTTGGCTCTGAACCCAGGACTCTGTGCAGCCCAACCCCAGAGAACCACAGCTCAACCACACCTCAGAGTCTGTGGTCTGTGCTGAGCAGTGGGAGGCAGAGACCCACCTATCGCCCTTCCCTTCCCTTACCTTCCTTTCCCTTCCCTTCCCTCCCACCTCCTCTTCCTCCTCCCCCCTTTCCCCTTCTCTCCCCCACTCCCCGCTTCTTTCCTCTTTTAGCAAATTCACAACAGATTGAGGCGGTCAGCTGCATGGACACCAGAGTGGGCTGCCTGGGTTTGAATCCTGGCTCTGCCACTGCATTAGGGTTTCCAGAGAAACAGAACCAAGAGGATGTGTCCTGGACACAGAGAAAAAAGATTTATTATAGGACCTTGGCTCATGCGATACAGAGACTGGCAACTCCCAAGCTCTGTGGGGTGAGTTAGCAGAAACTGGAAGGCTTGAGACCCAGGAAGAGACAGAAGTCAAAGACTTTGTTCTGAAGGAGTCCAAAGTAGGGTCCCACGAGCATGCAGGATGAGGTTGCACAAGTGTTGATCCCACCCCACCTCACTAGATCTGAAGACAGGAAGAAGCCCTGTCCCCGTTTGAAGGCCATTAGAGAGGAGGAATTCTCCCTTACTCAGGGGAGGGTCAACCTTTTTGTTCTATTCATGCCTTCAACTGATTGGATGAGGCCCACCCACAGCCGGGAAGGCAGTCTGCTTCCTTCTGTTCCGCTGTGTAAATGATAATCTCCAAACCACTCTCACAGCTGTGCCCAGAAAAATGTTTGACCAAATATCTGGTGCCCCATGGTCCATTCAAGCTGACACATGAAATCAACCCTCATGGGCGACTGGGTGGCTCAATCGGCTAAGCGTCTGCCTTGAGCTCAGGTCAGGATCCCAGAGTCCTGGAACTGAGTCCCGCATTGGGCTCCCTGCTCAGCAGGGAGTCTGCTTCTCTCTCTCCCCCTCCCACCCCCACTCTTGCTCGCTTACTCTCTCTCTCTCTCTCTGAAATAAATAAAATCTTTATTGGGACATCTGGGTGGCTCAGTGTATTAAAGCCTCTGCCTTTGGCTCAGGTCATGATCTCAGGGTCCTGGGATTGAGTCCTACATCGGGCTCTCTGCTCAGTGGGGAGCCTGCTTCCCCCCACCCGGCCCCTGTGTGATCTCCGTCTGTCAAATAAATAAATCTTAAAAAAAAAAAAATCAGCCGTCACAGCCATGCTGGAGCTGGTGTTGGCAGGTCACTGAGCTTCTCTGTCCCTCTGTTTCCTCAGCTGCGGTCACAGACAGGATACTGTTCCCCCTTGTAAGGCTGCGGCGGGGAGCTGACCACAGGTCTGTTGGGTCTCAGAAGAGCGTCTGGCACGTCGGCCCGTGTGGATGGATATAGTTTCGTTGCCGTATACTCAAAACTGAGCGTGGATTTTCGTATTTAATCTGTGAAACAGGCCTGTAAGGTCCTTTGTCCTTGTCATCCTCATACAGGGACACTCAGAGGGTTAAAAGGGCTGCCCGCGGTGACCCAGAAGGGGACGCTAGAATTTGAACCCAGATCTTCCGTCTCTGAGAGCCCACGTCTTGGCTGCTCCCCACACTCTCCTGCCCCAGGAGCGCTGCACCCCTACCCTTGGGAGCTGACGGTGTGGCGGGGGCCCCGTGGGAATGGGAAGCTGCCGTTCATTCGAGGGGACCAACGACTGCAAGTCTCCTGACACCTTCCGGGCCATGTGTCACCGGCTGGGCTCTCCAGGAAGCAGACGCTGAGACCGAGTCAAGATGATAGAAAGCTTGATGAGACGCTAACAGCCGAACCAGGACGAGGGGCTGAAGCAGATGGTGCAGGGGAGCCATGGGGTCAGGAGGCCGGCCCTGCCTGGGCTCCACCAGCCCAGCCGCGAGCTCCAGGGCAAGGCTCGCACTGAGGGCGGTGGCACCGGGCGGGACAGCCGGGCCCGCAGCGGTATGCCCTTGATCAGAAGCTTGGGCTAAAACGTCCACCAGCTGCTGAAAGGCTGACCAAAACGAGGTCAGCCCATACAGAACACCGCTTGGACATAGGAGGGAATGAGACGTGTGTCAGCCACGCCACGGAGCACCGACAAAGTGTCCACCAGCTCGGATGTTCTTTCGGGACCGCTGCCGACCAGGGAGTCTGGACGGGTGTCCACACTGGCGGGCTTCGGTGCCAATCAGTGTGGACCAATGTCCCTCCCCTGTCAGAGGGGCCCTGAGCCAGCAGGTGGTTGGTGCGGCCACACGCAGATGCTCTGGGTACAAGCTAGAAGGTGTGGTGTGGTCCATCAGTGCCTGATAAAGACGGCGGGTTTCCAGGAACTTTCAGGAACATCGTGTTGTGAGTGCACGGAGGAGACCAGCTGGGTCGTGAGCCAGGCGCTCCCAAACACAGACCTGGAGCTGAAGGGCGGCCAGGAGAGAAGGGAGTGATCCGTGTGCACCCGGAGCACACTCGTGGACTCATGTGGCCACGCGACGCTGCGAACCTGGAGCGGATGGCCGGTGGCTGGGGCAGCGTGGGCGCGGGTGGCGCGGGTGAGCGCTCAGAGAGGGGGATGAGTTTGGACATGAGTTGGACTCAGGGCCTGCCTGCAGCCGGGAAGACCCTGTAGAGAGGTTGTCCCTGTGTCTCCAGGCTGAGAGCCGCTGACACAGAGGGGGTCGTGGCTGGCGCCCCCGGGCCCGGCTCGTCACGTCGCTCCTGCCAGCGTTTCACGCGCCTCCTGTCGTTTTTGCCTTCGGCTCATGCACCTTTCTCTTTGGGAAAAGTTTGCAGAAGTTTCTGCTTCCAGTGATTTGCATTTCATGACTGTCGCGGGAGTGTCTGGGCGGCGGTGTGCAAAGGAATTACTCTTTTTTCCCAGTAGTGAAGGAGGCAGAAATTTTAAGACGACTTTAAAATGGAGACCGATTATGCAGGAATTTGATCCCTGGGTCATTCAACTCAAACCAGACTGGCGCGTTTTGTGCCGCGCCTGGTAAGCTGCCAGGCGAGCCACTAATTTCCCAGTTAATGACAGTCATGGAGAGTGTTCTCTTGCCCCTGGAGATATTTTAGACCCAGCCGGGTAGATTTGCCATTATCAATTATGCACAGTTTTAAACAAAAAATGGCCAGCGGGAGCCTCTTTTTTGAAGGAGTGGGGGATAGGCATCGAGGGCAGCCTGCAGCCGCCGCCTGGGGGCAAGAGGCACGATGCACGGGGTTTTCAGATGAGGAGGAGATGTCTGGCCTTTCGTGTTCAAATTGGACACATGTCGGAGTAAAAAATACACAGAGTGAAAATTGTACTGCTCTGGCCATGCACCGTTCCAGACACCAGGGAGGGTGTGTGTCCAAACTCTCCCACACTGTGCTCCCCTGGGCGCATCTCACGACAGCTGTGTGGGCAGCTGCAGCCCGCCTCTGTGACTCAGGATGGGGTGGGGGGGCGGTCCCCATGCCGGGGTGCTTCTCCATCAGGCGTCCCCTGCATTGCAATCAACAGCCACCCGTTCACTATGTGCTCATTTGGCCCTAAGCACATGTCCTGGACAAAGGTTGCCGACAAGGCAACCCCGGTGCCTGCCCTCAGAGAGCTCAGGCCTCGCATGTTCCGAGGTGTGACTCCTCCTACAGGTGGCCCAGCTTTCATTTTTTTATATTTTGATAGTCTCTGCATAATTCACTGTTCCTTCTCCCCAGCCCCCAATGTGGCTGTTTCTAGACACAGATGCCATGTCTCTCTGCCCTTAGACTATGAGGAGGTCTTGTCCTGACAAGTCTGTAAAAAGTGGTCACTCCACTTTGTGCCCTACAAGCACCCCACGGGCTGCCAGCATACAAGGACGGTTTTGCAACGGCTTCAATATTGCGACCTCTCTGGGCGTCCCTTGCGCACGTTCTAGTTAAAGATGAGCTGACCGTCACAAGTGTTAATGCGTGGTGTCACTTTGCATTCTTCTCTCTGGTTCCCCGCATCAGGGGTGGCCTTTGCCAAATTCCCCTGGAGGGAAGTCCCCTCGATTATACTGAAGCCACTGAAGTCACTGCAGCATACACAGAAGCGTGAGCTCTGCCACCGTCCCAGCCTTGGAAAGAGGCTGAGGCCAGGCTTCGCAGAAAGCTGGGATGGCACCGCTGCCTCCCCGTGGGCTCAGCAGACAGAATAGAAAGAAGAGCAGACGGGGAGGCAGTTGGAGCTTTTTTCCGGAAACTGTTTTCCTAGATCAGACTTTTCCAATTTCAAGATCAAATTTGGAAATACAGGGTGGTTAGGGATCTGTGTTTGCCTCCTTCCATAGTCATTGATCGTGCACATAATCACGTTTTTAGGTATTCTGGGTACAAATCCTTTATCCAGGTATACATTTGTCAAATATGTTCTCCTGGTTTGTGCTAGATCTTTCATTTTCTTAATGTCTTTTGAAGAGCAGAAACTTTTAATGTACTCTAACTTCAATATTTTTCATTTACATGTCATGATTTTGGTGTCCTATCTAGGAAATCTTTAACACAAGGTCACAAAGATCTTCTCCAAGAAGTACTGTAGTGTTGGGTTTTATATTTAGGTTTATGACCTGTGTTGACTTAGATTTTGTGTATGGTATGAGGTTTGGGTCAAGATTATCATTATTTGCATTTCGGCGTCTAATTGTTCCAGCCCCACTGGGTGAAAAACCACTTTTATCCATTGAATTGTATTGTGCTGGCACTTTTGCTGAAAAGTAATTGGCCATATTTGTTGAGAGTCTATTACTGGCCTCTATTCTGTTCCTTTAATCTATGTGTCTAACCTCTCACTAACACTCATTATCCTGACTACTATAGCTTTGAAATCCTTGAAGATCTTGAAATCGATTTGCTTTCCTTCCACATCGCTGAATCCAGTTTTCTTCCAGAAACACTCTGCATATAACTTTGAGAGTGAACTTGTGTAGAATCTTCAAAAAACCTTGTTGGAATTTTGTTAGGAATTAACTGAATCTGTAATTTGGGGAGGATTAACATTTTAACAATATTGAATCTCTGAGTCCATGAACATGGTATAACTCCCTATTTAGTTAAGTTGGATTTCTTTCATCAGTGTTTTGTAGTTTTCAGCACACAGATCTTATTTTGTTAGCTTTATATGTATTTCATTTTTATCCTATTCCAAATGTTACTTTTTAAATTTTTTATTTTATTTTATTTTTAAAAGATTTTATTTATTTATTTGGCAGACAGAGATCACAAGTAGGGAGAGAGGCAGGCAGAGAGAGAGGGGAGAAGCAGGCTCTCCGCTGAGCAGAGAGCCGTATGTGGGGCTCCATCCCAGGACCCTGAGATCATGACCTGAGCTGAAGGCAGAGGCTTAATCCACTGAGCCACCCAGGTGCCCCGGTACTTTTTTTTTTAAAGGGGGTTTCTAAAAATTTATTTGAGGGAGAGAATGAGGGGGGAAGGGCAGAAAGAGAGGAAGAAGCAGACTCCCCACTGAGCAGGGAGCCCAATGTGGGGCTAGATCCCAGGACTCTAAGACCATGACCTGAGCTGAAGGCAGATGCTTAATTGACTGAACCCAGGTGCCCCTGTAAATGTATTTTAAAATCTCAGTTTCCAATTGTTTGTTGCTGGTACCTTGAAAGTCAACTTATTTTTTGCACATTGATTTTGTACCCCGTGAGTTCACTAAACTTACTCATTAGTTATAGTAACCTTTGTGAAGATTCTTTGGTACTTGTATTAGGATGATTATGTCATCTACAAATAGAGAATTTTATTTCTTCCCTTTCAACTTGTATGCACTTTTCTTGTCATATTGCATTAAACAGGATTTCTGGTATGATGTTGAATAGCACTGGTGAGAATGGATAACCCTGCCTTGTTCCCAGTCTTAGAGGAAAGCATTTAGTCTTTCACCATTAAATATGATGTTAGCTGTAGTTTTTTTGGTAAATATCCTTTATTGGGGTGGGGAAGTTACCTTCTATTTCTAATTTGCTTGGAGTATTTATCAGGAATTGCTGTGAAATCTTGTTAAGTCCTTTTCCTACACTCATCCTTGAGATGAGTGTACAGTTTTTCTTCTCTACTATAGTCGGGTAAAGTACACTGATTGATTTTTGGATGTTTTGACTTTCATTCCCAGGCAAACCCACACTTACTTGCAATGTATTGCTCTTTCATATGTTGCTAGATTCAGTTCGTGAACATTTTGTTGAGAGTTCTCACTTCCGTATTCTTGAGTGATACTGGTCTATGGTTTCCTGTAGTGTCTTTGTCTGGTTTTGGGTATCGGGAAAAGGCTGCCCAAAAAAGCAGATTCTCTTTCCTCCTCCTCTGGTTTCTGAGTGTTTGTGCAGCAGTGGCGCCATCGTTACTTTATAATTAGTACTATCCTGTGGTTCATATTCTTTGGTCTGTCCATTTATTTGTCCCCAGGTGCATATTAAGAACCTCATTAGGGGGGGCGCCTGGGTGGCTCAGTGGGTTAAAGCCTCTGCCTTTGGCTCAGGTCATGATCTCAGGGTCCTGGGATTGAGCCCCACATCAGGCTCTCTGCTCAGCAGGGAGCCTGCTTCCTCCTCTCTCTCTCTCTCTGTCTGCCTCTCTGCCTACTTGTGATCTGTCTGTCAAATAAATAAATAAAATCTTAAAAAAAAAAAAAGAACCTCATTAGGGGCAGCTGGGTGGCTCAGTGGGTTGAGCCTCTGCCTTCAGCTCAGGTCGTGATCTCAGGGTCCTGGGATCGAACCCCACATCGGGCTCTCTGCTCAGCAGGGAGCCTTCTTCCCCCTCTGTCTCTGCCTGCCTCTCTGCTTACCTGTGATCTCTCTCTCTTTCTCTCTCTGTGTGTCAAATAAATAAATAAAATCTTAAAAAAAAAAAAAAAGAACCGCATTAAATGGTAAGCTTATTCAAGGCCAAAGAAATACCCCTCCCCCTGCCTTCACCATCACGTCTATAAACTGCACCATAGCACTTGTGTTTTACTGAGATAAAATATACTTAATGTAAAATTTACTCTTTTCGCCATTTTTAAGTATACGAATCGATAGCAGGAAGTACAGTCATGGTGTTGTGCGACCTCACCGCCCTCCATGCCCGGAACTGCTCTCATCTCCCTCAGCTGGAATCCTGTCCCCGTTAAACACTAACTCCCCACCCCGCTCCCCAGCCCCTGGCGCTCACCGCCCTGTGTTCTTTGTGCATTGGGTTCCTGGATGCCTCACAGAAAGGCAACGAAACAGCAGACATCCTTTTGCGTCTGACCGACTTCGCTGAGTGTAGTGTTCATCCACACGGTAGCAGGTGCCAGGGTTTCATTCCCTTTTCAGGCCGAATAATACTTTCTTGTGGGTATACCCCGCATTTTGTTAATGTAGTCAGCCGCCCATGGACATCTGGTAACCCCCAGCTGTCGGCTCCTGTGAACAATGCCGCTGTGAACTTGGGTAGGCCGGTGTCTGTTCCAGCGCCTGCTTTCCCTTGTTTTGGATACGCGCTCAGCAGTGGACTAGCGGACTCACAGGACCCTGTGTCTGCCAGGACGATGTTTACATAGCCTTTTCCACAGTGGATACACCATTTCACCTTCCCACTCGCGAGGCACAAGCGTCCCACTTTCTCCACATCCTCCCGACACTCGTTACCTGCGTTTTTTGTGACAGCCACCCCAGCGAGTGCGAAGTGGAGTCTCATTATAGTCAAACCGTGATGCTTTGTGTAGAGCTTTGCCCCCAGTGGAGCCTTATTGCTTGGAATCAAGAGGTTAACAAGGGTCTGTCTGTCACTGTGTAGCCTCTCAATTTACCGAATCTGTGCGTGGGTCCACAGAAAGTTCCATCCCTCAAGTTTCAGAGAATTTAACTCTGGATACACTCCAGGTGATAAGCCTCAAGGCCTTTGAGAAAAACACTTTCTTTGCTCCCCAAACAGAGCCTCAGACAACGTGGCTGGAGGGGGCACCATGAGGGTGAGTCAAGAGATCCCAGCTGCCCCGTGTGACGGAGGATGAGCCCTGGCCTCTCTGGGACTCAGTTTCCCCCTTTTATACACTGAGCAGATCGGATCAGAGCACCGGTTCTTAGCCTTGACCACATACTAGAGTTGCTTGGGAAGGTTTTAAAAATCTCCACTCCCGGGTCTCACCTTGGGCCAATTACAGCTGAATCTCTTGGGAGGTCGGGGACCAGGCCTCTGTATCCTCGAAGCTCCTTTGATGCTTCCAGGGTGTAGTCAAGGGTGACACCTGGGATTATTAGAGCCGTGGTTCCCACTTCTGCTTGAGCACAGGCGGCAGCTGTATGTACAAATACGGGTCAGGCAGGTCCCCCGGCCCCTCCCCTGGAGGCTTTGGTTTGGTAGCTCTGAGAAGCGTGACCACAATCCGTATTTCAGACCAGTCCTCCCGACAAATCTTGGAAACACGGAAAGGGGCAGCACTTCTTCAACCTGGTTGTGTGTTTGAGTCACTGCGGATCTTGTGAACACGTCCACTCCCAATTCAGCAGCCAGGCGGGCGGGCGGCCGGGCGGTGGTGCTGCGCTCCCAGTTGGGGCTGGGGCTGCGCAACGGGGACCTCACTGAGTAGTGAGGGAGTAGAGGCCTCCCAGGGGAACTTCCACCTCCCTCCTGAGGCCTCTACCGGCCTCAAGAGGTGGAGATCCCGCCCCTGGTGAGTCCCAGCACCCCCACACTCCCCGCAGGGGTGCTGCTGCCCGCCACCCTGCTGTAGGCATTCTTGGCTCTCTTTGCGGTCTCCGTGCCCCCTCTCCTGTTTGTGGGACGGGAAACGAGCAGCAGATCGCAAAACCCCAGCCAGGCGAGGTGCACGCGGGACAGCGCGTCCCTGCAGAGCGGCTGCGGCTCCCCACTCCACCCCGCCATCCGGCTCCTGCACGGCGGCTGCAGGCCCTGGGCGAGCCGAAGCTTCCGGCATGGAAGTACGGCTCCTTCTCCGCTGTTCCCAGCGCCTGTTTCAAGTACCACTTTGGTGTCCTTGTGCTTCTGATCTCGCCAGCCTTTCACAAGCCATTCCCTTGAATGACGACAAGCAGTCTTGATATGCTGGGTTAAAAATCTTTCAATTGGGGCTTGTTTGTTTACGAAACAGCATCAATTATCAGGGATCTCCAAACTGGCTTCCTTTCTACTGGCGTCGGCATCCAGAGCCGCGCCGCCAGCCGCCAGCCGCGGTGACAGCCGTGTTTCGGTGTTGCTGCTGGGGCCTCGCAAGTCTCGGGGGCTGGAGGGGGGCCCAGCGTGTTTGGAGCGAGGGGGATAAAAGCTTGTTGAAACACCTGTGCTCCCGTGTTCAGACGCTCCCCGATCTCGCATGTTTTATTTGGTGGCTGTTACTTTGCAGCACGTTGTGAATGGAAATCATTATCAAGAACGCTGGGAAGAAGTGGGTTTTCATGGCTCCTGGCCCCCCAGGCTGCAGGGGAAGCTGCCGCGCCTGCTCTGTGGAGGGGCAGCGGCGGCTTTCAGCGGGAACCAGAGAGGGGCTTCTTGGCAGCTGGACAGAAGCAAACCTAAGCAAACAGTGTGGGCAAAATGAGGCTGAGAGAAGAAAGGCGGGGGGAGAGAACATGCCTTGAAGGAGAGAGTGTTTGGCTCAGGGACTCACATTTTTTTTAAAATTTACACATTTTCCAGAAGCAAGTGGCATCAAAGACACTATTAGGTGTCCTTTGGGGGGCAACTGCAGAAAACCAGCTCAAGCCAGCTTAAGCAAAAGAAGAGGTTTATGTATTCATGTCCGAGAAATAGTGAGGGATGGGTCAGCTTCAGGTACAGCTTGATCCAGGGCCCCAAACAGTGTCCCTCCTCTCTCTTGGGGTGGGCTTCATTCTCAGGTAGGCTCTCTCTGGGTGCAGGCCCCAGACAGCCCCAGGCCCCATACCATCAGCTTAGCAGCCCCAGCAAAAAGGAAACGCCTTTGTGGCAAGCCATGGTGCAGCCTCTCATTGGCCTGGCTTGGATCAGCTTACATTCTGACCCAATTCCTGTGGGCAGGAGGAGCCATGCCTGGGCCTTCTTCATGCCCAGCCCTGTAGCCCTGGGGTGAGTTAACTTCACACACAGCACAGGGATGAAAGAGGACCAGGGTGGCCCCCAGGGGCATCAGGCCCATCGCCAGGCATCTATAAGCCCAGGGAAGCAGGGAGTGTCCATGTGTGGCATGGGGAGGAGCCCAGCTGTGCTCTCTCCTCAGTCGGCCTTGGCATGTCCTTCATCTCAGTAAAACAGGAGGCTTTGACTCACATCAGTGACTCAGAACCATCTTTAAGGATTGGTACCTCTCAGAGTGCCTGGGTGGCTCAGTCTGCCTTTGGCTCAGGTCATGATCCCAGGGTTCTGGGATCGAGTCCCACATCAGTCTCCCTGCTCAATGGGGAGTCTGCTTCTCCCCCACCCCACCCCATTTGTCTCCCTCTCGCTTATGCTCTTTCTCTCTCAAATAAGTAAAATCATTAAAAGATTTTAATGGCAGCCCTTCAGGGCGCCAGGATGGCTCAGTTGGTTCGGGGACCGTCTCTTGATTTCAGCTCAGGTCACGATCTCAGCGTTGTTAGATCCAGCCCCGCTCAGCAGGGAGTCTGCTGGAGATACTTTCCCTCCACCTCTGCTCCGTTCTCTCTCTCCCAAGTAAATAAATAAATCTTTTAAAAAAAGAAAAAAAATTGTCAGCCCTTCTTAATATCCAAGATGTCTAAAGAACCCCCACAACGCAACACCAAAGAAATGAATAATGCAATTAAAACTGAGCAGAGGACCTGAACAGACATTTTCCTGAAGAAGACATCCGGATGGTGGACAGACACATGATCGAGCTCCACATCACTCATCATCAGAGAAACACATCAAAACCACAAGGAGATCCCACCTCATGCCTGTCATTATGGCTAAAATAACACAAGAACAACAGGTGTTGGTAAGGATGGGGAGAAAGGGGAGCCCTTGCGCACTGTTGGTGGGAGCGGAAGCTTGTGCAGCCACTCTGGAGAACAGAATGGAGATTCCTTAAAAAATTAAAAATAGAACTAGCAGAGTACCCGGTCATTCTGCTTCTGGGTATTTACCCGAAGACAGCCCAGGTGTCCATCAGTGATGCCTGGATACAGAACGTGGTCTATAGATCTACTGTGGAATATTGCGCAGCCGGAGAAGAGGATGGAACCTTCCATTCATGACAACCGATGCACCTAGAAGGAGTGATGCTAAGTGAAACAAGTCAGAGAAAGACAGGTCCCGGATGATCTCACTCATGTGTGGAACCTAAACAAAAGAAAACAAAACAAAGGACCGAACAAACAAAACCCAGAAACAGACTCCTAACTACAGAGAACAAACCGGTGGTTGCCGGAGGGGAGGGGAGAGAAGGGGAAATGGGCGAAATGGGCAAAGGAGATGGAGAGGCGCGAACCTCAGTTGTAAAATAATCGTAAGCCTGAGGGATGAGAGATACAACGTAGGGAAAACCGTCAATAGTATCATAATAGCTTCTGGTGGTGACTCGCTCTCTGTAGGAAGGGTTCATAGCATAATTCTAATTGCTGTGGCCTGGAACTCACATAACATTGTGTGTCAACCATGCTCCAGTTAAAAATTTTAAAAAGTCATTTATTTTCTTAAAAAATGGCGCCTCTTTGAGAATCTGAGACTCACGGACACATCCCCTCCCAGAAAATACACCTGGTCAACAGTTTGCCTCTGATTCTAGGGGACACGGGATCCGTAAGGGCACCGGTGTGGAGTCCTGGGCTGGGGGTCTCCCCCAGGCAGCGGATCCCAGGCTCAGGGAATACTGGGATCCCTCTGGTGCCTGCCGAATCGGCATTTCTGGGCCAGGGTGGAGGCCTTCTTCATTCTGTAACTTGGAGGAGGCAGCGTGGCCATCCCAAAGAGACTCCACCCCAAGGGGGAGGGCAGGAAATCTCATCTGTGTGCATTTTTCTCACACTTAGAGCTGCTTCTTGTCTGCGTTTACTTACTGGAAAGTGAAGTGAACAAGGCTTTGGGCACACAGGGAGTGCTTGTTGTCACTAATGTCGTCCCCTGTGGCAGGTGCACACATTGGTCATTGAACCCAGATGTCTGTGACGATGACCCCCATTGAATCTGGTATTCTAGTTCTGCATGGCAGGCTGGTAAACTTGGGAGCTTATTGCAACACTTGGCACACAGCAGGCATCCAATAAATGCACGCATGGATTAATTAAAGGATGAATGAGTGAGCAGTGAGTGAGCAATGGGATATTCCAGAAGTTAGTTCTTTTTTTTGACAGACAGAGATCACAAGTAGGCAGAGAGGCGGGCAGAGAGGGGGAAGCAGGCTCCCCGCCGAGCAGAGAGCCCGATGCGGGGCTCGATCCCAGGACCCTGAGATCATGAACTGAGTGGAAAGCAGAGGCTTAACCCCCTGAGCCACCCAGGCGCCCCCAGAAGTTAATTCTTTAAAAACAAACTGGGATGGTTCCACACTAGAAGACAGGGCCTGGATTAGAGCTGCAGGCGGTCGCCGTGAACATCACCCCCACCCACCCGTCCCACCCGGAGAGCCCGCCCTTCTCCTCTGTCCCATCTGCCAACCCTGGCACCAGTGACACTGGGGCCGGATGAGTCTTCGTGGCGGCGGCGGTCGTCCCTCCTAGGATGCTGAGCACTGTCCCTGGCCTCCACCCACTAGATGCCAGCAGCTCCCCTCCCCCGTTGTGATCATCACGAATGTCCCATATATTGCCAGACGTCTTCTTGGGGCAAAATCACCTTGATTGAGAACCCCTGTCCTCAGGTTTTGTATTTGGCCATTTGCACTAAGGATTTAGGAGAGACTAGGTTAGCAGAAGAGGGCCCCGTGTCTCTTCTGCTGGGCTCTGATCTGGGCTGCTTGCTGTCGAAGGCCCTGCTCCCTCGGGTCCGGGGCTCCTGTGCGAAAGAGAAAGTCGGGGCGCTGAGAACAACCCCAGCTCTCTGGGAGGGCACGGCTGCCAGGGCTCCTGAACTCTTGGGAAGGCTGTCCTGTGTCAAGAGGGATGACATTCTAGTGCGCAAACCCTGAGCTGAGCTTGGCACGCGCTTCCCGTCCTCGGATCTCCAACACCAGGGAACCGTCATTAGCCATTTTGCAGCTGAGGAAACTGAGTCTCGGAGAGGCTGTGTGAGTGGTCCGAGGTCATGTGGCACGTCCCTGCTGGAGATGCCTTCTAGCCCAGGATTCCGTGGCGGGGAGGCCTCCGCCTGCTGCCCTCCCTGGCGACTTTGGAGAGCTTGGTAGCCGGAGTCCCTGAAAGGGGGTTCCTGAGGCTCCAGCCATGTGCAGGGAAGACGCCGGCCCTGGTGTCAGGGGCCCAGAGTCCAGCCCGGGGTCCCCTCCGGCTGACCGTGGTGCTGTTCTCTCCCCATAGGGTGTTTTTCCTGAATGTGCCATTGGATTCTGTCATTGAGCGGCTGACCCTGAGGAGAATCGATCCCGTCACGGGAGAGAGGTTGGTGCCCGGCTCCCTCCCGGCGGCTGGCCGGCTGGCCGTCTGAGGGCTCCGGGGGTCAGGCCCTGCTGGGGAGCCTCCCCTGTCCGGCTAGCTGACCGATGACACCACAGCTGGCAGGGTCTGGGGACGACACCAACAGAAGGCTCTAGAATGGGGGTTCCTCTGTCCGTTCCTCTGGGCAGCACCTGTGGACCCTCCGCCTGGAAGAGTAGCCAGGAATTTCGTCCCACTCTGTCCCGAGGAGCAGTTCGACCCCAGCATGTGACGTGGCTGGACTGGGCAGGCGGGTGTCCCGGGGACGCGCAAAGGGCTCTGCTCTCACGGGGAGGCCTGCCGCCGAGGTGGCTGCCGCGGGAACCAGTTCACCTGGGGGACGACCCTGTGTCCCAGGCCAACCGAGTGCAATCACCGTGTTGGAGCTGAAACGTAGTCGTAAGTCTCCACAGTCACGAAGGGGTAGAAGCTTCCATCCTCCCCGGCACCCAGGGCCACGTTTCTGGCTAGAGACTCAGGAGGGGAGGGGGCAGGGGCAGGAAAGAAATGCCAGGATTTTTCTAAACTATAGGCTGACTTCTCATCCTTGCTGCCCGGGGACGGTCTCACTGACCCACGTCAGGTCCAGTGGCCTCCATGCTGCCCTGCCCCTGGGGTCCCTCCCTGCAGGGACCATCTGTGGCCCTTGCTGTCCTCTCTGCTCACATCTGCTGTTGCGACGGCCCACTCCCCCCCTCGGCTACAAGCTCTCGGAGCACAGAGCCCACATTGTCCGTCTTGCCTCGCGTTGCCAGGAGCAGACTAAAGCCAGGCAGATAGCAGACGCTTGATAAGCAGTGTTCGGAGGGAGGAAGGAAAGGGAGGAAGGAAAGAAAGGAAGTGGGGGCTTAATATAATCTATTCGGCCCACCTGTCGCGGACCCGCACGGGGAGGGCCGTGGGGAGGGCCCACGCTCTGCATCTCTGGGGTGCCAGGGCCCGGCTGAGGCTGTGCACACAGCTGGCCCACCACGCGTGTTTGCTGCTGGTGGGACAGTGGCCAACCGGGTCAGCGCTGGGACAGAGGCTCCTTCTTCCCGCACGCTGCGGGCCGGACCGTAGGTCACCGGCTCCCCCGTGTCATAGGTATCATCTCATGTACAAGCCCCCTCCAACCGTGGAAATCCAGGCGCGCCTCCTGCAGAACCCAAAGGATGCGGAAGAGCAAGTCAAGCTGAAGATGGGGCTGTTCTACCGGAGCTGCTCAGAGCTGGAGGGGCTCTACGCGCACGCCATCGCCCTCAATGCCGACCAGGACCCGTACACGGTGTTCGAACACATAGAGAGCGGGATCGTCAATCCTCTGCCCAAGAAAGTCCCCTGATGGGCTCCGAGCAAGGGGTGTCCCGCAGGGAAATGAGTTAATGCCCTCCCCGGCCTCCTGGGAGCTCAGTCGAGCTAATAAAGAGTGCTGGGTGCAGTCGCACGTGTCCCCAAGGTGAGCTGGTGAGACGGCGGCCTTGTCTCGGGGTCTGCGGCGCGGGACAGACAAAGCCCAGGGAGGCAGTGGGACACAGGGATGCGGCACGGGCCCTCAGAGCCTCGTTTACGACCGAAGCAGGGGTCGTGCTGGTCCCTGCCCGTGGGGCACAAGGAGAGCTCTCGGCCCAGTGCCGGGCACACAGCAAGTGCTCAAGAAATATAGTTGTAAAACGCGCCCCTCTCCAGAGCAGCGCCGTCTCACGCTGCTGGGCGTGCACTCCCTGCACTGCCCACCACAGCGCCCCGAGCCGCAGCGGGTCACTGAGCACCGGGAACGCGGCCAGTGCGGCCGAGGGGATGGTCTTTAAACTGTACTTAATTTTTACTGATTTAAATGTGCATAGCCAAGGTGGCTTCCTGGCTGCCTCATGGGACAGTGGGGTCTAGACACACTTAACTGTTGCTGAAGATGTGCCGGAACCTGGGCGCCCGGGGGGCTCAGTTGGTTAAATGTCCGACTCTTAATTTGGGCTCAGGTCATGATCTCAGGGTCGTGAGATCGAGTCCCGTGTTGGGCTCCATGCTGGGTGTGGAGCCTGCCTAAGATTTTCTCTCTCCCTCTCTAAAAATAAATAAATAAATAAATAAATAAATAAACAGAAAGTGCCAGAACCCCTCAGGAGGCCTGCTCTCAGGCTCTGGGGAAACGGCCCCTCTGGGCCTGCTTGCAGTACATGGGCGTGGACACTGGGGGGACAGGACAGCGACACCCCGGGCTGATGAACCCAAGCAGTTGACCCTCTTCCGTGAGCTCCCCCTCCTCCCACCTCCCGGGTGACCTCCCATCTATAGAGGAGGACGCTGAAGCCACAGAGGGTGAGTGACTTGCTGATCTCCTGGATCCGCCTGCACCGGGACCCTGTGCTCTGGGACCCTCTGCCGATGGGGCCGCGGGAGGCCAGGCCGGGCTGGGCCCCAGACTGCAGCTCCAGCCTCTCGCTCTGAGGATGCCCCGGTACTCTGAGCCTCAGGCCTCAGGGCCCTTCCACCCTGGCATGGCCCAAACCCCTCCAGCCCTGATGTGACCGTGACCCTGACCCCGGCCGGGCCTCACAGGCCTGGGCCCTCTCTCCAGGGGTGACTTCTGCTGGGCAACCCAGCCCTCAACCCTCTCTCCTTGCCCCGTTCAGGCACTCGGTCCCACCTCCCGAAACTCCATCAGGGGCCTTCCCCTCCCAGACCCCACTTCTTCCCAACCCCCACAGGGAAGGGGGTCTCTACCCTGAAAGTCCCCCGATAGTGGGCTCCTGCCCATTGCCCCAGTTACAGACCACATGACCAGGTTGCAAGCACCCCATGCGTGCTGAGACTCTGCCCGCCCACGCCCAGCACCCCCAGATCGCAGGATACAGTAACCCAGGAAGGTGGCCAGCCCTGGCCTGGCTAGGATAGCTTCCCCAACCCCCCCACTCTCCTCCTCCGCGTGTCATTGCGGATCCCAGAGAATGTGGTCTCACTGCACTGGAACTCTCCCGTCAAACACTGGGTGTAAATCCTTAGCCAAAGACACAAAACATTCATTTATTCACATACTAACCCTCATTGTGTGGACGCCCGGCTCTCGGGGCCTGGCCACACCACCGGCTCCTCTTCTGCCCCCGGCTGCCGGCCCATCAGCGTTTTTGTTCTGTGATGCAGGTGATGTCTGCCTGGAGCAGGGGCCATGGGACCAAGCAGCCTGGGTGCCCTGCTGCTGTGTGATCTCAGGCAAGTTACTTAACCTCTCTGGATCCTTGCAAAATGAGCAAAACAGTCATTTCCTTGTGGACAGTGCTGAGCAAGTATGGGGGTCAGTTCATGCGGATTAAGGCCGAAACAGGGCTGGGCCCAGAGTCCCTGCAGAGGAAGGCCTTGGCTCTGTCTCACCTGACCCACCACTCCCCCACGGGTCAGTGCTGCTTTTACTGTAAGCCAGGAGGCCGGGGCTCAGAGAAGTTAACTGATTTGTCCGAGGCTGCAGGTGGCAAGTGACATCGAGGGGTCAGCGCCCAAGTGTGAGCCCAGGGTAGGGGAGGGCACTTGCTTTCCCCACCGTCACCGCCAGGATGGCCCTGAGGAGGGGCTCCCCGGGGTCTAGGGTTGCTGTGCTGGTCCCCGCCGCCTCCCGTGTCCCCACCCCGGATTCCTCAGGAGCCTGGGGCCGGGCCGTGCGGCACCGCCTCAGCCGGGGGAACAGCGCAGGCTTCCTTGAGGCGCACTGAGGGGCAGTCCAGGGTGCACCCCTCCAGAGGGGTGTGCGGCGGGCTGGGGCGCAGCACAGGGTCGGCCCAACCTGCTCTGGCTCGTGCGCTCCGGCTCCTGTAGATCGTCCCCTGGAAACGGCCCCCGTGAATGGCCGTCGGCTCCTCCCCGCCCCCACCTCGCGTCGCTCTGCAGAGCCATGCTGCCCCGCTCCTTGCTGGGGGCTGCCCGCCGGCCAGGGCCCCCCAGCTGCAGCCCTCGGCTCTGGCGCCCGGCCTGATCGCGCGGCTGGGCTGGACGGTGCGAGCATCCAGTTCCAGCCCCGGCGATGCTGGCTCTGGGGCTTCCCGGCCCGAGAGGCCCAGACCCCCGGGGCTGGAGGGCAAACAGCTCACGAATGTCTACATCAGGGTGCGTGTGGTCACCCGGAGTCTGAATCGGGTAACTTGCGCAGGCGCAGATCGCTTTTGACCTTATCTTCATTAAAGCAGCCGCTGGGGTCATTTCTAATCTTTTATCTAAGGTCACCGCAGACTCTCGCTTCCGCTCGGCTCCCAGCTTGGCTTACGACTGCCCTTGTGCCTGTCCTCTCCCTTCCCTACTCCCCCGGCAGCGGAGATCCAGGGGTGCCGAGGCCCCTTTGGGGTGTCTGCCTGCCCCACCCACAGCCTTCACAGGTGATTCTACTGTGGGACCAGGGTGACACCTGTGGCTCACCCCGAGCGGGCCCACCGGCTTCTCTGTCCCGGAAATTTGGGAGAAGCAGGGACGGCGGGTGACTCTCTTCTTGCTGCTTGCAGGAGGGGGGCCTGTTTGAGCTCCGCCTGGCCCGGGCGCAGCCCAGCAGGGCAGCAGAGCGGGAAGCAGGCAGGGGACCGCCTCGTGCACTCAGCACATTCCCGCCCCCCATGCGCGGCACTGGGGAGACAGCAGACAAGGGGGGAGGATGGACCGTGCCATTGCGAAGCTTCTGCTTTACAAAGACGGAGAAAGACAGATGAGGGACCAAGACAGACCACCTTATTTCTGATGGTTCCTGAGTCCCATGTCTGCCCTCGGGGCCCCTGTCCTCCCAGCACGCTCCCCTTCTTTGGCCTTGAGTGTCAGGCCAGGTTCTCAGGCGCAGTGGTGCGGTTAGGACTAGCGTGGACGGGTGCCCGGGAGCTGGGTGAGCGGGCAGGAGAGACTTCCAAGGAAGCCAGGGCTCAGGGCTCAGTCCCCGAGGGGAGCCTCAGGGCACCTGGAACCCCCGCGCCACACGCTCACCCCCTGACCCGGACCCGCAGGTCCCTCGCCCAGGGTCCCCAGGAGAACGGCCCAAAAATGCTCTGCAGGGAGGTGGCGGGTCCCGTTCATCGTCTTAGCCCCAGACTGGAAACCACACAAGTGTCCCACCACTGGTTTTGTTTTAGTTTAAATTCCAGTCAACGTGGAGTGTTACACTGGTTTCGGGCGCGGGACTCGGCCATTCAGCGCTCCCACACCTCACCCCACGCTCAGCACCGTTCATCACGACCGGTGCGCCCCGGGCCCCCAGCACCTGCCGCCCGCCCCCCTCCCGCCACCCCTCTGGTCACCAGCAGGGGCTGTCTCTGGTTAACAGTCTGTCTCTGGGCTCGCCTCCCTCTTTCCCATTAGCGGTTCTGTTTCTTAAATTCCACCGGCGCGATCATGCGGGGTCTTTCCCTCTCTGACTTATTTCGCTTGCACAGTACCCTCTAGACCCATCCACTGTTCTCAGAAACCAGAGACTGTGAAGTCACCCGCGGGGGGCCTGGCTGAGGCGGGGGCCGGGGGGCCTTCCGGGGGGAGCCTGAGCTGTCTGTCGCGGTGCACAGTGCTCACACGTCGTAGCCACACACTTACCGGTCTGTGGCCTCTGCGGGATGTGTTCCACGTTCACGGTTAAAACGGAGTACGTCTGAAATCAGCCTAAGTAGAACACACACGTGACAGGAGAGAACCGGGAGGAAGACACAATCGGGTGTCTGCAGAAGGAAGCGTGAAGGACTGGTTCAACCCACGGAGGCGGCGTGGCCGTGCTGGCGGCTAGGACGTGGCCACGGCGACGGGCGGGCTGGTGTCACCCACTCTGACACTGGCAGCGATGGGAGGCTTGCCCGGCCCGTTGTCGAGAGAACGTGGAGCCGAGGAAGCTGGGCAGGGCTGCTGGGGTGGGGAAAGTGCCATCACCACGGAGGCCGGGCGGGGTCACCTGGAGATGTGCAGGGGGCAGTGCCCGAGAGCTGATGGGCTCAGCAGGCGACTCCCCGAGTTCCTGCCTCTGTGGGCGCACCCAGGCCCGGGCCCCGCTTCCGGGGAGGTTTTATGGCCATGTGCAGAGGGTGGAGCTCAGAGAAGCCATCGGGAAGCAGCGTGAGGTCCCTGGAGTGTCACCCTTGCCCCGGCCTCCACCACAGCCACCGCCTGGACGGTGTTACGGTGGTTGTCATCCTTATGACCCACCAGAGTTCCTGTGTCGCTTTAGGCAGTGGTTTCAGGGGCTTCTAGAAGCCTGGTCCAGCTGTGGGGGCCAGAGTGGACACTCGGTAGATCCATCCCGAAGGTGGACTTGGGACTCGGGAAAGGACCACCGAACTGCCACAGAAGCCCACTGGCTCCCCAGCTTTGGCTAAAACCAGACACTACCTGCACTGCCCAGCTGTCTCACCTGGTCCGGGAGCCACGGCCACAGAGCCCGTGTGATAAGGCTGTCACTGCCGAGTGTGGTAAACAAAGTTCCCAAGCTTTAGACCCGCTGGCCGGGCCTCCGCCCACCCACACCGCACCCGCTCTGACGCCAGCAAGTCCAGTTCTTTGGCAGCAACTCTGATGGTCCCTCTTGGCCTGGGGGACAGTCCCCACCAAGCTGCTCACTGACCCCACGGCCCCGCCGTTGTGGAGCTGGAGGAGCATCCTCTGGGGTCTCCTGGGGCACGTGGTCGCTGGTGGGCTCTGGCCTCCCAGAACCCATCCTGGCACACTAGTGACCTCTGTCCTCCCGGGGACGCCATTCTGTGTCCGAGCCCCATAGGCTTCAGCTGCCCATCATCCTGACACAGGACGCCGTCCAGGTGTCCTCGCCCGGGGGCCCCAGAGCCCTTCCACATCACAGGCTCCCCATCTTGGCTTCTGTTCTCCTCCCTCTTGGCTGAACTCCCTGGTTTCTGCCAGTGCCGGTCCCGCGGCAGGGACTGTCCCTCCCGACGTGGGCGAGGCTGAAAGTCACCCTCGTATTGACCTGGAGGGGCGGGGGGGTGGTGCGGACGAAGCCACCTCGTGAGGCTGCAGGTGACCCGAGGGTGGCCTCCTGGTCATCGGAGATGCTCTCCTAGAGCCAGGGGAGCAGGTCCGCAGGCCACTGGGATCCTGGGAATCCAGGGATGCGGCGTTTTCGAGTCCCCGTCCCATGTCTGAGTTCGCCTCAGGAGGCTGACTTGAGGCCAGGAGACCTTGCCCGCAGGCGGACTTGCTGCCAGCTCCGGGCGGCCCTCCAGCACCACGCCACCTCCGACCTCCCTTGTCGCCCCCGAATCCCCTCAACGGGCTGCCTCGGTTCCGCAAGCACAGAGGAGGGGTTAGGTGAGGCGGGGAAGGGGGAACCTGGACATGGGGGTGAAGAGCTGGTTTCCGGTCTGAGAAGCTGGTTCACGCCAGGGAGGCCTGAGCAGCCGCAAACACCACGGCCCGGAGACTGAGCCCCGAGCGCCCGGGGGTGCAGCTCCCCCCACCCCCTGGGCACGGCGGGAGAGCGGCCCCAGGCCCGCAGGTGCGAGGGGTCCCAAGGCAGGAAGCTACCCTGCCCGCCCCCACTGGGTCACTAGTTGCCGACAAAGGGACAAGAAGGTGAATGTGATCTTCGAATCGAATCTTTGAGGCAGAGAGAAGACAAGACATTACACGTAGGGAAAAGTAACAGTGGAGGCCGGAGAACAGCGGAACCAGAGTTTTAACGTGCTGGGGGGTAAGCGAGAAACAGAACTTTTTTTCCTCACCATATCCTGTGAAAATATCCTCCAAAGGTAAGAATGGGGAAAATGCATGTAAACCACTTTTTTTTTTTTTTAAGATATTTTTTATTTGACAGAGAGAGAGACAGAGGTCACAAGCAGGCAGAGAGGCAGGCAGAGAGAGAGGAGGAAGCAGGCTCCCCGCTGAGCAGAGAGCCCGATGCGGGGCTCCATCCCAGGACCCTGGGATCATGACCTGAGCCAAAAGCAGAGGCTTTAACCCACTGAGCCACCCAGGCGCCCCCGTAAACCACTTTTTAAAAAAGAGAATTAAATGCATTAATCAGGCAAACAAAAGCAGAGCAAATTCATCACCAGCAACGTGATGCTGGTGTTTGGAGGGGAGAAGATTAGAGGTCATGAAGGTGGAGTCCCCACAATCAGACTGGGGCTGCGCACCCACGAGGGGCGGTCACGGGAACACACAGCCTGCAGCCACCCACGAGCCCAGAGAGGAGCCTCAGAAGGAAGCTGGACTTGTTGGCACCTTCATCTTGCCCTTGCCCAGCCTCCGGAACCGGCGTCTGGAAGCCCCGTGAGCACCCACGGTGCTTGGTCACGGCCGCCGGACCGAAGACAAGTGAGTGTGTCAAACAGTGGCTTTGTGTGTCGGGTGGCTCGCGGGTGTAGAAATCTGGCACGAAGCCTGGGGGTGTGAATGGGACATCGGCTACCTCTGCCATTCTTTCAAACTTCCTGGATGTTGCGTGTTCATAAACTAAGTATTTTGTGGTTATCACTCACGAGCGACACGCGTTCTCAGCCTCACGGTCCCTGCTCTGTGTGGGACACTTGCTCGTTCACAATTATGGTGACTAGTGCTGGGTCGGGGCGGAAATCCACTACGTTATCTGCTTTTCATTTTGCCAGCCTCGTCTAGATTGATTTTTTCTCTTTTCTTGCGTTTTGGGTTAAAATCATGCTCTAATTTTCACCCTTCATTAGCTTAATCACAGACCCTTCTGCTCTCCAAGTGGTGACTCTAGAGAAAAGTCTGGAGTCTCACACGGCTTCGCTCGTCCTGGTCCTAGGCCATGCGAGGGTCGAGGAACGGAGCACCTCGTGGGCCCACGTGTCCGGCGCGCATGCGTGGCTGCCACCTGCTTGGCCTCCGGCGCACCCCGTCCCCGCCGCTCCTCGGACCTGCCTTCTGCCCACCTGAACCTCCTTCAATGCTGGTCTGTGGTGATGCATCATTTCCCACGTTTGCCTGAAAACGTCACCTTCGTTCCTAAAAGGCGAGCTTGCGGCATTCCGCCTTCTAGGTTGGCGGCTCCTTTCCTTCCCCGCGCCAGCGTCTGCCGCCTTCGCACCGAGCCATCACCTTCGGGAAGTCCTCCTCGGGGTCCTCGCAAGGGAACCTTTTTTTGGCTTATGAGTTTTCTCTTTGCCTTCGGCTTGGGGCAGTTTTACTACTACTCCGAGCCCCGTTGCTCATCCTGTTCTGGGTCCCGCTCTCCTGGGGGCTCCCGCAGGACAGTTACGGGACGTCCCCGTGGAAGCCCCGGGGCACCACTTCACGTAGGACCTCTTCGCCAGACACGATTTAAGGGACACCTTTGAGAACACGAGACTTAACGTGCTACTGACCCTCTACTGATTCCTTCCCTCACATTCCTCATCCCTCGTTCTGGAAGAAACCCAAGGCCCACCGCCCTGACTGGTGGAGTCGCCCCGGCCGCCGTCCTCACGTCCGTAGCTCCTTCCACCCCCGCTGCTCAGGTCTGGGCCTTACTTGCCTTCGCTGCTGACGGAGTCGGCCCTAAGGTGGTTTCTAAACCTCGCTACGCACCATGTGAACCCGATAAGAGATGCAAACAATATGCAAACAACTGTTATTTATTTATTTTGAGTAAAAAAGTGGCCAAGAGGATACCAGTGGCTCCACATACAAACACGACACATGCGAGGTCACCCCGTGATTACAGAACACGCTGCTAAGGGTGCGGCGCTGGAGGCCCACAGAGACGGGACTGGACTCAGCGCTAGAACCGGATGAGCACGGAGGGGTCCGAAGTGGGGAAAAGCGAATGCCCACGGTCTTTCCTTAACCGGGCAACCGGCCGACCAGCCGCCTGCTGCAGCAACTGAGCACCTGTTACTTTCTCTTTGGTGGAAACTCGGGTAAGACTGCCCCGCGGCGCTGTCCGGACACAGACACCCCCTCCGAAGTCTCCATTTCATTTTTTCTATGATCTTCACTTCGAATGTTTTCCAGCAACCTCCGTCCTAGTATTAAAAGCTCACGACACCAGGGCGGGACCTTCAGGAAAAGAAGGCTAGGTCGTGCGTAGGCTATGGCACGGTCCGGTTCGACCCGGGACCCTCCGCTCAAACCCAGGAAGGAACCTGGCCCTCCTCAGGTCCTTAGTCTTTGCGGTTCCGAATGTGCTAGAAAAGGGAACCACGCGCCATGTTAGAGGTGGCAGGAGTGTCTCACTGTGTGAGTCGGGAGCACCCGCTCTGCCAGGCACCTCGCAGCGGGTGCTGCAGAGCGATCCAGACGAAGCGGACAGCTTCCGCCCTCAAGGAGCTTACGGTCGAGTCACGGCGGCTCTGTATAGACGCGCGACAGCGCAGGGAAGCGGCCGACTTCTCTGGATGCCGATGTTCCAGCAGAAGGTGCTCTTATTCCTAAAAGTTTTATTTAAACACCAAAAGTCTGAAACACACCCCCTAATCCGATGGTAAGAATAAGAAACTCTCTCCTTTCTATAACCTTAAGTTTTCAGACGCCCGTTCTTTTTATTTAAAAAAATGTCCTATGTAAACATACATGTAATTCAAAGATTAGCACAGGTATCGGGTGAACATAAAATATCACTATACACAACACACACTTTGTTTTCTCTACAGTCTCCTTTCTGTAGAAACAGGTTTAATATTCAGGCTCCTTTCATGAAGTACAAATCTGAGTCAAAGTCTTTAAAAAGACCCAATAATGCATTTTTGCTTTTAATTTTGAATTCGTACCAAGAACAATCTACCCGAGCCCCCAGCAGCCTGTTCGGCAAATGTGAAACGGAGAAAGCAGGAAGTGCCTCCGAGCCGTCGCCGCCTCCTACACCCTCCAGTCCGGCCGCCCGACGGGACCTTTCCGTGACAGCGACAGGGGTTCATGGTGAGGCGACGTTTTGGCTGCGGAAATAACAGGATTTAGAGTGCTGCCACGTCCGTCCCCCCAACCCGCCGACAGCGTCTCGCCCAGATGGCCTGTACCTTTATGCCGGCAGGAGACTGTCATCTTCCCTTTCAACTGTGGGCAAGCCTGGAAGGAAGGGTGCCCCTAAGTCGGAAAATCATATAATGCTCCATGTACGTGTTAGGAACCCCCCCCACCAGGTGTAATTATAAAAAAACCCGCAAAGTAAGAAAACCTGAATCACAGAACCAGATAGAGAGGCTGGAAGTCCGACAACAAAAGGACCAACTTCTTTACGGGACGTTTCTATAGCCATTGCCCCGTCAAACTGATCGGTTTCCCGCCAGTGTTCAGGAAGAGCCCGGCTCTAAAACAGAGGACACGGGCAGCTGGGAGGCTTCATCCTCTCTACAGACTCTGCTGACCGGTCTCGTCGGCGCCTCGGAACCGAGCTCCCCATCTTCGGAAAAACCCCGCTGTCCTCAGGATAGAGACGCTATAGGACCGTCAGGAGCAACTCCAGAGTCAGCAAACTGGACTCAACGCAAGGAGAGTCGCTTTCACCAGCTCCGTGATCATTTTAAATAGCAGGCATCGGTGAGCCGACGGGAAGCTCCTAACTCCAGAAGCCTTTTTAACTTCAAGAAAGAGCAGTTCCAAGTTTACCAGGAGACCCGAGACACAGCTGACGCGCACACGAGTAAGGGAAATGGGAACCACTGAGTCGGGGCCTTCTAGACGTTTTGAAAACGACAGCCGTGAGGAGGAAGGTTAGACACTCCGTGGTCTCACCGAACGGCTCACGTCCACCCCAGGGGAAGAAGCATCTGAACGTAAAGGTATATTCGTGATCCTTCACGGGAGCCGCGCAGAGGCCCGCCACGTCCACGGGGGGCTAACGGAGGACACTCATGATTGCTCTGGCTGTGCGTGCTGCCCAACGCCTAGAAAGAAAAAACGCAGAACCTACCTTTCCCTTAAAAAACAGGCCGGCTGGGGCCCCTGCGTGGCTCAGTGGGTTAAGCCTCTGCCTTCGGCTCAGGTCATGATCTCAGGGTGCTGGGATTGAGCCCCACATCGGGCTCTCTGCTCGGCGGGAGCCTGCTTCCCCTCCCCCCACCGCCTGCCTCTCTGCCTACTTGTGATCTCTCCGTCAAATAAATTTTTAAAAAATCTAAAAAAAGAAAACAAAACAAAAAAACAGGCCAGCTGACTTAGCCAGCATTTCTGTTCGTCAGGAACAAGTTGGCATAGGGCAGCGGGAAGTGGCAAGGGGCTAAAATTTAGCAGACTCTAGCCCCAAAGGCCAGCCAAGAGTTACTCAGCACTCTGCCAGGGAAATAATGAAGTCTTGAAGAAAACCAGATAAAATTTACCAAGTTAAAAGCCAACACTATTACCGTTGAGAGAAAAATCACTGTGTGCTATCGTCTCTTCTAGGAAGGAGACCTACTGTGTGAGGTAATTTTTAGGAAATTTATCACTGATCTATTGTCCTTTCAAACGTGGAATCTGCTAGCTCTGGACGTGTCCTGAAGCTGAGAAAACAAGAGGAAGGGAAATTAGGAGGACCTCACCAGGAAGGAAAAGCACGAGAGAGCAGAGGGGCCAGGGGCAAGCAGGCTGAACAGAGCCCGCAGGCGGGGGCCGGAGATCCGGGTTGCATTCCCGGAGCCGCGGCAACTCACCAAACCGGGGCAGTTCCTCTTGAGCTGCGAGGGCAGCTGCCGGGGGAGCAGGGGTTTCGTGAAACCCGCGTGCGCGCCCCCTAGCAAGCACCAATAAGCACCAACTTCTGCTTCTTAGCTGACAGCGGTGTAATTACAACAGAAAATATCTTTCTATTTAGTTATCACCTCTTAACGCTCCTTTCACCTAACTAAGCCCTGGCACTCGCGAATAGGTCCAACCCACATGCTTCCACGTCCTCTTAGAAGCAGAAAGATGTCACACTCAGCCACAAGCTTCGCCAGCGGTTCTAATAACTCTTGACACTGAAAAATAATTGGTAGCTTTGGCAGATGTGATAGTAGGTAGAGACGGCTTGAAGTCTGGGTGCTGGGCACATGAGGGTTTCAGAATGAGTATCAAGCGTAACAAGCTATCGATTTCTTATCTGGAGTAATGGGGACAAATTAACCCCAGGCAGAGAGCGCGGGATACAGGCGTGGGTATGAGACTCCCGGCGCGCAAGCGTGTTGTAGCTGGAAAGGTCTAATTGCATCCGGTCTTTGCGCCTGACTCCAGGGCAGCGCGGCAACACGGCCTCCCCCATCTCTGCCGCTTCTCACCCAGTTCTTAGGGTGACAGCCGAGATAAACCTGAAATCCACGAAACGGATCAGGCCATCCATGTCAGCATGGAGGGCATGACAAGTGTAAGCCAGGAGAGCCAGTGGGCTGGAAGATTCTGGGTGTCAGCCCTGCTTTCCCCAAGTCCCACTGACTGGCACTCTGTCGGCAGGTACACCGACCCTTCGTGCAACAGAAGCCGACTGTGTGCGCGATGCGGCCATGCACGAGGGGGGCGTGCGGGGGCGGGGGGGGGGGGCGCCTCCCTGCTCCAGGCACGGAAATTCAGGCTGAGGTGGTGGGTGGATTTTAGAGTCTGCAGAATGCCTACCCCCGGGCAGAGAGAAGTCACGTTCTAGTAAAACAGTTGCCATATTTATTCCTACAGAGAATACACAGTAATTCAAGAGACCCTTTTAGTTAACTCCCAAGAGGTCCATCTCCCCCAAAACGTACAACTGCTTTAAATAAAAACTTAATGTAAGTTTTAAATGGCAGCGGCACTAAATTCTCCATAAGAACGACTCAAACACTGACCCTGATAAAGAACAAAGAGTAAGTGAAACTAAGCAGCCATGGTCCCCAGGACTTGAGACAGCGACGGGCCACGTGACGTCTGAGCTGTGACGTCTGAGCTGTGCAGCTCGCGATCCCCGTGCCGCCTGCTTCTCTTTCTGGAAAACCAATTCAACGTGCGGGCCCCTGTATCTGGATCAACACTATTCTTGAAATGACCGAGAAGAGAAAGCGAAGCAGAAGACTCCAGCAAAGACAGAATTAAACACAGGAGACAAGACACAATCTGAACAGGAAACAGAAGCCATTTCAGGGCAGGCCGCTCGGAGGCGCCTCTGAAGGGCTCTGGGCGCCGGTGCCTGTGGCGGGGAGGCGGGGGGGAGGTGCCGGGGGGGGGGGGCCACAGCGGTCTGTGGCCGTGTGTCTTGCCCACAGAGCAAGTGTTTCTAAAGCAAGGACAAGCAGTCCTTCACTGAGGAATCACGACAAAGGCAGGAGCAAGTGTCAGAATAAAGGCGCAACAGCCAGCATGTAAGCGGAGCGAGAATCTCCCATTTTGTACTTCCTTCCTACTTCCCAGAAGGACGTACCATTTCCACACGCAGGCAGCACAGTCCTGTTGCTTAGCACCGAGCTCTAGGACGCTATTTTCGCAATCCAAGAACACTGTAATTCCCGAATGTCCATTTTTAATTTTAGATTTTAAGACCAGTTAATGTCTAACGTCTCCTCTGAACAGCCCACAGGAAAAGAGCTACATTCTAAGTATCAGGGACCCTTGCTGGGAAGAAATTCCCGGGCTCTCATCCACAAAGCCACACAAGCACAAGCACTGGAGCACAAGCACCTGCACGCCGGGGCTACCCGTCGCTTTCTGCGAGTTTTCTGGAAGTCTCTAGATGGCCTGCACATTCTTATAGTGGATACAACTGAAATGTCTGGACATGTCAACATTAAAAACACTAGAAGTTTAAAGGAGAAAATATTCTTTTTCTTCTGTGTACAAATATCTCTTCTGGGCTACGAAAGTCAGAAGCAGGAAGGTGACATGGATGGAGAGGAATTCCCGACCTCCTTGACATGTTAAGGAGTCAGGACTGGGGATCCATCACGCGGGAGCTCATCAAAAATAAGTCGCCGTTATTTACTCACAGGAATCACCTGATCTTCTGACACATCAAAACCAACTTTAGTCTCGGCCTCGACCTCTTAAAAATACCGTTTTATGAACATGTGTTCAGTACACAGCAGAGACGAGAATCCGTGGGATACAGATCTGTGGCTGTTTGTGGGAACAAAGGACAGGGTCCAGCGCCGTTTCGGACACGCGCCGTGTGTGCTGGCGCACGACACCCCGGGCCAGTGATCCACGCTCTGCGGGGCCACGGGGCGGTTCCCGTCCAAGGCAGGCATTAAAGCCCAACTCGGTCCAGCAAGGCCCTTACCCCAACTCTCCAGAAGAGATCATTCTGTTCCCAGAAATGACAGGGCGTTCTTTCCGTTCAAGCTGCTTCAGTCAAAACACTTGAAAAGTAAGTGTTCCTCACCGGGTGAGGAGTGGGGGGCTAGCGCTCCTCTCACAATGACTTACAGGCTCGCGCTCCGTCGTTTCGGAGATATCCCGTAGTCCCTGGAGACGAGACGGTACTTCAGAAAGGAGTTCCCAGCGCCCTGTTTCCGCTCCCGAAGAGGCCGGCCCACGCGAAGCCCAGGCTCAGCCAGCGCATCCCACGTCCTCAGCCCGAGGGTGTTTTCCGCAACCGAGCGCGCGCCCGTCCCAGCTCCCACCGCCGCCGCTCAGAAGACCGGAGAATCGCAGAAAGGGCAGGGGCTCTGCAGTAACCTCTTGATCCAGTCAGGATCTGCGAGAGAAAGACAAGCGGTACCCAGCGTGAGCTTCAGAGAGGGCAGGCGGCCGGGCTGAGCCCTGGCCGGGCTGCCGAGGACAGGGACGGGCGCCCCCGGGCCCGGCTCTGTGTTCTCAGCGCCTCCCTCCCACGCTCCAGACGAGGCTAGACGAAATCGTGCTTCACGAAGCTACGTGCGTGAGGACATTTCCATCCCTCTGCGAGGGAACGAACGCAAGGACCACGAATGAGTGATTCACAAAGCTGTTTCTTTGGCTGAAAGGACTGCGCTCCAGGAGACATCCTTCCTACGCTGTTCATGTGCAAATCCTCTTTGATAAAATGAAAGTGACGGTCATTTTCTAAATGCATGACTCGGAGCCAGGCGTGACTATACTGGGTCAACACCTTCTCCCCGTCACCGTGAGCGCCCTGCTCTCTGACCGCCCTCCAGGCCCCGCAGATTCTCTTCTCTCCCAGAACTGCATGCAGCGCGACGCCATGTCCG
The DNA here is from genome assembly GCF_010015895.1 of Lontra canadensis. NCBI lineage: Eukaryota > Metazoa > Chordata > Mammalia > Carnivora > Mustelidae > Lontra > Lontra canadensis. Next base: position 17,441,595 of record NW_022631024.1, on the reverse strand, counting down.
CTGGCAACGGTTTCTCTGACCCATTTCGATCTCTTCCCAATTTCCCCTCATCAGCACAGCGACTCTCAGCTGCATGGAGTGTTTGTGCGTTCCCCGAATTTGTTTCAAAATAATGCAGTGAGAGGAGGGAAAGGAGTGGGGGACTACCGACGAGATCTAAAAGGCCACGAGCTGACAAGAGCGGAGGCCGAGTGACGGGCACGTAAGGGTTCCTACACGCTCCTCTCTGCCTCAGTACGGGATCGCGTGCTCCGTTAACAAGTCAGAACACAAGTTGCCAACGCACCGCCTTCTCAGAGCGAGACCGTTCTGGAGTAAAGATAAAACGGCAGAGTTTCATGTGGAATGTTTTCTGTTTTAGTTCATCGAGACCACAAATCTTCCCCAAACACGTATATAACCGTGTGACGCTCACATCTAGTTAGCTCATTTGGTGGGGGTGTGAGGTGACTGAGCCTCAGGTCATGAATCTGACGTTCATGTGACAATTTCAGTCACTAAGTCTTGGGTCGTGTCTGTGATCTTATTTCCAACTCATCGTCTCGGAAACGGGGGCTTTGTCACCAGGGCTACCAGAAAGGAGAATACAGACCAACCTGAAAAATCCCATCGTGGCTACTGGAAGAATGACTCCAAGTGCGTATGTGGTCACTCTGCCTTAGCAACTGTGTCTTTGTGTACCTTACCATTCGCAGACTTCCGTCCAAATATAACCTCTGTCTGCCATCTAAAACAAGCGCTGGCATTTTCTTGAACGAACGCTCTGTCTGCAGGGACAGAAGAGCCCGCCGCAGCCCTCCTTATGCACTAAAATGCACACGACCTACTCCCATTCTCATCTTTTAATGAGTCTTTGCTTCATGATCATCCTGTCAAGAGCAGAACGAGCCTGCTGCCCCCCGCATGGCCCTAGGCGAAGCCAGGTGAAGCTCGAGGCTGGGAAAGCACTCACCGTCCGGAGCTGGATGGCGGGCGATGCTGTCGTGGAGCAAACACCTTCTGTATATCAAGCTCTGGCAGGACTGGTAGGTTAAAAAGCACCTGAGAGAAGACAGACCCCATCATCAGGAGGAAGCCGCAGATGACGGTTACTGTCAACCGATACACTAACCAGGAAAGCGCAGAAAGAGTTCCCAAGCCAGTGGCAACAGTGTATCCCTCAGCACAAAGCTGGCCAGACTGGCCCACATTTAGCAAGGGTCTGGATGCTGAGCCAGGAGATATAAAGCTTCCAATCCAGTCGGGGCAGCTTCTCTTTGGCCAATTGCAAGTCTGAGAAAGAGTTTATTCTGTCCATACTTTGCATTTTTGACATGTTAAAAAAGATGAACACGTATTATACAGAAAATTATTCCTGTATGTGATTTTTAAGATTAGGTAAAAGCACCATCTTTAAGAATCTGACAGTACAGTGGGGAAAACCTGAAAGATACAAAATTAATGGTGCAAAAAACGAGCCGGGACATGCACAAATGTTCACAGGCTCAGCTCTATGCTGTGACCACTCCCTGGGCGTCCCCGGGGACCAGGCTACGAGGGAAGGGGCGACGCCAGGCGATGGCAGAGTGCAGGGTTGCGTAGGTAAGGCTTCCCAACGATCAGTTCTTCAGCCAAGTAACTAAGGAGCAGAGAAACAGAGAGGAAGGGGGTGAGGGGAAAGAGTCCAAGTAGGGGTACCTCGAGAAAAGAGGGTATTACAGGAAGAAAGGCTACACCTGAGTGAGAGCAAGCACCCACTCTCACATGGAGAAATTACGCCGAGACCTTCCGGCATTAACTCCATCCAGCAAATGTGAAGATAATTTCTGTGAAAGAACCCATCGAGAGACAACGATGCACAGTGGTGACACATGGGAACTCTGGAGCCGGACTGCCAGGCTCTCAGCTCTGCGGTCACCAGCTGGGTGACCCTGGGCAAATTATCCATCTCCCCCAGGCCCCTCTTTCCTCACCTGTAAAAACAGAAACGACCGCAGTGCCCCCATGCATGCTTGCTGTGCTCAACAGATGTTAGGTGTTACTACTACAAGCCTACTACTATTACAAACTTGCTTCCCATTCGTCCCCTAAAAATCAAATTAGAAAAAAGCATAAGAACACAGTAAAATTCCAAAGAAATCCAAGTATCTATCAACAAGGAAGTAAATAACAGAACGTCTGTACCGTGAAACCCTCTACAGCCATTGGAAATGGGATCTGGGGGCGCTTGGGTGACTTGGTTGAGTCCGACTTGATTTTGGCTCAGGTCATGATCTTAGGCTCAGGGAGCCCAGCCCTGCATCGGCTCCATGCTCAGCAGGCAGCCTGCTTGACATGCTCTCTCTCTCCCTGTGCCCCCCGACCCTGCTCACACCAGCCCCCTCTAAAGTAAATCTATCTTAAAAAAAAAAGGGGGGGGGGATCTATGTAGTAATGTGAAAAAAATGTCCACAATATTTTGAGAAGAGAATTGTCAAGTTGATAAGATAGGATGTATAGCAGGGTGCCTGGGTGGCTCTTGATTTCGGCTCAGGTCATGATCTCAGGGTCCTGAGGCTCTGCACGCAGCACAAAATCTGCTTGAGGATTCTCTCTCTCTCTCCCCAACACCCCCCCACCTCTCCTCCTGCTCACATGCTCACTCCCTCTTTTGAATAAATAAATCTTCAAAAAAAAAAAAAAAAGAAAAGATAGGATGTGTAGCACAATCCTGTTTCTGTTAAAAATAAATTAAAAAAATTAAATGGGTGGGGGCGCCTGGTGGTGCAGTCGGCTAGGCGTCCAGCTTTTGGTTTTAGCTCAGGTTGTGATCTCAGGGGCATGACACCAAGCTGAGTCTGCTTGGGCTTCTCTCTCCCTCTACCCCTCCCCACTAAGAGCACACATTCTTAAATAAATAATAAATAAAAATTTTAAAAGATTAAATGGTGCCTACCATGGACCAGGCATTGTTCTAGGAACAGCTGTGGACAAAACAACAAGCTTCTCCATTCTCCTGGAGCTTTCTACTCCAGAGGAGAGGGAGAACCAAAAAGTAAAGCATCTATGAAGTGGTGATGGCCGCTTGGGAGGCCAATAAGGCAAGGAAGAGCAACGAGAAACACTAGGGCATGCCAGGAGGTGCTGGCAGGGCACGCCGGCCGGGTGCTATAGTGCTGGCAGTGTGGCCACGAAGGCAGGCTAACTGATAAAGGGGCACTTGAGGAAGCCACGCGACCACCCGCTGGGAGAGCAATCCAGGCAGACACCCTGAAGTAGGAGAGGCACCTTGTGCACGTGCAGAACCATGAGGCCGGTGCGCAGAAAGTGAAGTAAGCAAGGCGGGGAAATGGGAGATGAGGTCAGAGCGGGGCCGGGCCGGGTTGTGTAGCTCTGATCACTAAAGGGATTCGGGCTTTTACTCATCAGGAATGGGTGGCCTCCGGAGCGTTCTAAGCAGAGAGGGGTGGAGTGGGTAAATCTTAGCAGGCTCGCAGCCGTGGCCACGTGGCACCCAGGCTGGAGGGCAAGGGAGGCAGCGGGAACCCCTGCGGGGAGGGAACCATATAAATCTGGGCAAGAGAGTGTCTCACGCGAGGACTACAGAGGTGGAGGCAGTGAGGAAAGGCTGGATTCATATTTGAAAGGCCTCTGAATCTTCCAAGCAGAGACAGTGAACAGGGGTCCGGCGGAAAAGCCTGGCTTGCTTGGGGGACAGAGTCAGGCTACAGATGTTCATTCAAGCCACCGGTGCGCAGACGGTCCACGACTGCCAAGGAGTGTTGACAAAAGAGAAGCAGGTCCACGACGGACATCAAGGAGACGGAACAGAATCAGGAAAGACAACGGAGAAAGAGGGAGAGGCAAGAGAAAACCGCGGGGACTGTGTGTGGGAAAGCCAGGAGATGAAGGGGCCGCGGGGAGGAAGGGGGGAGTAAACACGGTGTCAAACTCAGCTCACGGGTCCATAAAACCCGAACACAACTGACCTGCCCTCTTACAGTGACATGGGACGGTAAGAGAAGGAAGACCTCCACCTTCAGTATAAAGTTAAACCAAAAGAAGTGCATTCGCTCTTCTTTTGTATGCCATTAGCTTAAACAGGTACTACTTTTGTAGCAATTTTTAAAAATTTAATGCTACTTCAAAGGAAAACAGTATTATCAAAATAAAGAAATCCCTCTTGGGGCGCCTCAGTGGCTTAGGCGGTTAAGCCTCTGCCTTCAGCTCAGGTTCTGATCTCAGGGTCCTGGGATCAGGCCCCGCATTGAGCTCTCTGCTCAGTGGGGAGTCTGCTTTTCCCTCTCCCCGCTCATGATCTCTCTCTCTCCCAAATAAAATCTTAAAAACAAAAACAAAAAACCCCCTATCTCAAGCAGTAAAAAAAATTCCTCTAAAAGAGGATTTTATCAGACTGATAAAGTCTACATCTTGTTTTCTAACAGCAGCGTTTCTCCAACCCAGTGGCACAGGCAACATTATTCTGGACACACACTTCCCAGGGACTTGCACTATACAAAAGTGGAAAATGAGCGAAAGCACGGGCTGGCTGAAAATGAACGGCTTACCGGAGCCAGATGTGGCCGTTGGAGCAGACGGCCTGTTTGCGATCTGTGAATGGCAAGATCTCTTTACACAGACTACAGTGCTCAGGGAAAGTCTGTTTGTTCATCTTCTTTGAGATGTGTCCAATCAGCACCTAGTAAGACAAGCAGTAGCAACACTGAGCGGCGTTGAGTGCAAGACTTCCCGGAAGCAGACGGACGGACGACAGCGAACGCTGCGTGAACATGAGCTCAGAGGCCTGCATTTCCACGCAGGCTGGTCATACTGTCTGGACGCAGCAGAGCTAGACCCTCACCGTGTGTGGACCGGCTGATTTGGTGACCCTGTGACAACAGGGTGAACCCCAACAACTAAAGCAAAAACTTCTGAAAACCAAAACCTTATCACTTGCCTTGCTTTAGCAGCTCCTGAAACAAGGAACTCAGAGTTCTACTGGAAGACAAAGTATTTAGGTCTTCTGTAACATGACTTTAAGAAGGAAAAGCATCATCTCTATGGGCCAAGTATTATGTGAAATTCTAACTTTGTAGAATTGTACAAATGTCCATTCTTACACAAAATTGTACAAAATGCTCATTCTAAGACAGGCTTGCAAATATAACCAGGATTTTAAAAGGTAAATCCCCTTTCTCACAGCCCCAAGACCCACGAGCAATCTAGTCCAGCAGCCCGCAGCTTGCGATCCACCGAGCTCCATCGCAGAGGCAGGCTGGGCCCCGCTGTGGCGCTGGGACTGGCAGAGAGAGGTCGACAGGACAGGCTCTAGACCCTGGCCCTACTTCAGCATCGCTTTTCTCTGCCTTATTAGGATTATACCACTTTAAAAATGAAAGTATAAAACACGCTGCTCTACTTCATTATTTGGTTGAAAAAACCTTCACTGGCTACATCATTCGGAGGCACGGGGTACACCAAGCCTTAAGGACTCTCATCTTATGAGGAGACAACGTCCTTCGGGGTTCTTAAACCATTTATACGTAAGTTCTCGCAGAGGAACTCTCTACTTCAACCATTCACTGAAATTAGTTCACCGAAGTTTTGAGGGTATCTTAATAGCTCAAACTAGTGTCTTAACTACGCTGTATATAATTTACAAACTTAAAGCCCATTGGCTTTGGCCTTCTGTTTTTTCAGCCTTAAGAATTCTAATTTATGATCCCTTCCAGCAGGAACAACCACCCTCCCTTCTCTTCCAGACAGCCCAAATATCCTGGTACTGGTGCCATGACAAAATTTGCTCAGAATTGCTCCAGGAGAGATGCACTCAAACTTTACATGAGGAAGAACCGCTTCTATGTGCTCTCACCAGCCTCGACCAGCAGGCCCACCTGTGTCAGTGCAACTCACACATCCCCAAAGGGGGAGACATTCCTTCCAACAGGGCAAATACTGGTTCTTGGGGGGACAAAAATTCTTACCCTTTTTATGCAGAAAGTACATTTAGGCAGTATCTACCACAAATATATACAAAATATAGCTGTGGAACTATTAAAATGTCGCAGGCAGGAACAATTAGGAAAAAAAGGTCTAAAAAGGCCGGGGTGGGGTGGTGGCAGCGGTAATAAACACCGCTGGTCTAACGGCACTGACACACCAGGCAGAGATCTCACAAACAGCGCGTAATCACTAGCATGTCAGTGCACTAGGTGTGAAAAGGTTCATTTCATGCACATGGTGGTATTTTTTTTAAGACATGAAATGCAGTGTTTCTAATCAAAACTCGGTTCTATCGATAAGCAGAGGCACCATCTTCCCTTCTTCAAACTGGCTCTGCTGGAGCCCTGGGACTGCTGGCCGTCCCTGCACTCACGCCACACGTGGACAACTGCCTAAGCCATCACCGCCAACTCCCACCACCTATTTCCTAAAATGTTTTGTCAGTCTTTCACAGCCTCTTGTGATACTCCCTCTAGGTCCCGTGAAACAGTGATCACCAGGAAACTCTTCACAATGGTCTGCTGTGTGTGGTCTGCACAATTCAGACCACAATGAAACAATTTTTAAAAGCTTTCAAAGATGGAAAATCAGTTACATGAAAAGGACCTCGTAAGTATTCTTGCCATTACTCCAAATCTCCTGTGTGTAATGATTTTAGGGGCGGGGACACACACACACACACACACACTTTCCAATAAGAAAATGCAACAAGGAATTTGTGAGTGGTTTAACGTAGGCATGAAGATATTTTCATTTATTACCTTCAAGTTTAAGCAAGACTTTAGGCAGTGAGAATAAGTGTCAATCTTAACAGCAGTAGGAAACACAGGCTTTTGTGGTTTTGAATATTTTAGTATAAAATAAAGTATGTTCCTTGAAACACAAGTTCTTCAGGATTTTTTGTTGTTGTTGTTATTGTTGTTCTTGAGAATTTTAGCAGCTGTTAGTTCACAAAGAAAGGTTCCCTGATACCAGGATAACAATGAGCTACATAAAGTTAAGTGGTTTCTTTTCCGCAGGAATTCTCAGAATCCTTAGAAGGATAAGGTACACTGGGACCCCCTAAGAGGAGGACAGAGTATATGGCATCTCCTCAAGCTTGGAACCCTGGTGTTCTATCAGGGAACTTGAATTCTGTGGAATACATTTTGGATAAGACTCCAAGATGCTTCTAAATCAAAATCAAGATTATGCCGTTTTTGTAAAAATAAACATTGTAACAATTTGCTTACTTGAACATGCCCTCCCTGACTGTATCAAAGATCTCAAGTCCTCCCAAGTGTGACCAGTCCCTGTGCTGCCGCCAGTGCTGACCCCCATACCCCCAGAACCTTTGCAAACAGGAAGGAAAGAAAGCAGGGTGTCACCCTTCCCCTGCTGTGACCACCCAGTCACATACTACTCGCTAACTGAAGCCTCCGCTAGCTCATCCCGGGCCTGGGGATCTCGGCCCGCCCGCAAGCCTGGCCTATCAGTGAAGGCTGCGGTGAATGGAAATATTCGTTGTGTGATCTGAATGTGTCCTCTGCATTTATCCGTGTTTCCTATTTATTCTCCTGCACTTCGTGCCAATCAACTACCTACAAAATATCAAAGCGAAAGCTGGGTTAGGAATGCCACGTAGACCTTTTCTCCCTCACGAAGAAAGCAGACCTTCTACGGTTTCAGCGTTTCTGCTGAGAAAACACCTACCCGTGCCGTTCGGTCATCACACTCCTCGTCAGACATCAGGAAGTTACAGAGGCCTCGAGTGGGGATGCTAGTGTTTTCTGTGATCCAGGTATGCAGGTACACCTCCCCTAAGACTCGCTTCATGTGCTCCCTGGTCAAGTGCATTTCCACAGCTTCGATCTTCCCTTGGATCTCCAGGAGCTTCTCTTCCATCGGCTCGCGGCCCCCGGCATCTCCGGCCTGGGTCAGGGAGTCATCAGCGGGGTCCTCCGTGTCGCCCTCTCTGCTCCTGTCCTGCAGGCCCTGCCGGTTCGCCTGTTTGGAAGACGTGCCTTCCTCCTGCTGTTCTTCCTCAGCATTGCCCGTCCCGGGGGAGTCAACCAATGAGATTTTGGAGTCCTCGTGGGTGGGTTTCCATAATGCTTCTGAAGGGGTTTTCTGCATGGACTGATATAAAATTCTCAGGAGGAAGAGTTTGAAACGCCAAAAATAGGTGGCTCCGCTGCTTTCAATCTTTTTTTCCAAAGCTTCTTGTAAAAACTGAGGGATATGTTTATCCTTTAAAATCTTCCAGCGCACAAGATCTATTAAATCCACCTGCTTGAAGAGATTTTGAACGGAAGATTCCAAGAGCTGAGCAGCTGCCTCTTCAAAGGTTTTGAGAGTAACAAACTGGACCTGGTGGTTTTTGTTCACGGGGTGGAGGCCGTTGACCATGCCCTCGGTGGTGATGACAGCCAGGTATGCGCCACAGGGGCTCACTGCTATCCCGTGTGTCCTCACCGAGCCGAACACATCTGAGAGTTTAATTAACTGGTGTTCAAACTTTAATGCAACATCGGTGAAAATGGGAATCAGCTGCCTCACCTTCCCGTCGCTGGAACAGGTATATACGGTTCCATTCTGCTTGTCTGCAGTCATGGAGACGATTGGCAGTGAGTGAAGGCCTGTGACGTGGGAATTGTGGACATTGAGACCTGCTTTGGAGATCAGGAGAAGACACCAAAACACGTAGGATCCCCTCGCAGCCACCACTAAGCTACAGCTGCACTTCTGGTACGGGTGGTAAAGCGGAACACATTTAATGCTGTGCACGGGCAACTGGTCCATTTCTTTCCACAAGACAACGGGCTGCCTTAAGGTGAAATAGCCTTTAACTGCTTTGAGATTGACAGGAAGGATTTTTACAGGTCCGAAAGCACTCCCCACAATAAGGCCGCTCATTTTCCGATTATTGTGCTCATATTCCCACCAAAACAAAACACTAGGAGAGTTGATTCCTGACTCAATCGTGTTGCACGAAGAGATGGATTCCTTCCCTACAAAGGGCAGCTGAAACTGCCACACAGCAATGTTGCCGTTCTCAAAGAGGACCGCCAGGAGCACACTGCCCACATCCCGGCACTCGTTGTTGTGCTTGACCTGCTGCGTGGTGCACACGCCCGACCACTCCATCCTGACGGGTGTCTGCATGCTGTGCCTCCTCTGGAACTCCGCGAAGTCCCCGAGATTCCCCTCTGGAGCCTCATTTTTAGAGAGCCTGTAACTGGTCTCATAGAGTCGCTCTCCATAAATCTCAGTCAGATCAACCAGCTGGACCCACTGCAGTCTGTTGAGGTTAGCCTGGATGGTCAGGCGGTTGTCCATGGTCAGTGCTGCCAAGAGGCACCGGCCATTTGCATCGCAACCCATGGGGGACCAGCTGGTGTACTTGAATCCTCTCATCGGTGGCAAGGCCTTCCCCTCAGGGTTGAACACCCTATCCAACATGAAAGTCTGACTGACTGTGGGGTCTTTGGAGGTGGCAAATTTCTCCTTACACTCAGCAACCTCTGCTTTTGAGCCGACCTGAAAAGAAGAGATACAAAAACTCTCAGATAAATACTGCACTCTAGGAGGAATACATTGACATTACTTAGGGTACTAACTGATTAATCAGTTTTAACTGGGCCACATTAATATACACAGAATTTTGTATCAATTCCGTTAATTTTGAAAGACATACATTTAAAAGATCAAGTACATGTCTGAAAGTAAACGAGTACTTACTCGGAAAGTAAAAATTTTTTCAAGGATTAGAATAAATGTCGCCATTATTCAAAGCCTGGCTCCCACATTCTTCTTAGAACTGCCATGAGCAACAGCCATCACAAGGATGTACTTGATCCTTAAGAGTCAACACAGCACTTAGCTGAACTAGTCACAAAGCCATAAATACGTGACATAGTCATGAAAACATATCTCCGTATACATCGTTGATACAACTGGGTATCTGGGTTTTTACAACATCTTTGTGATACAAATGTCAGTTTTAAGTCTCTATTTAAAATTTCACTTAGCAATCGTGCTGAAAGCCTACTTCCAACTGCTCTGTCCGCTGTTTCTACAGAATAATGTCCACTCCGATTAAACTACTTGCCATTCCTTGAGTACTCCCTCCTCGGCCTCCCTTGGGCCCCTTGTCTGGGACGCTGTTTTCCTATCTAAATCCCATCCATCCTACCAGACCTAATTCTCTCTCTGAAGCCTTCGGCGATCTTTCTGGCTTTCTCCCATTTCTCCTCCTCCAATTTTGTGCCACACACCAGCGCTGCTGTTTATTTAGTGCCTGGCTGTATGATGGCAAGCTCTTTAAAAGAATTTTAAAGGAACATTAAAGACAAAGGAAGAGACAAATGACCAAAAGAAAGTGATCTGGAGCCAGGAAGGCTAAGGCCAAAATAAAGCGTAAGTCAACTGAACCATGTCTTCTGATATGTGCAAAGCAGGAAGAGAAAAACACTTGACCCTACTGTCCTTAGGGAAATTGACCCAGAGCAAGAAAGCAGAATCACACAGATTTAGTGACAACCTCCTTTTATGTAGAAGCTGATCTTCAAACTGGAAAGGGTAGTTATTACATAATTACAAAGGAATTCAAGCCTAAGACATATATGGATATAATAAAAATCACGTTAAATGAGTTTAAGTCCCCAAGCCCAGAGGAATTACACTCTAGGACACACAGGATAAACCTCGAAGATACTGAACTCCAAATGACTGACTAGTCCTTGATAAAGCTTGGATAACTGGGAATGTGTCAGAAAACCAGAGTACAATAAACACTTTTAAAATATCTCCTAAATGAAAAATAGGTAACAAATATTACAGACCATAAAACCTGCTAGGGAATGAAATCCCTCAGTTGTTAAAAGAAAGGTTTGTGAGGTGCCTGGGTCGCTCAGTTGGTTAGGTGTTTGACTCTTAGTTTGGGCTCAGGTCATGACTGTAGGATGGAGCCCTGTGCTAGGCTCTGTGCTCAGCGGGGAGTCTGCTTGGGATTCTCTCTCCCTCTCCCTGCTCCCTCATGGTCGCGTATGCTTTTTCTCTCTCTCTCAAGTAATTATCTTTTTTTAAAATAAAGATTTACTTATTTGAGAGAGAGAGAGTGCATGCACAAGCAAGACGGTTCAAGTGGGGGTGAGGGGATTCAGTGGGAAAAAGATATACAGACTCCCACTGAGTAGGGACCCCCGGAGCCAAGACATCAGGCTGGATCCCAGGATCATGACCTGAGCTGAAGACAGATGCTTAACTGTCAGAGGCACCCAGGTGCCCCTAAACAAATAAATCTTAAAACAAACAAACAAACAAACAAACAAACAAAGTTTGTGTGGACAGAAGTGATCATTAGAAACCAGCATAGGATAACTGGAAAAATCTAATCTTATTCTCTTTTCTGCTGGAATTGCTAAATGACATAAGAAGTACAGAAAGGTAGATATAAAGGTATCCAACAAATGAGTCAGATGACTAACTTTTCCTAAAGTGTGTTATGTAGAACATTACTCCCCTAAATTGTCTCTTGAAAAAGAGTTCTGTGGCCACCTAAGTCTTGGGAACATCGTATGTTACACATCATTTCTCCGTGAAGTTTCTCAGGAGCACATTAAATGCCTTGGCCAGGGAGCTGCTGACTTAACCAGAGTTTTCCAAACTTTCTAAAATTTTTATTTATTTATTTATTTATTTTTAAAGATTTTACTTACTTATTTGGCAGACAGAGATCACAAGCAGGCAGAGAGAGAGGCAGGCAGAGAGAGAGGAAGGCAGAGAGAGGCAGGCAGAGAGAGAGGAAGGGAAGCAGGCTCCCTGCCAAGCAGAGAGCCCGATGCAGGGCTTGATCCCAGGACCCTGGGATCATGACCTGAGCCGAAAGCAGAGGCTTTAACCCACTGAGCCATCCAGGCGCCCCCCCAAACTCTTTTTTAAACAATAAAACTTTGTCAGGTGGTATCATCCTATATTTTCCTAAAGAATACTCTGGAAATGGTGTCTTAGGCAGTATATCTTGATTTAGAAAGGCATTTAAGATAGCCTCTTGGATACACCTATGGACATGCCAGTGAAATAGACTGGAAATCCCAATTAAACAGAGGTACAGCTGGCTAGCCTGTTAATAAAATAATGCTAATCAAAGCCCAGAGCTTTGTATGGATAGATAAAATCTGAAGTATTACAGAGAAGCACAGCATAATGACTAACTGCCAGATTACCTGAGTTCAAATCCTGGCTCTATCACACATGAGCTCTGTAACCCTGCACAAATTACTTAAACCTTCTGGCCCTAATTTTCTCATTCATAAAAAGAACACAGTAATATATGTGTCACAGAGTTAGGAAAGTTATATAAGTCAATATACATAAAGCATCTTTTGAGAAGGCTTCATGCCCAACTTGGGACTTGAACTCACCACCCTGAGATCAAAGAGTCCCTACAGGCTAAGCCACCCGATGCCTGTACAGCATCTATTAATAAGTGTCAGTAACTGTTAGTGAGAAGGAGGAGAAGCAGGAGGAGGAGGAAGACGGACACTCTCTGGGGATTTTTTTTTTTTAAAAGATTTATTTATTTATTTGTCAGAGAGAGAGCACAGGCAGACAGAGTGGCAGGCAGAGGCAGAGGGAGAAGCAGGCTCCCTGTTGAGCAGGGAGCCCGATGTAGGACTCGATCCCAGGACGCTGGGATCATGACCTAAGCCGAAGGCAGCCGCTTAACCAACTGAGCCACCCAGGCGTCCCTCTCTGGGGATTAAGTACAAGTTAATGAGCCCTAATAAAGTATGTAAAATGCAGAGTAGACATGAAATTGTCCACCAGATAAAGGGTAGATTCAAAATCACCAAATCTTATGACACCGTACACCAAGCAATAATCCTTAGGACAGGTAAATTCCTACAAATAAAAGTTACTCTAGAACTAGCAGTAAACTTGACAGGACCTATACCCCAGAACAGCAGCAGAGGATGACATAAAAGAAACGCTTGGTCCCGCTCATTGTAGGAAGAATCCTTGACAGGATAGAGAGAATCTTGGATCTCAACAGCAGGGAAAATGGTTTTGTATAGCAATTGCTGATGTATTAGTTTGAAGGAGTACAGTGCCCCTCCTTTTAAGTCTCCATGTCACAAAACCAGCCATCAATTAAAACATGTACTCAGATGGCCAAGGAGTACACCACATAGCAGTCCAGTTCCCAGAGGACCACACCCAGCCAGTCATTTAATTACAGACTACTGTTTCCAATTGGCCACTATTACTACTAATAGTTAATTCCTTCATAAGCACCTAATGAACAGAAATTCACTTGAAGCTATTCTACAGGAAGCTTCTTGAAGGTAGGAGTAAGATTCCAAAGATAGCCAATAGTTATTTAACTTAATGTGGATGGAGTTAATGCTTTCTAACAAGCCTAAAAATTCATGCAGAGTAAAATTAGTCACTCAAATTTTATTAGAATTTGGAACTGTATCCAATTAGATGAGTCACTAAATCAGCAGTCCAATGGGCAGAAAAATTGCAAATTACTCTTAAATCACAATTTTACTGCTTTTCATATCATTCGCTTATATCATTCTCCTTGGTATCATGTAACTTCAGTGTCCAGGACAGTAACTTGCAAATAGCAGATATATGAACTACTGTGAAACTGCACATTTTCCTGAAATTCATAATCTAAATAATGGGATCACAGAGCAAAAGCTTCAGAGGAGCTGAGCATCTGGCCTTCTAGCAGGGCCCTACAGTGAACTGATCCAGGCTGCAGAATGGCCACCTACGTTTCATGTCAGAGCAAAGGCAAGCTGGACAGTACAGAGCAGTTGAAATCCCTAGGCACTGCCAAAGGGTAAAGTCATCAAAGTACTGATACAGACTTCTTTACATTCCTACCACTGCAGCCCTGATTTACCCGACAGAGGCCTCTTTCAGAACTGCAGGGACAGCTTGGCATTCACTCACCAAATGCTCCTAGTCTGGTGAGACTGCTAACTGATGGACGGTTTGTGTGACGTGCATACTGAAGAACGGTACACGAGGGGAAGGTGCCACTCATTAACTTCCAAGCGATCCACTAATTACAAGCAGCATATGAAAGATTTCCTATTACTTATTAGTTGCACAACCAATGAGTCCAGTTTTTATCAGAGTATTATGGCTATCTTCATATCCACAGCTACAGTATTGACCGAGACCCTGCTTTCTTCATACCTCCATGACCGAGTTTATTACTTCGAGTATCGACAGCCTGCCGGTGTACGCCCTCTGCCCCTCCCCCCCCCTTGTGCACACGCATTCTCTCCCCCCCCCCCAAAAAAAAAAAGTCATCTAAACAACACAGGTTTTATCATCCCCCTTGTACAGACAGGCCTATATTGCTATTTTGTGCCAAAGCCCAAGTTCGTACCCTCTATTTTATATTAACCCTAATCATCGTCTTCTTGCCATTAGGCCCCCCAGATTCATACTCCTGAACCATTCCAGGCCAGTCCATGCTCATGAAACTGTTACAGCACCTTTGGGCTTCCTAGATTGAAGCCAACTTCTTCAGACCGACCTTCGGAGTTCCTAAGTTGGCCTCACCTCACTTTCCCTCTCTAGAAGAGATTGTCTGTTGACCCATCATTACTCACACAAACAATAAAGTATGTCCACGACTTACTCATGTACGTGAGTCAGACGGACACCTCGTTCCTGCTACCCAGATGCCCCTCTGCTCTTCTTACAAGACAAATCCGAAGTTCTCTCGGGTCTCCTTCAGATTCACCACCAGATAACACTCCCTGATTAAGGGCCTCCCCTCACTATTCCTGCCATTCTTTAAATTCTCTCTGCTAGGGGCGCCTGGGTGGCTCAGTCGGTTAGGCATCTCGACTCTGCTTCAGCTCAGATCATGATCTCAGGGTCGTGGGATGGAGCCCTGCAACAGGAGTACGGAGCCTACTTAAGAGTCTCTCCCTCTCCCTCTGCTCCTTCCCCCACTTGAGAAATCCTCTCTGCTGGGACACCTGGGTAGCTCAATCAGTTAAGTGTCTGCCTTTGGCTCGAGTTATGATCGAGCCCCAGATCCTTCTCTCGGCTCAGCAGGGAGCCTGATTCTCTCTCTCCCTGTCACTCTGCCTACTTGTGCTTTCTCTTTCTGTCAAGTAAATAAACAAAATCTTTAAAAAAAATTAAACTGAAAAAATTCTCCTTGCTAAATCATTAAATCTGGACCACATTGGACACACACACTTAAAGTTTTCTCTAGTTCGTGTACACATGAACATCCTTAGAAATGGTAAGGCTATACCTTTTAAGCTACTTTCTTCTGCCTCCATCTCTTTCTCAATTTCACAGTATTAACAATATCTGTCTACCTGATGTGGTTATACTCGAGCCAATTTGTTCATATTTTCTCCAAGAAGATTTTCAGGGTTTAGTCCTATCAGTCTACCAGTGATTTAATGCAACAACAAACTGTTTGTTTAAAACGTTCAAGTGTGAGACGCCTGGGTGGCTCAGTTTGTTAAGCGGCTGCCTTCGGCTCAGGTCACGATCCCAGCATCCTGGGTTCAAGTCCCACATCGGGCTCCTTGCTCGGCGGGGAGCCTCCTTCTCCCTCTGCCTCTGCCTGCCTCTCTGCCTCCCTGTGCTCGCTCTGCCTCTGACAAATAAATAAAAATAAAATGTTAAAAAATATATATAAAACATTTAAGTGTGCTAAAAAAATTAAAAGGTGGTGTGGGCTCCTTGCTCCCTACCCACAGCTAATGATTCGTGTCTAAAATGGCAGTGCAAAAAAAGTTTTAAAACCTTCCAGTTTCACATAAATACATTTGCTGGGCATAGATACACACCTTTACAGTGCTTATCACCACCTGATATTACAGTCCTACTTGTTCATGACTTGCCAAAGAATGTACACTCCATGAAGGCAGGCACTTGGCTTGGTACACTGCTTTATTTCCAGAACCGAGGTCAGCACCTAGCTCGTACACGGTGCTATTCAAGTATCCGGGGAACGAATAAATACACACTCCTTATAAATCACATACACGCATAAAGATTTATAAAGGAGACAGGAAACGTTTTTATACTTTAAAACCACTAATGAATGAAATGACTTACTATCTGGGGAACAAAATAAATTTGAAGATAGTGATACTAAAACAGTAAAACTAGGAACCCTAAAGTTCTGAAGGCAAACTTGGCTTATACGAAGCTGAAAACACTAGAAGTCCACAGAGGCCCTGAAATCCGAGAACCGCATTTATCTCCGAAAGCTTTCCTGTCCGTGCCAATCCCAAAGATTTCCCGCTGTGAAAGGAAAACCCTGGAGCACCCAGCTGCTCAAGGTGAGAAGGAACATCGATATACTAAAGTCGCTAAGATATCTGAGGCAACGAGAAGGACCAAATTGTCTTCTCCAAAGCAGAAGCGGCACAAGAGGAGGGGTACGTCACAGTAAACAAAGCCAGACAAGGGCCCAAGAGTCGGTTCCAAACAATGGGAGCAACTGTAGAGGCGAGGTCTGGGGTTGGGTCAGAGGGGGTGGAGTCTCAGAAGGCACCACCGAGAGTCATCAGCGCCAGCAGTGGGGCAGGCGCCGGGGCCAAGCAAGGACCTGGCTCCGACGAAAGCTCCGGGGATACCTGTGTGCGTCGGAAGGGGGTGGGTGATCTGGAAAAGTGGGCGCGAACGGCTGCGAGGTTTTCTGTTTTTAAATACGGCGACCCAAGCCCTCAGCCCCAAGCGCGGGATGCGACGAGGGGAATCCCCGGAGTGGGAGCAGGCCAAGACTCCCCAGGGACCGGTAACGCGGCCGCGGGAGGGAGGCAGAAGGACCCCCTGGACCTGCTGGGGTCCGGGGGGGTGACTTACTTTGAGGAGGCAGCTGTTGAGAGGGGCGGGCACCGAGGTGCGGTGGATAACCAGGTCCTGGCCCGGGTTGTGCACGTCGCAGATGAGCTCCAGCACAGCGATGCTCCGGGCCGTGGACACGGACACGCGGTGGTCCTCGGACCAGGCCAGCGGCTCCAAGCCGCTCACAGCATACTGCAGCTTCACGGCCGGCTCCCGCCGACTCACCAGGAACCGGAACGCGGCACTGGGCCCGGGGGCCGCGTCTGCCGCTGGCTCCTTCCCGCCCGCCTCGCCGCCCCCCTCGCCCTCCTCCTCCTCCGGCGGCGCAAGCCCGTCGGCCGCGGGCCCCACCCGGGCCTTGTCGGCCGAGCTCATCTCCTCTCAAGTGCAGAGGCCGGATTCCGGGGCGCGCCAAGCCCGCGCCGCCGTCCGGTTGCCGCCTCTTGAGCCGCCGCCGCCACCGGGCCCCGGCGCCCTCCGCGGCCGCTTTCTCCCCTCAGGCCCCGAGCGCCGCCGAGCCAGGAAGGACCCCGCCGTTGCTAGGCGACCCAGCCCTGCCAGGTGGCCAAGGCGCTGCCTGTCTAGAAAACGCGACTCCTCGGCGGGCGGGACGAAGGCGCGACCCGGGTGGGCGAGGGGAAGGGGGTCGCGAGGGCTCCCTCTCCGGGCGACCCAGCCCCAGGCCCCTGTGGAGACCTCCCGGGCAAGTAAAGTGCCGAGGCGGCGGTGGCCCGGCAGCAAACGAAGGAAACGTTGGCTGGGCGGCACACGGCCCCTTGTTTCTCAGAGGCACTCAGAGAACTTCACCAGCATGAACTCCAGGGCTGGGTGTCATGTGGCATCGCCCGCCGCGGGGCGAGCCGCGAGGGACGCCGAGCGGAGCGGCCACCCCGTCCCGAGCCCCCCGGCGCCGTGGCCCCTGGGCCCTAGGGACCCGGAAGGGGCGCGGCCGCAGGAGCCGGCGGGACAGCTACGCGGGGTCCTCGCGCGCCGCCCACGTTGGGCCGAGGCGAGCTCGGGGCAGGGTTCCGGAGGTCTGGCCGCGCCAGCGGGTGCCGGCGCCCGCGTGTGCCCGCGCGTCGCCGTGCGCCATGGCAGCCGCCGGCGGGCTGCTCCTCCACGTTGCGGAGTCCCCGGCCGGCGGCCCCGGGACGCTCTCCGGACCCCGCTGGGCCCAGGCGAGGCGGGTGAGTTCTGACGCGGCTTCCGAGCCTTCCGCCGCCGCGGCCCGGCTCGCCGCACGACGCGAGCTGCCGCCTAGCCTCTGGGCAGGGTTCCGAGCTACCGACCGAGTTACGGGGGGAGGTGGGCTGTCTAGCAGCTTCTGGAGAAGTCGCTGAACGGCACGTGTCTGGGCTCGGAGCACTGCCCCGCCGGGACGTTCTGGGCGGCCGCGGAGCCGGGGTGGAGGGGCGTCTGCCGGCTCGGGCTGCCGGTCGGAGGGTCCCGAAGGTCGCGTAGGGGATGGGAGCTGATTCCCGCCCAAGTCAGGGACTGCCGCCGGGGTGTGCCAGCCGGGTGTGCCAGCCCGGCGCCTGCTAGCCACACCTCCTAACTTCTCTCACCGCCACCGCCGGCGCCTCGATGGAAGGTCGTTCGGTGCAGGAACGGGGACCGGAGCCTAGAGGCCTCCTTCGAGAGCTTTCAGAAATGGCATAGATTCTCACCCACGTGCAGTGGGGAAGAACACTGAGCGCCCGTATAACCCGCTCCCTGGGGAGGGGAAAGATGCTTTAAATTTCAACCGAGCCAGAGCTGGGAACGGGTTTGATGGTTGACTTCTCGCCTGGAAGAGAGCAGGGCTGCAGGGCAGAAAATCTGTTGTAGAATCCCGAATTACCGCAGAGGCCAGAAATTATACCACCTCGTACGGAGGAAGGTGTGTGTTTTCTCCAGAAAGCAACAGGTAATCCCAGCGTGTTGAAGCTGATACTCCTCGAGTGTGTAGAAGGATTGTCTTTGGTGACTTTTCAGTGATCATCAAGCTTTAGGATATTTGGGAGTTTGGGAGTGGGAGTTTTGGGAGTTTGGGAGTTTGGGAGTAGGAGTTTTCAGCTAAGCAGTGGGGTTGCTGCTTCTCTGGGAGGAGGAAACGGGAGTACCGAAGAGCCTCTGGGAGCCTGGGATTTGGAGTAGCACAGACCTGGGGTTAGATGCCCACCTTGCAACACGTTGGTTCTGTGAACTTGGGGGAGTTATTTCACCTCTCTGGACCTTACTTTTCCAATCTGTAAAACGATTGTAAAATGCAGGGTAGACATAAAATTGTCCACCAAATAAAGAATGGATATAAACAAGTTTCTATTTTATACGAAGTTATTGTGAGGAGTAAATAAAATACAAGAAGACTATATTTTCTGGCCCATAGAAGCACTTAATAAATGCCAATGGTAAGTAAAGTCGTGTTGGTTCCATTTTGAGTAACGGAATAGCTGTGTCCAGGGGTTATTGGGGTGCTTTTGCTGTGGAGGTGCCTGGTAACACAGGGGAAGCATTATTAACACCTCCTTGAGTGAGCTGAAGGGATAAAAACAGGATGTCTGGCTTCATGATCGCTTGAACCGCCACGTCAAAAGGTGGTGTGTTAGTGAGATGATGACGGGGGTCTACATTGCCTTCGTCTGCATCCACATTTTTTGTCTTGAATGGGAATTACAGGTATGCCAGTCTCATTTGCCAGGGGCCTGAATTTGGGGCGGTTAACTAATACACTGCATTTGGAAAGGCCTCGACAACTTAAGTGATGCTGTGCGTAACAGTATATAGTGTTTTCATTCTAAAAAATTTTTTTTGATTATTCAGGTAATACAAATTTATGGTAGGAAATAGGGAAATAAGGACCTTAAAGGAAAAAAACCCATAACTGCTATACTCAGAGGTAACTCTGGTTAACGTTTTGGTGTATATCCTCGTAGAAAGCAAACAAGAGATCAAGTTACACATGCTGTTTTCCAGCCAAACAGGATACAGTTAATAAATAGTATTACAGCATAACCATCCGGAACCCTGGCTGTAGAATCAGGGCCTGAGCAAACCTGGATCCCTCAGCGATCCTGGGACGAGTTACCTCCTATCTCTGCCTCCATGTTCTCATCTTAAAATGGGATGGTACATTAGCTAATTCACATAAGTACTTAGCATATTTCCGGGGCTCTAGTGTATTTATTAATATCAGAAGCTTAGTATTTAGACTTTTAGGGCTAGATGGGCCATAGAGGTCATCTGCCAGAACCCCCTTGTCTTACAGGTACAGGAACAGAGACTCAGAGGGAGGTAATTTGCTTAGTGTTGCAGAGCCGACTTTTTAGAAGTGCAGGTGCGTCCTTGCTCCTCTTTGCTCAGGCGCCACCTCATGAGGCATTTCTGTTTCCTGCCCTCCTTTCCCCTTGACGTAGGCCGTGGTGGCCTCCTTGTTTCGTGCTTCCATAATCCTTTGTACAGGCCTCTTCTGAGTACAAACACAAGTTTGGTTTTCTGGTTTTATACTTTCGTCTCTTCCACTAACCTGTGAGTTCCTCAAGGGCTTGACTAGTTTTTCAGCCTTGTATCCTCAGAACCACACTACTTGACAGCTGCTGAGTGGTCAGTTTTTTTTTAAAAGAATGTGTTGTGGATGCTGGGACAGAAAAGCTAACAAGCAGTGGAATAGCGTCCACATTATGGGAAGGGATAATTCCATTGTTGTCATTCATCTTACAGGTGTTTATTGAGCACTTGCTCTGGGCAGAATTGAGCCCATACAGGGGGTGCAGTGCCATGCAGGACAGACTTGTCCATTTCCTTATAGAGGTTACAGTCTAATGGGGATGACTGACCCCACGTAACAAATTACATTTCATGCTTGTAATTGTACTGAATACTACAGTGAAGACAAAGGGTGCCTCCTAGGAGAGCCAAGAGTAGGAGCCCTGGCCTGACTAGGTGGAGAGAAGAGGTCAGGAAAGGTTCTTCTGAGGACCCAGTAAGCCTAGATCTAAAGGATGAGTTTGAGTTAGCCAGCCAAAGGGTGGGGGGGAGAAGGGTGTTGCAGACATGGGTATGGCAATAGCATGTACAAATGCCCTGAGGAAGGAAGAAGCATGGTGCTTTCTAGGAACTCAGGAAGACCAGGACGACTGAGGCACAAGATGAGGGCACTGAGATGGGCAGAGGCCAGCTTCTAGGGAGCTTTATAGATCATATTACAGGTTTTTTATTTTAGCCTAAGAGCCGCGGAGAGCCTGTGAAATATTGTGCCTAATTCTGAATACTTGCTTTTAGAGAACAGATGATGTGAGAATAGAAGGTGACTGGGATGAGAAAGGATTGAAAGCTTGTGTCCTATTTGGACTACTAAGTCCAAAGAAGAAACAGGCAGTTAGACGATGTGTGAAGGAATGGGATGCCTCAGACTAGCAGAGAGTTGATCAAGGTGGCAGGTCTTGTCCAAGTGTCAGAAACAGCTTCCAACCCCTAGAATTTGGTGTCTCCAGCGATGGAGAACGGTAAGGGGAGATGTGTAGGCAGGCATACCGCAAGGCCACCTGTCGAGGAGCTTGTAGTAGGAAGCCCATGCCTGGTGGGAGTGCTCCAAAGAGTGCGTTGTTCATAAATCAAGGAACAGCAACATGTTTCATTCTGCCTTGTAAATGATTCAACAGACCTGGAATGTGACTTTATCTCTTTCTTTAATCTGAACACTCATAAACTTGGGACTTTGTGAGAATAGATTTGTAAGATGGAGTAGGTCAGTACTTCCTTTGTTAATAGTAAATACTCCAAGGTGTATTTATTGAATTATTTAGATACAGGAGTTCTGTAGTTGTCGGGAACAAACAAGTGTTGCTGTTGGTGGGTTAGCCTAAAGCTGACAGCCATGGCCAAAGCAAGCTGATGTGTAAATGGAATCCATCATTTCAAGCGAAGGGGAAAATAGCATTCCAGGAGAAACCAAAATGCCAGAACAATAAGCCCTGGCTACTCATGGGATGTTTTTTATTCATGTGGAAATTGGAAGAGAAGGCCAAGGAAAATAAAATGTTTCTTCTAAGAAAATTGGATGTTTCTTCTCCTGGGAGAAGTTTGGACATCGTGCATGTAACCACATCCACGTTACAGAAATAAGCAACAGGCAGGAAAATGCCGAGTATTGTAGCCTGTAATCGGTGATCAGATGGGGACCTGAAAGGCAAGGAGAGTTGGAAATAATTGTGGTAGAAGTGATGGATGGAGCAGAATTCTCATTTGGAATGGAAATGGCGAGTGGGAATCGTCTCCAAGCCATCTGAATCCGGGGAGCAGCGTGAGGGGGAGGATGACAGCGATCCAAGCACTCTGGGGTAGAGCAGTAATGAAGGTTCCTGCTTCCTGGGCATGGGCAGGGCTGCAGCATCCCATGTCTAGTTACCAACGGGCTTTGTTGGTGGAGAAGGAGGATGTGCTCCCCCTTCCCCTGTTCTTTTTGTGTAGGTGGACATCTAGAGATAAGGATTGACAGCGCGCACTCTTGACAAGGTGGGCTTCTCCTCCCTTAAAACAGACTCGCATTTGTTCACATTCAGCCCCACAAAGGGTTCTCCCTTCTTGATCCTTACCCTCATCTTGGTGGAGTTGATGGTGAAGATGGATGGGGAGGTCTAGTGGATGAATGAGTTGAGTGTTTGTGTTTCGATCTGTTTTATTTTGTTTGTTTTTTTCTTTTTGGGGGAAAAAAAAAGGCCGAGTCAAAGAATCTGATTGCAGACCCTAAACTGTTGCTTGACATATGGGGCATAATGCTCTCTGCAGGGAGAGATGCAATTCCGTGGGCAGTCAGGCTTCACTCCGAGGTCTGTCTTCATGGACTAATGCATCTCTTGTTGCTCTTGCCTTTTGGGAACGATGCAGCAAGCAGAGGCCACCAAAAGAAAACACCAAGCATCCGGGGAGGCTCCCCCAGCGAAGCGGAGGAGCAAGGCAGCGTTTCTCCTGGCCGAGAAAGCTGCTGCTAAAGAAACACAAAGGACTTTTAAGGGGAAGGCACAGAAAACATTTTCTCCAAGGAAATCTTTGGTCGGTGTGAGTGACGGAACCCGAGAGCAGAAGCTGTGCGTTAGGACTTCATCGTTATTTAAAAACAACCCTGAAATCCCAGAGCTCCACAGGTATGTTCAGGGCAGGTGCGCTCAGGAACAGGAGGAGTTCAGTGTTTTCTGCCTTTTTCTCTGTCGACGGGAACTGATGCCTGGGTTTT
This sequence comes from Lontra canadensis, assembly GCF_010015895.1. Classification (NCBI taxonomy): domain Eukaryota; kingdom Metazoa; phylum Chordata; class Mammalia; order Carnivora; family Mustelidae; genus Lontra; species Lontra canadensis. Next base: position 17,418,590 of record NW_022631024.1, on the reverse strand, counting down.
GCTCATCGTTTGCAGACCTGGAGTAAAGCAGGTGCGAGAAGAGGTGTTCACTTCGGAAGCTTTCCATGAACTGGACCTCCACCCACATTTAGTAAGTGTCTCTCGGTTTTGTCAGTGTGATTATTCCTTGGGAAGGTCTGTGAAATGACAGTTCTAGGAAGAAAAATCAAAGGTTACTTTGGTTACTTTGCTCCAAGTTACCTGAATGAAGTCAGATTGACAAGATGCTCTTCCGGGACAATCCCGGTGAGTTTAGCTTACTGTTCACTGCCCTTCCCTCCGTCCCCACCCCCTTTCTAAAGAACTAAACACTTTGCTCACCTAATTCAAAGTAGGCCTGGGGCTCTGCTTATGGGACTCTAGGACAAGCTCCTAATTAGTGGGTGGATGGGACGTGGAAGCTGATGTGGGTGACAGGTCATAATGACTCTAGGAGAGGGGACTGAGCTGGTGTCTTCATATCAAGGGTAGTCTCTTGTTACAAAGAATTGAAGGAAGACGAGGCTATTTTAACATACATTGTCTACAAACAAATGGGTGGGGGTTTTTTGGTTTGGACTGTGAATGAACTTTCCGCTCTTATTTATGAGTAAGAGAAAAATACATTAACTTTTAGGGAGTCTGGATTTCCTCTCTTCCTATGGTCACAGTTTACTTACCCCTTTAGGATGGCTCACATAAGCCGTTTTCTTACCTACGGGTTTGAGCGAGGACATCGAGCAGGTTCATGCTGTGGCCATTTGGGGATGGATAACTCACGGGCACTGTCCTGTGCGTGACAGGATGGTCAGCAGCCCTCCATGACTACTCCCTTGATGCCAGTGGTGTCCCCCGCCCCACTTGGGACAACAAAAATTTCTCCAGACATTGTCGCACGCGCACGCGCGTGCATTTGTGTGTGTAGGGGAATGGGGAGTGGGGGATGGTGGGCAGGACCACCCCCAGGTGACACTCACTGGTTGGAAGAACACGGGTTGGAGGGAGCACAGCTATTGTTTTTATCCAAGTGTCTTCTCCTTCTTTGCATCCTCATTTGCATTAAATATATTTGTGCCAAAAAGTCAGTAGTTAAAAATATTTTGTGTGTTCTCTTTTAGATTTCCACAATAAATACGGTCTTAAACATGACTAGTATGACCAGGTAAGGGTTCCAGGCCAGGCTTGCTTTTGTTAAGACTTGAATGTGTATGACCAGCGAAATCGGAATTATCTGTGGAGCACTGAGCAAATTTGTGTCTTGGTGTTAGAGAACACTGCTGGATTGTTGCCCATTGAGGGCTTGAGACAGCACTCACCCACCCAGTTCCCCCACTTGTTAAGTGGAGAGACTGAGTCCCCAACTACTTCTGTTCTCAGCTCTGATCCGGTCCAAAAGATGTCTGCATGGGATCCCACTGGTGTCCTTGCCACACTGAAAATCATATTTCCACTATATAGAATTTGTCACGTCATTTTTTAGTAGTAAGAACTAGAGGCAGCAAAAAAGAAGTAACTATTTGGTCGGGTATAATGGGATACAGAAAAAAATTTTTTTGAATGTTTAAGAGTGATGATTCTTGGAAAATAGAATAGTAAAAGGTACAGAGAAGAGATGAACTTCCTTTTTGTGAGAGTGTATGCTTTATAGTTTAATTTTACTAAGCATCACATTTAAGTCATAGGTATAAATTAGTAAGGGTCTTGAAGAATGAAAGGAGACCCTCTTACCCAATTTTGTTGTTGTTGTTCAGTTTCACCGGTCAAATTTAAATGAATTTTGTGCCTTGTTGTTGTTGTTTTTAAATACACGTGTGGACACACATCTTAGTGTGCGTGTGGGATAGTCACACCTCGGTTTTTTGGAAACTGGGAAGCAGCTGCAGGCTGTGTGGTTGGCTCACAAGCTTCCTTGTACTCTTGCTGGGAATCTTCCTGTCACGTCTTACTGGGTCCCAGAGCCTGCCCCGGGAGGCGCGGGTGGGAGGACGGGTATGTCTCATGGTAGCTCGAGCTTGTCATCATGCCTGTGCCATTTTTCTTTCTCATCCGTTTGCTAGAGCGGCCAGTCCTGGCTCGCCTCAGTTTTTTCGGCTGAGTTCCAGAAACGGAACTGAGCACTTATCCCTCCATTCATCAGAAGTTTCTCAGCGCCTTCGTTTGAATGTTTAGGCGACTTTTAAAGCAGCAGTTGGCAGACACAGCAAAGAACGGGGGCAGTTGTGGTTTGTGTGTCCTGCGTCTGTGCCTGTAAACAGGGGAGGGTAAAATGTTACAGCTCAGCATGTGTTCTTTCTTTTGGGTGGCCCAAGCGTTCAGAAGCTAAGTATTCCGGCGTTGCTAGAAGGCAGAGATGCTCTGGTGAGATCACAGACGGGCTCAGGTCAGTCGCCACTTAACTTCTGACCCTTTTCCCTGACACCCGGGCCACACTCACACGGTAGGCTCCATAGTGAGGTGTCTGTCTGTGACAGCGGTGGCTTTCCTTTGTTGGGGGAAGGAGGGAGGCCATGCCTGCTCTGGAGGAGAGCCCTGAATTTGTTCCCCTAGTGAAAGGGAGGGGAGGTTGGTGGTGCTGCGATCAGGAGGTGGTCAGCCTCTGTCAGGGCTGTGCCCAGTCCCGCATCTGTGGCCTGAGCTGCCCTCTGCACTCCAGCGGGGGATGAGGATTCTCTGATCCCAGAGCACGGTGCCGGCGTGAGCACACGCTGTTCAGATGCCAGTTCTGCTCCAACACAGAACACCGCTTTTGCGTGTTCCAAGATTTTCCGTAGACTTGTTCTTCTGCCCCTCTTGTGCCCAGAATGGAGGTTGGCTCTTCACCACGTCCCCCCCCCCCCACCGGCTCAGCCACCATTCAGGTGGGTGGAAACCCGAAGCTTTTGCCATACCTTGGTTTCTCCACGGTCTTCAGAGGCTGGCTCGGGGTTCAGGCTGTCTCCCAAGCACGTCAGCACCGTGCAGGTCATTTACTCAGCCGCGAAGCTCAGGTGCATGGTTAGGGGCGACTTTAAAGGGGTTTTCTAGCTTTGAGGGGCAGTCCTCAAGTCGAGCCTTTGTGTAACTTGTGACATGTGTCATTGTCTCCCTTTGTTAGATGGATGAAGGATTTTAGCGGCAGGTTTTTTGGGAAGTACTGGATTTACAAACAAGATGGGGAGTTGTGGCAGATAGGCAAATTCCGTTCTCACCTCTCTTGGATGTTGGATGTGCACTTTCTCCGTCTCCGGAGTTTAGTGCTATCCAAGGGTAGCAGAGTCCATTTTCTTAACTTCCTTTGCTTTTCCTACATCTTTAGGGTCTATGATTTTAATTGCTTTTGTACTTTTTTAAAAGGTAAAACTCTTGCCTACTGCATCCCTGTGGTCCAGTCTCTTCAAGCAATGAAATCAAAAATACAGGTGAGTATAGTGTTTTTCCGTTACTGCTCATAGTACATAAGCAACATCCAACTGAGCCGAAGTAGTGATACTGGGACCAAAAGAATCTGTTTCCATTTAGCAGTGTTTTTTTCTTTTTGACTCATTTATTACATGAACACTTTGTGTCTGAGGATCGTGTCCAGAGAAACTAGAAAAACTATACTTTGTAATCATCACGGCAGGTCTAATAGGAAACATTTGTAAAGTACATGCTCCTTGTGTTGGACGTTGTGCTGGATTCTTTGTGTTTATCTTCTTGAATCTTAAACCCCAAGCCTCGGTCTGGTGAGTTACAGGTGTGACTGTTAGCCTGAGTTTACAGAAAGAGACGGAGGCTTGGGGAGCAGCGGGGGAGGACTTGTCTTTAGTTGGGAAACACAGTTAGTTAGTGCCCGGGCCAGAGGGGCCGAAAGTGGGGTCCCAGGGTCCTGTAGGAGGCGCGTTAACCGTGGGGCTCTGGGGGCACAGGCACCCTCTCAAAACCCAGCTCAGAGTCCCCACAAATACATCCTGGTTATCCTCAGTGGAGAGGATGTGGTGAGATCTGAACTAGGAAGTCAGGTGGGTGTACAAGCAGGGGGGAAGAGCTCCTTGGTTACTTTTTTCCCCCTCATTTTGGGCAGACAGAATTAGGTGTGTGTCCACCCCACCTGATACCGAGCGATAAGCAGGCAGTGGTAGCATTGCATTATAGACCACAGGTTAAAACCAGCACCCATGAGTACAAACTGATAGATTATTGTAGATAGATTGTATTGTAGATAGATTATATGTGGATAGATAGTACAAACTGATAAATTATTGAGGGAATAGATAAATCGACGGGAAAAGGAGAAGCAGGTCTCACAGTATTGTAGGAGAGCAGCACCATCGGCCAGTGCCTAAGTAACACAGTGTCACACGTCACAGCCACCAAAATGAGGGGTGAAAGTCTGATGAAAAATGGGATATTTACCTAGTCTCAATAGATCTCCCTATAAAATACCTCTTAACCTCAAAGGGACAAATAGTCACTTCAGGCTAGGGAGGCCTGGCTGCCACCGCCTTACCCAGGTAGCCAGCGTGGGCCGCCCCAGTGCCGGGATGTGTCAGCCGGCGCGTCTCCAGAGAGGTCACAGCCCCACTTGTGTGGTTTTCCTGCCCCACACGCATCACGCGGATTTAATCATGAACAAATACCAGACAAACACAAATCTAGAGACCTATAAAGAGACAGGCTGCTAGTGTTCCAAAGTATTCCAGTCATCAAAAACAGAAATGCTGAAGAGCTACCCCTGGTTAAAAGAGACGAAGGAGGCGTGACAGTTCAGTGCAACACGTGGTCCTGCAGTGGGTCCTGGTCTGTGGAGAGGACACAGAGAGGTCAGTCAGTGAAGTCGGGATATGGGCTGTGGATTAATTCGGTCTCACGTCAGTGCTGAGTCCCTGCTTTTGATCATCGAACTGGGATTTTGAGACTTGAGACCCGTAGGAGGAAGCCGGGAGAAGGTATAAGAGAGTTCTTTGCACTGTTGGTGTAATTTTTTTCTAAGCCTTAATTTATTTCAAAATGAGTTTTTAAATTATACTTAAGTTTTATTTAAATAATTTTAAATCAATAAAATGAAATCCTACACAACATCCAAGTGGTGGGACCTTACATAGACATTAACAGCGGTTTCTGTTTGTGAACTTGGCAAGTGTTCTTGCATGTTAAAACGAAAAAGGCAGGGTACAAAGCAGTATGTACAGGATGATCTGATTTCATAAATAATGCCCTGCGTGTGTGCATAAAAAGACGAGGAAGAAACTATTCATACTGGTTTCCTCTGAGGTGGATAAATGAGGAATTTATTTCCTGCAGGTGACTGATTTTTTCCTTCCCATTGGGCACTCTTCAGTGTGATAACTCAAATAAAGGACTTAGCATGGGACTCAAACCTAGCTAGAGAAGGAGAGAGGCTGAGTGTTGCCATAACGTAGGAAAGCGTCATCCATTTATAAATTCTAGGGGAGTTTCTTACTAGCCATGGGTTTTGGGGGTTTTTTTGTTTTGCTTTGTTTTTTGTTTTGTTTTTTATAAGGTTGGAGAGTCGGGGAATCCTTGAGCAGGCGTGGGTCCTGTAGTTCCAGCGCAGCTGTCCCATTTCATAGGTCAGTGACCTGAGGGCAGGAGATATTGGATTACATACCTAAGGGCGACCGTGCGGTGGGCAGCTCTGCTCAAAGCCCGGATCTGAGTGTGTCTTTAGGCAAACCATTTCGTCCCTCTGTGCGTCAGTGACTTCGCGTGTGGTGCGTGGCTCTAGGGTTGCCGTGAGGCTCCTGAGCTGACGCACGTGGAGGGCGGAGAGCGGCTGGTGGCCAGCTTCCGCGGCAACACCTGCTCACGCAGCATTGGCCGCCGCTCTCCACGGCGCGGCGTGTGGCTTGTTTGAAAGGCAACGATTTGATTTGCTTATTATCTAGAAATGTTTACCAGCGTGTCGTCGTTTTTATTCATGCCGCGTATTTTAGCGTCCATAGCAGTTCATTCTATTAAAGATTGAAATATTCTGTAAAAGAGTTCTCTTAAGTCCAAATTTAATTCATTTATTTCAAGTAATATTCGGTAGAGACCCTTGGAGTTCATCGTAAAATGATTTGACCTGTGAAAAACCTATCTGGAGGGAGCGGCGAACTCAGGGCACCCAGCAGAGTCGTAAATTACTTTGGCGATGGGATGAGAACGGATTGTTTTCCTGCGTTTTCACTCTTCCAGTTATGTGGGCTCTGATTTTTTTAACAACAGATCCATCCTTCTTTACTCACTTCTGCCCTGCGAGGAATTGATTTTTCTTTCTTCTTCTCTGTGTAGTAACACCTTTTGAAATGTCAGAATCTCCTAACGTCACACCGCGGCACGTTGATATGTTGTACTAACATGTTTACTGTTCCTCGCCTGGGCCCCGCAGACGTGATGTCGAGTACAGACGGCTCTAGTTCGAATTCCAAATCCTTTTCTCCTTATGGGTAAATGTTGCCTATGCAAAACATAAAGACCCTGCTTGTAAATGAATCGGCTCGAAACCTGCACTTAGCTCCCGCACTAACGTCGCTTTGATTAATTCCTAAGTGTCTGTGAGCACTCTAGAGATGCAAGACGCCACTGACTGAGGCCTTCACTGACCGAGGCCTTCACCGGCTTGCTTTTTGTTTTCTTATTATTATCTTTGTTATTATTTTTTAGATACAATGTACACGTTAAAAAAAAAAAAAGTACCCGACAATACATGGTGGGATTTAGTAAGTCTCACACTTCCTCTCCCCAGCGGCAGGGCACCGCTCTTTCGGGTGCAAGGGTCTCCCGCCTGTTGGGTGGTCCTCCCAGGGCTCATCTCTGCAGGAGTGAGTGTGAGCACGCGGATTCCCCTTCCCGCTTTCCTTGGAGCTTCTGTGTGTGTGGTTTGATGCACAAGTGGTTGCGTGCTGTGCGTGGTGTTTTGTACCTTGCTTTGGTTCACTTAGTGTGTTCAGGGATATTGTCTTAGCAGTGCCCCACCCATCTGCCTTGCTTTTGTAACGGGCCCCTAGTATCCCCATGCCTGTCGCCTCCACAAGTTACCACATCAGTCGCTCATTGGTGGAATTTACATTATGTCAGTGTTTTGCTACCAATAAGGCTAGTCTGCATACTTCACGGTCTGTAAAATATTTGACTTTTTTATGCGTGCTTACGAGGGGACATCGTTTAGAGAAATCCCTGGAAGTGGAAGTCGCATGTTTACTTAGTAGATAAACACAGTTGAACTTGCAGTGGGCGAAGGCAAGGTATGCACCCCCTATGCGCCCCACAGCAGGGCGCCCAGGAGCTCCTTGCCCACACCCTTGAGACGCTACCTGCTGTGCTGGTTTTCTTGCTCCTGTTTTCTATTTCGGTTGTTGTGATCTTTTTTATTTTTATTTTTTATTTGAATCACAGACTTTTGTCAGCCAAGGAAATTGGCCCTTTCTCTTACAAGTGGCATGTTTTCCCCTCATTTTGTCATTTAGTACTTGATTTTGTTTGGGTATTATTTTTCCATTCTGAAGTTAAAAATTTTTACGTAATAGGATTTATTAGTGTTTTGTTTGACAGTTTCTGAGTTTTGCGTCATCTGTAAAAAGGCTGACTTAATTCCAACTTGACTTTCATGACTTCATTCTTGGAGTCTGAATAATTTGTCTTTCCCCCACTGATGCAAGACGCAGCTTACTTCCTCCCATTCTGTGTAAACTTGATTCTGTTCTGGACTGTTTGCTGTCATAATCTCGATTTATATTCCAGTGTCAATTTTTTTAATTAGAGTAGTTTTAAATTGTTTTAACATCTGATCTTTTCAGACATATTTTGGTTATTCTTGCACATTTATTTTTCATAGAAGTTTTTAACCAGCTTGTCTGATTGTATGTATTTTTTACATAAGTTGTGTGCACATGTACATACTTGTGGCAGTTTTGTTAGGTTTATGTCCCAGTTGTGGGTTAACTTTGAATTAGCTTATTTGTAATACGGTACCCTCTTATCCAAGAATAGGATACATATTCCCATTTACTCAGATTTTATTTTATGCTCCTCAGAAGTGTTTTAAAATGTGTGTCATGTAGATTTTGTACATTTTTTGTCAAGCTTGTTGTTGCTGCTCTGGTGTGTTTTTTCCCCCCTTCCATTGTATTTTGTAACTTTTGTGTCAGGCTATAGATTTGTGTACTATTAATTTTACATTCAGCTACTCGACTAAGTTGTCTTTTTTGTGGTAGATTTTCAATTGATTCTCTTCAGGTTTTTGTTTTAGGCTAAAATGTCATCTGCTAACAATGACAGGTGTACCTCCTACTTTCCAAATTTATATGTATTTCTTTCTCTTGTCTGATTGCATGGGCCGGAGCCTTTAGAACAAGGTTGCATAATAATAGGATAATAGGGTAGTGGGCATCTTAGTCCCCTCCTTAATGAGACTACCACTGACATGTGCAAGGGACCACCCTCAAGTTCTGTCCACCTGGAGTCCTGTGACCTTCGTCCATCCACTCATGGCATTTCTTTCCTTCTGTATTGATAGCGCAGTGATGGCCCCTACGCCCTGGTGCTGGTGCCGACACGAGAGGTAAGCTGTCTCACCAGAGAGGTAAGCTGCCTCACCTTCGGTGGGGTTGTAAGCAGGTACTTGCCTTTTGGAAGTAAGATCCTTTTGAATTTAAAAGTGGGTTTCTTCCATTTTTTCTCCCTGCTGCATCCTTACCTTTGCCTGAGACCATCCTTTTGATTCCCATCAAGGAGAAAAATTCAAGTACTCTTTGAAAATCGTAAGCTGAGTATGGAAAAGCATTTCCCTATTGTCTAAAAACTAATGACACTATAAATTTCTGTACTTTTAAATGGAATTAAAATAATTACATTTTCTACTTTTTTGGTTTGTTTTATAACTTAATTAAAAATTAGAGCTAGGCTTTTTTTTTTATTTTTAAGAGGCTGCTGTACTAAAGATTTTACTTGTTCTTCAAAGTTTAGCTTCTTGATGTTTTTCTTCTTTCTTGGTGGAAATCTCTTCCATCTGATCTATTTTATTTGCCTAGAGAGGCGAGTTTAGATTAGGGTATCTGTTTTCTATATCAAATGCTGATTACTTCCTTGCAGAGAACAGATCGTGAAGATGGAGGGTTCTACTTAGCCTGTCCTACAGCCTGCATGCCCTGTCTTGGCTCAGTCCTGTGAAGGAGCAGGCGTGAAGCTATTTACATTTTTACAGCAGCAAACTTGCTACTTCCCTAGGATGCACCATGAATACTAAGCATGTGGCAAGTGTATACATACCCTTGGATAAAGGGATCATATTGAGGCTTCTTGATGGCTGTTAGTGGTTATAACCTTCATTAATTTTCACCTCCTCTGGTTTCCACTGGGATTGTTTGATTTTGTTCCTTTAATAAACTTGGGGAGTGACCACCTCTCAGTGCCCTGTTTGGCATATTTGAAGGGTACCTCATACCTCCTTTAAAGAAGTGTGCCCAGAGGCTGGCCCATGGAGCACTGCTCCAGGTGATTCCCTCCTGCATGTCCTGTTCTCTCTTCCCGAAGGGAGGCACATTCAGGGTAATGCTGTTCCGCCTCCATCCGAGCGCACCGTACACTTGTGCTTCTCTGTGTGGCACTCTGGGAATTTGAGCCAGCAGAGGGAGCACAAGACACTAGTTTTGTACATGTCCAAGGAGTGGACGCAATATCTCTGTCCACAGTCTCCAAACTGACAAGTTCCAGAAGGAATATAAGAATAAGATGTTCTGTTCTGAGTAGTTGCTGTGTATCTGATTTTGTTTTTCATAAATCTTAACTTAAGGTCCGAGTTGGAATCCAAATCACTTTACATTGTCTAAAGGTTTTTAAAAGTTGGGGGTGACGGGGTGCGGATGGGAGGACGAACAACGGGTCGGGGTGCGGATGGGAGGAGGAACAACCTCGTTTATTATCTGTAACTTTTCACTCTTTACAGCTGGCTCTGCAAAGCTTTGACACTGTCCAGAAACTGCTTAAGGTGAGGTGAGCCATGAGTTCAGTTTTATCTTTGTTTTCTTTTTTGAGAAAAGACAAGTCTGCCAGTCTTATCTTTATTTTCAAAAAGCAAGAGATTCTTTCAGGTTTTCTGGATTCCCTGGGTCTCTCTGCTCTGCCCAGGTATAATTTGTAGGATTTTACTTATCTAGACTTTACTAACTGCCAGTTTCCAGCTGAGATGACAAGTGTTTCCTGGCACTTGCTATGCCGTAGTTTGCTCCCCGTGGTCCTTGGCAAGCCACATGTGGAGACTCACAGGGACAACCACGAAGGGATTGCATGGAAAGCTAAAGGACTTAAGAAAGAAGAGAGAGGGCTTCAGATCCAAAGCCTGCCAGCCTACCAAACTGATCCAGAATTGAGCTGTCCTTTCTTTTGTCTAGGGTGGGGAATAAGGAAGCTTTGTGCTTGGGTTTTATTGTACCCAGAAAGGAAGAAGAGGCAGTAGACTTAGTGAAATGTGTTTTCAACTCAGGCTCCATGGGGAAAGGCAGAGAAGCTACTGGAATCATTTAGAAAGCTCCCATTTCTCTTGCTGTCCTAGAAGCTAGTTAAAGAGCCATAATTTAAGGGAGTACTGCTGGTATCTATCCATGGCAGGGGCGAGGCCTAGGAATTGTGTCTGCACAGTCGTACTTCCTACAATGAGAAGCCCAGGTCTTCTTTCCCAGCTTCTCTAAGGAAAAAGAACTTGGAATCAGTCTCTGTATCTTCAGTAAAGGGGGCTTTAATGGGGCGCCTGGGTGGCTCAGTTGGTTTTGTGTCTGCCTTCGGCTCAGGTTGTGATCCCAGGGTTCTAGGATGGAGCCCTGCCTGAGGTTCCCTTGTCCATAGGGAGCCTGCTTCTCCCTCTCCCTCTACCATTCGCTGCCCTCCACTTTGTGCTTTCTGGCTCGCTCTCTCTTTCTCTCTGTCTCTATCAAATAAATAAATAAAATCTTTAAGGAGGGCTTTGCAGTGATTTTTGTCTGCTATTTTTCCGTAGCCATTTACCTGGATTGTGCCTGGAGTGTTGATGGGAGGAGAGAGAAGGAAATCAGAAAAGGCCAGGTATGGATGGGGACCCTTGTTTGTTACCCATTCCTGATTGGATCTGTCTGTCCTGCCTTCCTAGTCACTGGGATTTGGTCCTTCTAACCCTGGAGAGAGCCTTATCTCAAACTGTGCTTCCTCGTCCCCCAAGCGCAGGGACCAGTTGAGGCAGCAGGGAGTGGTCACCTCTTGACGGTGTTGTCCTGACAAATACTGATGAACCTACAAGGGTTTTCCTTCTGATGTGGTTGGTAACGGTGCTCACTATCCTCTCAAGTTCTGTCCACACACCCCCCCAGCACCCCTGAGTCCCCCTTGTTTCGTGTCCACCCCCTTGGCGATTCTCTTTTGTTTAATTGGGAGTTTAGGGTCTTGTTTGGCTCCACAAAAACAAGGTCATAAACTTACGTAACGCTCTACACTTTGCTTCTTATATCTAAAACACTGGTTCGGACTTCCGTATTGGAAGTGGTATTGGGGGTCAGGAGAAAATGTTGCAACAGGTAAATTTGTCTATATTCTTTTTGAAACGTCTTTATCGTATCGTATCTTAGTGCGCGGTAGTAACCCCCAGTCACGTGTGTGCAGTTTGTAATCGAGGAGTAAATACTAAACTTGAAACCTAAAGGTATTGGTTAGGTTTGATTCAGCCATAAATAACAACAAAACAAAAAGCAGTGGCACAAACATGTGGCCGTTTTCTTTTTCTTTCACATTTAAGAAGCCTGCTGTAGCCCATCCCAGGCCGGCATGGTGCTCTGGGATCAGGATCTAAGTCGCTTCTATCTTTTTGTGCTGTTGAAGCTTCCATTTTTAAGGGTACTCCATAGTCTTAAGGTTGCTAGAGCTCCAGCCATCACATCTTGCTCCCTGCCGGCAGAAACAAAGATAATCCTACGTCCTCCCTCCAAAGATACTTGTGGTCTTTGTCCTTCTGTACCATGCTCGAATGTAGGCACACAACCATATTTAACTTCAAAAGAGGCTGGAAATCTACTCAGCTAAAAATTGGAACCTTTTATTGCTATGGAAATACAGGATAAAGGATGTTTGGGAGTAAGAACTTAGATTTATTCTCCCTAGTCTACAGAACAAAGCTGGGCCCCGTTGTATGGAGGTGTGATGATGCAGACCTTACCAGTATAAGTAAAAAGATTCAGTATAAGTAAACATTCTAGCCGTTGGATCACATTTGTGTGGGATAACTCATTAGGTCCCTGGCACAGAAACCTTCAAGAATAGGCTTAGATGATCATCGATCTGGACTGTTCTAGAAAGAAAGGATACACGGATCAGACAAAGGGCATTGATTTATGTACTACAGATTCCTTTCAAATATAAGGTTTTATGAATTTAATGTAATTTTGGATCTTAATAATTACATTCTATACAAGAGAAACTTTGGAGGAAAATGAAAACTCAGCTCTCTCTCTGCATTCAGCCGCCATCGTGTTTGTCATGGCTTCACACCGTGCACGTTGGTGCTAGACATGAATCTGTCCCCCGTGCCTGTTTGCGGTGTTTTCTGTTGATACAGCTGGCCCCATGTGATTTACTTTCTTTCACGATACATAATTTTAAACAGACTCCGCAAAGGAATAAATATCCTTATCTCGACTCCTGGGCGGCTGGTGGATCATATCAAATCCACGAAGAACATTCATTTTCGTCAGATACGGTGGCTGATTTTGGATGAAGCAGACAGGTGAGCCTCACCCAGGAGCATGAAAAGTGGGGAAAAGAGCTGCTTCTGCTGGCTTACTGCAGTCTTTACTTTGCATGCGGAGTAAAATTCCCTCTCTTGGAACCGCAGAATCCTGGATTTGGGTTTTGAAAAGGATATCACGGTGATACTCAATGCTGTAAATGCTGAGTGCCAGAAACGACAGAACGTCTTACTGTCGGCGACACTCACAGAAGGTGAGTTGAAAGGGAGTGCTCCTTTTTCTTAACCAGGAGGGCGGACGTAGATGTAACAGGCATCGTTTGTCTGCGGTGGTTCTCGACGCTGGGGACAGACTGAGGAGGGAGGTGTCCCTAAGGCACTGCCTTTTCAGACTCCTGTCCTGCCCTCCTCCTCTAGTCTTGTCGGCCCTCCCGTGCTCCCCGTGCTGGGGGGGGGGGCAGGGCAGGGCCAGAGCCACGTCCGTTAGGAGAGTGCTCCCCGAGCTCGTGGCAGGGCGAAAGGAGAGCACAGGCTGACTCCCATCCGTCCAGAGGTGTCAGGGGTTTTGTGGGCGTTTCCAGCCTACCTTCCTCTTAAAGAGCACTGACCCTTAAACAGAGACTTCAAGTTCATTTCTGTCTTTCCGTTGTCATGAGATGGACATCTCGAGCTCTTCATAGACGGGGCACTGGGGCTTGGCAGAGTTACCCTCTCAAAACAACCCAGCTCGTGTGCTCTCAGGGCTGGTTCACTCGTTTTACTGGCCCTATGACAGTGTGTACCTACCAGTTCTCAAAATGTATCCTAAGTCACATTAATTTTGAGAGATAATCCATGATGCTGTGCTCAGAAGTTTGGGGAATGCCACGCGTTTCCTCGTGCTCTTAGATGTTCCTCGTGGGGGGGCACCTGGGTGGCTCAGTCGTTAGGACTCTGCCTTCGGCTTGGGTCATGATCCCAGGGTTCTGGGACCAAGCCCCTCATTGGGCTCCCTGTTCGGCAGGAGGCCTGCTTCTCCCTCTCCCGCTCCCCCTGCTTGTGGTCCTTCTCTTTCTGTCTGTCTCTCTATCAAATAAATAAAATCTTAAAAAAAAAAAAAAAAAGGAAAGGAAAGGAAATTCCCTAGTGTGTGTCAATACAATAAAGTTTCTGAGAAGGCCTGTAAACCTATAAAACCCCTGACAGAATCCTGTGACACCCTTTTATCAGTAGATAGAACCATAGAACCCTTTGAGGGGGTTGGGGGGCGGGGAGAGACCGCCATTAGTGACGCTCTCAGCGGTCTTGCCCAGGTCTGAGCTGAGAAACGCTGGTGTGGAGTCACTGGGCCTCCCGCACCAGCTCGAGCACAGGGCAGGCCTCTGCGGCCCTGCTGTTCCCATAGGGGGCCTCTTCATCAGCCTGGACGTGTGGTGTGGGGGGTTGTCTGTACGAGATTAGTCTCCCAGTGTGTTCCTGTCACCGGTTTTGCCTCTCACTTTTGCTCCAAGGTGTGACCCGGCTAGCTGATATCAGCTTGCTCAACCCGGTCAGGATTTCTGTCCTGGAGGAACACGGTGCCGGGTCTGGGCCACAGGGCGGAGCGGTTCCGGAGGCCTCCCCTCTCCCAGCCGGCAGCGAGCCGGACAGCTTTGCGATTCCGGAAAGTCTCCATCAGCACGTGGCACTGGTTCCCAGCAAACTGAGGCTCGTCTCCCTGGCGGCCTTCATCCTGCAGAAGTGCCAGGTGGGCCCGCACCCGAGGCGCGCACGGGAGGCCTGGCTCAGTCGAGGGAAGAAGGTCCCGTCTTCCCGTGTCAGGTGTTGATGGCCGCAAACGGAGGGGCCCTCACGTACACACACTCACAGGAGTGTTCCAGCTCACCCGTGTTTGCTGATGCAGACCTTACCAGTCAGCGGTTCCGGGGTTGTGGTAAAGAACCAGAGGTCAGAGCCAGCTGCCACGCTCGACACGAAATCTGCCCGAATCCTCTTCCGGGCCCGAGAGCAGGAGCATCACAGGCGGCAGAAACATGCTGAATGTGGGCAGACAGTCTTGTGCTCGAGGTTTTGGAAGAGTGCCAGGATTTCTGTGTTTACGAGATCTTGTGCCACCTTTGCCTGGTCGTGGCAGAGTAGCGGGTGCAGGGGCTGGAGGGCGAGGCCTCGTGACTGCTGCCCGCGCGGCGAGCCCTGGGTGGGCGCAGAGAGCCTCCAGCGTGTCTGTCTCAGATTCGGGAAAGCCGGTTGAAGTTACAGCTCTGCGGTCTTCCTCTCATCTCCGCTTCGTAGCATGTTGTATCGGGGTCATTTTTGTGAAATAATTCAAAGCTGTCCGTCACCGTGTTTCCACATCGGGGCCGGCAGGACTGTGTATTTTAGAGAAATACTCCTTTTAGTGTCACCTGATCTTAAAAACATGTGGTGGTTCTTTCCCCCTCTGTACTGATGTAGTTTGAAAAAGACCAGAAGATGATCGTCTTTTTCTCGAGTTGTGAGCTGGTGGAGTTCCACTACCACCTCTTCCTGCAGACCCTGCCGAGCCGCTTCGGGGCCCCAGCATCCGGGCCACCGCCATCTGCGTCCACGCGATTAAAATTCCTGCGGCTGCACGGCAACATGGAGCAGGAGGTGAGCACCGCATGGGGCCCGGGAGCGGAGGTGGGAGCCGACCTGAGGCCCAGGAGCGGGAGCGTGTCCTCGGGGATCGGCACCACCCTCCCTCTTGGACCCGACCGGGCCGGGCGGGGACGTGCCTCAAGTGGGCAAGTCGCCGGCCCTGGAAGCAGACCCCGCGGCTGTGCGGGCCCGGGCAAGGGCGTCCATTGTTCCCGTGTGCTCGTGCTCCGGGAGCTGCCCTCTTCCACCTGAGAGAGCTCGCAGGCCTGTCTTGGCCCGAGTCTGCCTCAACCAGCTGTTAAGGCAACAGAGTACCACTAAGTAGCTGGCACCGGGGAAGGGTTTTGCCTTTTTAGTACCCAGTGTGTAATTAGGGCTTGATGTCTTCAAATTAAGAGCATTAATGGAGCTAAATTGTGGATCCCATATGGTACTGCTGAGCGCGACTGCTGTCATTGTCAACAAGATACAGCGCTCTCGCTCTTAACACCTTGGTCGGGAGAGGGGCTTCAGGGTCTCCGTTCTGTCTCTGCTCGGAGTGATATGTCGCTCAGGAAGAAGAGGAGAGTGGCTCCCTGATTTTAGGTTCTGGGCCGCGAGGCCCTCGTTCCATTGAGGTAGTTAGCAGAGAGCAGACTGAGGGGGGCACGCTGGCGTGGAAGGGGGACAAGCTCCTTCTTGTCCTGGAAGGAGGTGACTAAGCGCTCAGACAGGGAGAGCTGGCCAGGAGTCAGAGCGAGACTTGACTGGAACCAGCCTGAAAACACACAGCATCTCTAGAACCGAAGGAGACGTTAAAGTCGAGTCCAGGCCCCTTCTTGTGCTCACTTTTGCTGTGTTAATAATTAAGGATGTGGAGCCTCAGAGGGGAGCTTGCTCAAGGTCACTCAAGGACACAGCTTCTTATTTACCACAAGATTGGGTAGAGTTTCCCGAACAGTCCAGCCTTTGTGCATTTTATACACTCTTGGTTTTCAGCTTCAAGGCCCCCAATCCAGTTGGATTTGTTGATTTCCTAATTTCATGCCATTTAGTGTTTGTTCCTTGTCCTCTCTGTCTTGAATTCCTCCGAGACCCTCTGCGGGGTGGGCGTAAGGATGACAAGGGATCGGGCGCCGGGCCCGGGAGGATCTAGGAATTTGCAGAGGCCGTGCGGAAGCTCTGAGTGAAATTATCTCAGACCGTTTGCCTCACACTCGAAGGGCAGTGGTCCGGCAGGGCGCTCACGGCTGCGTGCTCTGGTCCTGCCTCTGCCTACCGGCTGTGCGGCCTCAGGAGAGCGTGCCACCTCCCTGTGCCCCAGTTAGCCCGTACTTCATGGGGTCAGTGCGGTGACGCAGCGAGTAAATGCAGAGCACGCGCGTGGTGTAGGACCTGGTCGTGCGTGCTCTGGGGTGTAGGTGCCCTTACTACTGCTCTCGCTCTTTCCCAAACGGTCAGCCTGCCCCTTGTTCTGTTTATTAAGTGTCTAGCCTCCACGGCCTTCTCATGAGGTGGGTAGAAGATGGGAGGCAGGACCTCTAGATACTGTTTTACTGGCATTCTCGTCCCACAGTCCCAGTCCCATCTGCCTGGCCGCTGTTCCGCATGACCTTAGTATGTTCCCGCTGGGGTCGATGTGGTCCTGACCGCGTTTGTAAGTGTTAGAGAGGAGTTGCCATTGGAAGAAGTTGTTGCCTGATCGCGTGAGGAATGCTCCGGGTTTGGCAGTTTTTTCCTTATCCCAAATCTGAACACATTACGTCTAGTCCATAGGGCATCTCACAGGCTTTTATGAGCTTTCCTGATCTTTTTCTAATTTTCACTCTACAATGGGTCCATTAAACATGATCCTTCTAAAGACTGCAGCACTCTGGGCAAATGCAGCTGTCTTCCCCGAGGCCTGGGTGCCATTCGGGAGCACAGCCCCCTGGGTCCATGTGCCAGTCCGAACCTCTGCGGTGTACGTGTCCTTTGGACAAAAAGTGACTTCATCTTTCTGTGCCTCGATGCCTTCATCTGGAAATGGGGGAGGTGATAGTTCCGCTCACAGGGTTTTGTGTAGATCAGGTGACGTTCAGGCCTGTGGAGCGTAGGCCACCATGTAGGACGTGCTCGTGCTCTGTGCGTGCTGATGTCGTTACCCGCTGTGCCCAGGGCCTCCAGTCAGATGACACAGGAGATGCATGCGAAGGACTGGTGTGAGGGAGTCCCCGTTCCTGCTCCCGAGCCACCCATGTTTAGTGCTTTGGTTGTATTCCTTTTCCGTTGCTGATAGACGGACACGGCCAGGTCTGAGCTGTTCGCCGTGCTGTGGCTCGGGCCACTTGGGGTGTGCCCCTGGCAGGCCTCTCGAGTGGACATGCCCTGTGGTGCAGCAAGACCGCCTTTAGGGTTCCACCCCCAAGGGATTGATGAAACACCTGTACAACAAATTATCTATGAAGGTGTTGATCCCAGCCCTGGGCGTAATAGCGAACAGTCGGAGACAGCCCAGGTCCAGTCATGGAGCACTGACTGAGCCGAATGCAGACGTAGTGGCATGACAGGGCGTTCGTGTTCTCTTGGCGCGAGAGCACGTTAGTAGGAGAAGTAGCACACTGCCGTTCTTGAAGAAGCCACATCTTGGGTCCCATGCCCAGAAGGGGTTGCTGACAGTGGTTGTTTGTTTGCTTTGAGTGGGGGAACGATTTGGTTTTCTTCCTCTGACTTGAAATATATAATTTTCTACAGTTAGAATATACGGTTTTTATAATTTTTCAATTTTTTTTAAAGTTCATTTTTTTAAACATTGCCCTGTAGGAAAGGAAAGGTTCTTGACGCCTATGGACCACCTGTAGAAAAACGTGTTTAGAACAGATTCTCAGTTGGGAACCGGGAGTACAGTCACTTGTGGCCTTGG
Organism: Lontra canadensis; assembly: GCF_010015895.1. Classification (NCBI taxonomy): domain Eukaryota; kingdom Metazoa; phylum Chordata; class Mammalia; order Carnivora; family Mustelidae; genus Lontra; species Lontra canadensis. The sequence goes on along the minus strand of NW_022631024.1, from coordinate 17,400,465 downwards.
GCCTTGCCTGCTCCCGGGATCGGCCGTTCCTGAAGGCTGCGCCAGCCCTGGCCCTGTGTTACTGAGATGTGCCGGTCCCCAAAGCCCCACTACCTTGTCAGAGTCCAAGTCCGGTCCTGGAAGGACAGGGTCTGATGAGAAGATGGGAACGTCCTACTTCTTCCTCTTTCTCGGCAAAGCCTCTCAGGGCCTAAGAATGGATCGAGCAGGAGGAAGCGGGCGGAGTTATGGGGTCTAAGCATACTGTGCTGGGTCTGACCTCAGAGTTGTAAGACTGTGTTTTTCCTTGTTTTTATAGGAAAGGACAGCAGTGTTTCAAGAATTCTCGCATTCCAAGACAGGCGTCCTTCTTTGTACGGTATGTACCCCCCTGCACTCGACCGGGAGGCTGGGCCCCCCTGCCGTTCCTCTCGCCAGGTCGCCCCGCAGCCAGCCCCTCAGGGTATGGCCGGTCGCCTTGCACTTCTGGCGTGTCACCTGACTGTGCCGCCGCGCAAGTCTTGCCGATTTGCTCACTAATAGTGGCAGCTGTTGGTCTGAAAATGTGTGAATCTTGGCGATTTCTATCTATCAAAAACGTGTAAATTACAGCTTTCGGGAGTAATTAGAGCTGAGAAAGTCTCTTCGCGAGAGAACCCCTCTCCTGCCTCTGCTCGCCTTTTTGAGAAGGAAAATAGATGTGCTTGCCCAGACCCTCTCTGCTGCTGCCTCACACTGTCGTTTGCCCTGCGGTTCTCGGGACCAGGTCATTCGGCCTCTGTCACGGCGGGCTTGCGTGGCCGCTGCCTCCGGCACAGAGCTGGCCTCTTGGATGCACCTCTGATGTGCTCTTTTGAGGCTGAAAACTCACACCTTCAGTGTCCCCGCCTCTGAGGACTCACTTCACCATGGTTGTTGCCAGCTCCTGAGATTAAAGCATCTTCCCTCCTTGTGCCGTCTCGGATGATGCAACTTAACCCCCAGCTGGGTGTCTGAGACGTCCCTGTCTGTGCGGTCCCAAGGTTGCCCTGAAACCGGCTTGTCCCGGGGGCGAGTGCCGGGCGGATCAGACTGTCGGCTCTCGGCTCACCTGTCCAGGCCTTGCTTCTTCGTGCAGTTACTTTTTGTGTGTTTTTTTTTTTTTAAGATTTTATTTATTTATTTGACAGAGAGAGAGAGAACGTGCACACGCGGGGGGGTGGCAGGCAGAGGGAGAGGGAGAAGCAGGCTCCCCGCTGAGCAGGGAGTCTGACATGGGACTCAATCCCAGGACCCGAAGGCTGATGTTAACCCGCTGAGCCACCCAGGCGCCCGTGCGGTTACATTTGAAGGACCCTCTGCTCTGCCTTCAGTTCTCAAGGCGGCGGGCACTGTTCCCTTCCTGAAGGCAGGGTTTCCGAGTGAGTGCAGCTTTGCTTCTCCTGTAGGAGGGGGCCACCCGGTCACCCGTTTTATCACAGGGTGCCAGTTCTCACACGAATGTGGCAAGCGGTGGCTCTGTGACTTGGTCGTCCCGATCTGGGAATGGTCACTACTGGCACGCCTGCCTCCTGAGGAGGGCCGAGTCCGACCAGTGCCCCCCCTTTGCAAAGCCCATCTGCAAATCAGATGCAGTGTGAGCCCCCCGCACCCCCAAAGGACGAGTCTGACGCGAAGATGAGTCCACGGGATCTACCTGACAAATTCGCCAGCGGTCCTTACGGTGTCCAGTCAGACTTCCTGGGTCCTGACCCCTTCCTGTTCCTTGGGTCTCCACTTCCTCCCTTGCTCCCTGCCCTCAGCCAGGCAGGCTCCTCTTCCCACCCCCTGAATGCAGCATCCGTCCTCTTCCTGGCCTTGGGGCCTGCGCACGTGCATTCCCTCTGCCTGGGAAGCCCGCCCTGTCTTGGACGAGTCCCTCCCAAGACCCCCACTTCAATTTCAGTTTTTGAAGGACGTGAGCTCCGGGAGCCCGCGTTTTCCCCCGTCGGGCATTCCCACTGGGTCTGCACTTACGCTACTCATCTCACCTGGTCTAAGTGTCCTCTCCCCACGATCGTGACCCCCTAGGGACGGACTGTGTCTTGTCTGCGGTCCCATGTCAGTGTCTGGCCCGGAGCAGGTGCGCTTATATACTCAGTGTTTGTGAGCCGAATGTGTCAGTATTGGGGCCTGAGAAACAGTGTTGAAAACCACCAGTGTCTGCCTGCCTTCTTCTGAAGACTGAGAGTGGTGCCGTCCGTTATGCTTGCTCGTGGGAGTAAGTCCCCTTTTTCATACGCGGGGTGGACCTGAGGGCTGAATGTTACAGGTTGTCCATATTGAAACAGAAACAGTAGGAGCTTCTGTGGGGGAATTTAAGACAGGAACAGAATGTTTTATCTTTGACCTTTAAGATGTTGGGTTTGTCCCTGGTGGAAAATTTTCAGATCTCCTGGTGTTTTTTACAGACATGGGTCAGCTCTGGGTCTCAAAGTGGGCTCTAGGGATATGAAGTTCAGTGTTTTGGTTGGTTTTGATTTTGGTCTTTTTAGTAGGTTTTACATGGAAGTGAAGGTCATTCTTTTTTAAAGGTAATTCTCAGTGGGGTCAGAAGCCTGTGATGACTTCCCTTGATTCGTGTGGTTGACACCTGCAGGCAAAGAGAGGTCAGCCAGCCAGGGAGCACCCCTGACTTAGCAGAGCACAGCACCCCCACCCCTCTGCCCCCCGCCAGTCCCGGGTGCTGCACAGAAAGCCGACTCTCACTTGCCCTCAATCTGATGTCACTAAAGGTTCTTGGTATGTGCTCGCTCGCTTGCCGAGGAACCTTCCAGTGTGCTGACCTTCCGCCAGCTTCACGTCGTCTTCCTTGTGCAGTGAAGATCACCAGAGAACACCCGGGGGTGGGAGGACTCATTTCCGGTCATCTCTAAGCCCAGAACCGAGCACGTGGTCTCTGGTGAGAGCAGCTCTTCCTTCGCCCTCTCTGAATTCCTGCTGGTTCTGCCATGTTCATTGGCTTCAGCCTGAAGCTTCTGGTGCCCGAGAGCTTTAGGCACAGGAGACCCACTGCAGTAGATCGTGGCGAGGATGCGGAAATGCTGTCACTCTGTGTCCTTTTAAGCAGCCTGTTGCTTGCCAGGCCTCTGCATGCTCTCCAGGAGCCTCCGTAGTGTTAATGAGGAGCGGGGGCCACGGCAGGACGGGGCAGATGGAGAACGGGCTTCTTTGGGTCGAGCGGACTTATGCTGTCTGTTGTGGCAGGGGCGTTTTCCCTCCTCCTTATACCGTACCTTTTTCCATTTTGATTTATCATCCCAAGATCTTTTTTTATATATATATATATTATATATATATATTTTTTTTTTCAACTTATTTGATTTAGACATAGCGAGAGAGGGAACACAAGCAGGGGGAGTGGGAGAGGGAGAGGCAGGCTTCCCGCTGAGCAGGGAGCCAAATGGGGGGGGTTCTATCCTAGCACCCTGGGATCATGATCCTAGCCGAAGGCAGACACTTAATGACTGAGCCACCAGGGGCCCCTCATCCCAAGATGTTTTAACGAGCTCAGAAGACTGGCTCTCTGTGTATGAGAAGTTGGGAACTGTGCTGGAGCCACTCAAAAGCTCCCAGTGTTGCTCGTTTCGACTTGAAAATCCCTCCCCCGATCCATTTTCCTCCCTGCTGACTTTTCTGTTACTAGGAACAGTTAAGGATGTGTGTGTGTGTGTGTGTGTTTTCTTTCATCTTAATTATGAACAATCTTAAAGCAAGGACCTTTCTCATTTTATGTGGCCTTTCAGGACCTGGTGCATGGCTTTGTGTCCTGTGGGTTCTCGGTGACTGTGTGAGGCCTTGCAGGTGTGAAGCGTAGGCAGAAGCAAGAGGGCAGTGGGGGCAGGACAGACCAGTCTGTGAAAGGGCGCTCCTGACGCGTTCCCAGTGTCAGCTTGCGTTCTCCGGAGGAGTAGATCTAAGAAGCCGTGTTGAGAAGGGAGTAGGGATTAGCAGGAAGGAGCCGTTTGAAAGTTCCGAGCCCACTTTCCTAAATGGAATTAAGAAATCAAAGGAATCTGATGGGAGATACGGGTTACCTACAGAATATTTCCTCCTGCTTCTGGTGAAGAGCTCACCCTGAGCCAAAGGAGGGGACAGTGGGTTTCATCCCCATTGTCGTATGGATGAGTCGATAAAGGGAAGTAGCGCGGAGTGACGGGAAAATGATATTCCTGCTCCGCGTCCGGCTGGCAGTCCAGCCCTGGGCTTTCTGTCGTACACACTGCGCTCCCTGGTCGTCCGTGGAGAAAGGAGCGCAGTCACCTTTCTCCCGGCCCGGAGGGGCACTCCCAGCTCCCCTCGCTCTGCGGGCCGGTTCTCCGTGGGCCTCCATCTCGGCTGTCCATCAGCACGTGCTTTCTTTCGGAAGACACCTGAGCCACCCGTGCTGCTTTCCTCCACCTTTTCCATTTTTTTTTTGTCTTGAAGCACACTGTTCTGTCTGTGTGATTCTTAATCTCCCTTCCTCCTGCGGAATTTCCACTGTGCCAGGAGGCTGGGAGACAAAGGAGGCTGGGAGGTGAGGCCATGAGAGTCACGGGAATGTCACTTCACCACCAACAATAAATGTAGACTTTCTTGGTTTTCTCTGGGGCATGCTTTTGAGGTAAAGTTGATCTTTTCCACTTTATTTCATTCGTGTTAATGGCAAGATCATTTGGAGATGGTTGGCTGTTTACTCAGTTACGCTAACTCATGTTGCCAGTTTTTTGGCGGCTCCAGCCAAGATCTCTCGCCTCTGACAGCTTCTGCACTCTCTCCTTCCTCCTCTGATTACGCAGCCCAATCTGTCACCCGGACAACGGGGGCCTGTACCCCGCTGATGGCTTTCCACACACAGCAATAATGACTTTTGGCAGGCCGGGAAGGCGGCAGAGGCGAATTTGCTGCGTCCCTTGCTCAGAGAGCCGGCAGGCCCCCTCTCCCTGTTAGTAAAAGCACTTTGTGAGGTTCTTGGGTAAATAAATGAGTCATTTTAATCCAACTGACAGGCTGGCACCTGAGCAAGCTGCCTTCCATCTGTACTCCTTGGTCTCGTGGAGGCAGCCAATTGTCAAGCCCTGGCCTTCAAGGCCTCACTGTTGAGTGTCTTTCAGAACTGACTTTAGCAATTCTTTTGCCCTAATTAGCTCAAAGGAATACAGTTGGGCTGGGTCTGAGGTTCTAAGAAGGCAGAACACCGAAGCCTTTGCTGAGCCTCGGGCAGGTCAGTTTCCTGTCGATCCGGTGCCACTGGCTAGTGGCAGTCCAGACAGTGGAGCAGACCTGGCTTCTTTGCTGTCCTCTGCCCAGGTCGCGTGGTGGGTGCAAGGAGAATCACACCACTGCCCGTTTGCCACCCTGCCGATTCCCGCCTCGTCGTGGGAGGCAATCCTTGGATTTGGAATTCTCAGTGCCCTTCACACGAGCAGGCCCATTCGGTCTTCGCAGCAACCTCATGACATGAGATTAACAGGGGGACTCTCACAGCCATCGTATAGGCGGGCAAACTGATGGTCAGGGAGCTGCGTTGACTTGCCCCGGGTGGTATGGCTGTACCGGCATGGTAGAGTCCCGCTCTCTGTGTTCCTGGACCATGGAGGTTATCCCTTTGTCCCATTCTCTGTGGCAGCCTGGGCTGAGACTAGGAAGGAGGACCTCCACAAGTGTCCGGGTGACAGCTGAGCTAGGGTGGCTGTCAGTGAGGGTCCTCACCCTGAGACAAGAAGTGGTGGGAGATGGGAAGATGGTGTCTCGGCCAGCACCCCCCACCACCGCCCCGAGCCAGATCAGCCAAGCGGGAAATGGAGCCGCGAACAGTCCCGAGAAGGCTGCCGGCATCCTTCCCCACTGCTTCAGCGTGTTTGTGCTCCGTGAGCCCCACGAACGTCATATGCTGGTTTAGAGTTTCATCTGTGTTTCTTGGTTGAATTTACAAAACCGATGAGCATTAAATTTTTCACAAAGCCTGTCTGTAAAGCTTAGACAGCCCGTTGTCTACACGCATCTCCCACTGCAGAACACTTAAGTAAAATAAATCACTTCTTAACAAGAGCTTAGCAGATTTAAGAACCCGTCAGGTTTTCTAAAGACATCAACTGTGGTTAGTGTAGAAAGCAGTGCCTGCTCCCCTTTAAGACAGAGAACTCTCTAAATTGTGTTCTCAAAGACTCCAGCTCTGGAACATCAGCCCTCCGCTCTCAGGGCAGTGGGAGCTGTCTGAAAACACTTCGTGGCTGGTTGATGCACTTAGTACATTAAACTCCCAGTTAACACCGAAGAAATGCAGCCTAGCCACCGTTCAGAGGAACCCCGCCGGCTCGGGCGTAGTTGGAGCAAAGGCAGTCCAATCCCGACCTGCCCTGCGTGGTCCTCCCACACCGGTGGCTTAGATGATGGTGGCCAGTGTCCTCCTCGGCTTCTGCCCCCGGCGCCGGGCAGCACCGCACGAGGCTATCTCGGTGAGCTCCCGTGGGGAATTTCTCTGGGTTATTGTTCTCCAGGAAAGCTCTTTGCATGCAAAGGGGGGAGGAAGGCAAGCTATGCTTTACCGAAAAGTGCCAGCTAGTAAGTGGAAGAAGGAGGGGCACCTGGGTGGCTCAGTGGGTTGGGCGACTGCCTTCCGCTCAGGTCATGATCCCGGAGTCCCAGGATGGAGCCCCACATCCAGCTCCCTGCTCGGCGGGAAATCTGCTTCTCCCTCTAACCACCCCACCTCCCATGCTCGCTCGCTCTCATTCTCTCTCTCTCAAATAAGCAAAATCTTTAAAAATAAATAGATAGATAAACAAATAAGTGGAAGAAGGGAATGGCAGACTTCGGAAGCCATCCGTTTGTTGCCACCGGGGCAGACGTAGATGCGGACAGGCAGCGGCAGTAGACACCGAAGCCCCTGGGCGAACAATTTTGGGAAACAGTCTCAAAGTTTTACTCCCTAGCTTACTGGTTATTGCAAAGGAGAGAGGTCCCTTCACATGAAAGCCACATCCTTGGGGGGTCATGCACAACTCCCCCCAGTGCCGGACAGGCTGCCCTCGGTCTCTCCTGGCATCCAGTCCTGGGAAGCACACCCACGGGAAAGCTTCACCGGGATCTTACCACGAGGACATAGTTAGACATGGATTCTAGGATGTCCTTCAAGACACCTGGACTCCTTCAAAACTGAGTTGTCAAAAAACCAAATAACTAAATATTAAGGGCAGGGAAATCATTCTAGATTATGGAAGTCTAGAGGTGAGAGGTGGCAGTAATAAAAGCAGAATGCATGATCTATGAGTCAGTTCCTGAGTTGGGCAAGAAAAACAACCATAAAAATCAATCTTAGGTGCCTTTGGAGAAATTTGAATATGAGGTGATTATTAGGAAATAATGTTATTTGGGGCGCCTGGGTGGCTCAGTCGGTTAAGTGTCTGCCTTCGGCTCAGGTCACGATCCCAGGGTCCTGGAATCGAGCCCCGCGTCAGGCTCCCTGCTCAGCGGGGAGCCTGCTTCTCCCTCTCCCTCTGCCTGCCTCTCCCCCTGCTTGTGTTCCTGTGCTCTCGATCGCTCTCTCTGTCAAATAAATAAGATCTTTAAAAAAAAAAAAGTTTAATATTTAATTTCTTAGGTATGATGCCGGTACTGTGCTTGTGAGGAAGAAGGTCCTTTCACTTAGGAGGTGACATGCTACAGTAGTTAGGGATAAAACATCAGTGGTATTTGCAACTTTCTTTCGAAGGGCTCAGAAGAATATGTGCGTAGAGAAAAAGAAAGCGGATGCGCACAGACTGGGGGTTGCTAGATGTGGGTGAAGGATTCATGGGAGCTCATCGTACTATTCTTCCAACTTTGGGGTTTAAATTTTTCTAGATAAAAACTCGGGAGGAAATAATGGGCAAATAATACAGGAAAACACAAAGGGAACCATGAAAACCACCGCAGTCCTTCTACCCAGAGACCGCCGCAGCGGATAGTTCCGGCGAGCCTCCTTCCGGCCATGGGCCCCCCGGCCATCTCTCCCTTCCTCCATTTATCCACCTACGCATCTGATGTCTTGTTTTCTGGTACCCTCCTCTTTTTTTTCTTTGGACTTTTTTCTGGAAGAAACCAGGCTGTCCATGCTTTAAAATACTCCACGTTCCAGATTTGACTTCTTGTTGGGCCAACGTCCTCCTCCCTCCCCCACAAGTCCTGTGGACTAGGAGTTGGGGCTCCGTACCTGGTTAGATTTGCTCTGGTTTTTGGCAAGAATTACCCCATAGGCAGCACCGCGTCCTTCCTGTGGCACGACAGCTCGTTGCCTCTCCAGTGATGTCAAATCATTTACGTCGTTTCACCGTCAAAATTACTAAAGTCCCTTCAAGGAAGTCCGGCTTCCACCCTTGTCTGCCGCCCCCAGTCCCGTCCCCGACAGGTAACGTTCTGTGAGCTTTTGGCTTTTCTCCTCCGTTATTTCTTTTCAAAATGTGAGCAGATACATTTTATTTCCCTCATTTCTCCCACAAAGGCCTACTCTGCACACCAGAGTAGATGGTAGCGATTCTCCGTTTCCGTACACTGGTGCCTCCCTCTTGTCTCAGCTGTGGGACACGCTGCTGCAAGGGGTCAGTGGGACGGTCTTTCAGTCCGCCCGTCTCCGGCCAGACGCTAGGGCTTTTCCACACCTGCAATTACAGATTTTGCCAAAATGAGTAGCTTCGTGCATGCAGTGTGCTGTATTTTTGAAGTGTCTTTGGGATGGAGTCCTAGGAGTGAGATTGCACCTGGGTCAGGGGGCAAGTGCAAATGTAGTTTCGCTGGGTCCTGCCGGACTTCCCACAGGAGGGTTTTGGACGATTTTGCGTTCCCACCGAGAGCTAATGAGGGATGCAGCATCTTTTTCGATGAAGGAATAGCACAATACGGCCTTGGAAAAGTAAAGTGGACGGGGATTTGAGGGCTGCCTCTGCTTCTTAGTTGTGTGTCTCTGGACAGATTACCGCATCTGTACGAACCTTGGTTTCCCGTCCGTCAGGTGGGAGGGTCGTCTTGCTGCAGAGTCACTGGGAAGAGCCTCGCGGTAGTACAGTGAAGCACTCGCGCTGCCGGTGCGGAGTCAGCACTCAGGACGCGCCGACTGCGGGCAACCGTGTTAGGACTGTCGTGCTTGGACACGAATGCCCCACATCAGCTTGTCCCTAACCACCGGAAGATACCCGTTCTCTAGTCCCTGCCAGAAAGGTCAGGCAGACACTCAAGAGCAGAGAGCCTGTGCTCCTTGGGTGGCAACGAGCTGAGAGAAAAAATACATCTCCTTTGCTTTTACAGTGTTCGTGTCTGGTTAAGTAAGTCTTTGGCTGGTGTTGTGATGAAACTGGCAGAAGAGGTGGGATGTTACTTGGTCTCTGCTGCTCTCCGAGGCTGAGAAGTCCTCAGTAAGACTTTGCAACTCCCCTCCACAAGGGAATACTTCGGGGTGACCTTCCACACGTTTCAAAGCCATGTTGCTGTCAGGCGTTGCCGATTGGTAAGGGGCGGGGGAAAGAACCCACGAAAGCATTGATTGTAGAGTGGTTCTTCAGAGCAAATGTGAAAGTAATAATACATGCTAGAAGTTTCCAGGGTTCTTACATGACACAACTGACCGTGACTTCAGTTCTCGGACTAATAATTTACGTTCTAATAGAGTGAGTGGTGACGCCTGACCAACAGGTTCTGGAGAACTTACATCCGAGTTCTAATTTCGAGCACAGATGGACTTCAGTGGGTCTCTGAAGTTGTATGCCACTGTGTGTGTGTGTGTGTGTGTGTGTGCACGCGCGCACGCACGTGTGTGCGCATGTGCGTGTGTACGTACACCCGCCTGTGCACCCTGGGGGGTGGTGAGCCTTCATCGTTTGCATTAGATTATCAGATGGATCCATGGCCCAAAAATGGTTCAGAAACACAGTCCTAAGTTATATTCTTTTCTGTTTTGCAGGATGTTGCAGCTCGGGGCTTAGATCTCCCTCAGGTCACGTGGATTGTTCAGGTAATTTTTTAGTTGTTAAGGTGTGAGCTCAAGGCGGGAATACATGATTGCGAATAGATGCGTTGGCTTTAAGTAGAATAATTATTATTAGCCTCTTGGGTGTTGCCCTGGTAACCAGGCAGCAACCAGCCTTCTCTGCTCATTGCTCCTGAGAGCTTTCCCAAACCCAGCCAGCCCACCCCACCGCTGCAGGGAGCCAGCCAGACTGAGCAGTCGTGGGAGGGAGGGGCGGGCTGCCCTGCTCCCAGACTAATGCGTGTCACACACAAAGTTCCAGCAATGTGAGAATAACAGGAATTACCAGGGCCCTTGGGACGTCTCATTGTGTCCAGAAGGAGATGGCTCAGCTGTCCTGAGAGCCGTGTCCATGTACATTGACCTGCAGGGGGCAATTAAGTCCCTGACAGCGTCTTACACGTACCTCTAGCCTTAGACGCTTTGCCAGAGGGTGCAGGTGTTAGCACTAGAGTCTAGTGGTTTCAGTTCTGTTTTTTCTTTTCGTTAGTCTGCAGAATGGTATTTTTATGCCCTTCTGTGTGGGGGCCAGAGGACACGTGCCCCATTTACGTGAGTCATGGTTTATTCACATTTTAGTGGAATTGCATGCCTGTCACTGGCTAGGAAGTCTGATCTGCTTGCTGCAGACGGCCGCCTTTCGACTGGAGGCATTGTGTCTGCTTTCCTGATGGCCACAGAGCAAAGTAAAGATAAAAAGGCAGGATAATTTCAATATGGGGGGCAGGAGGTAGACAGGAAATTGCTCATTCAGAGCTTTTCTGTATCGTGAGATTGATTAGATCCAGGCGCCCGCCCCTCCCCCATACAGTGTAGTCCTTTCGGGCCTCGGGTCTTTGAGTCATGTAGCAGCAAGAACAAAAAAGGAACGGTGGTTAGATGGTCAATTGCTTTTCATGGTGACAAAGTTAACGCCCTAGAGAATCGGAAATAATGTGTTCTGCCGAGTTGGAGTCTGCCTTGTCCCTCAAGTCAGGAATGCCGTCCTTAGGAGCGGGAGCAAGTCCCTGTGGGAGGGGAACCGGCCTCTCAGCTGCCCCACAGCTCCATGCCTTTGGGGTTGGGTGGAAGTGCAGTGAGGTGGCGCGGACCAGCTCCCGGCGGCCCGGCCACAAGGTGAACTCTGATCCAAGCAGCCGACCCCTTCCTCCTGACCCCGTCCAGTCCTCTGTGGCCTCTGCCCACTGCTGTGTCTGCCATGGAAGCAGGCCAAGGTCACACGGCCGTCCTGCAGAAGGGTGCCCCGCCTGCCTCGGACTTCACCTTGCACGGTCACCGCGGTGAAAAGATGCAGATAGGAAAGTGAAGAGACCTGTGGAGAAGTAAAATTACAAAGGAGATACTGGGACAGGAAGGCGGCTCGCTCGTCGGAAACTTGGCCGCTGTTCACGTTTGCACGTCAGAGCCTCGTTATTTCCAGTGAAGTCGGGGGTTTCAGGGTTGAGTGACTTCTCCTTGGGATTGCGTGAGGGTAACCATAGCACCGGGGTTTAATTCTTGGGATACCTGGAGGCAGGTGAGGGGTATTGCACTTCCAATTAATGGCAATCCCTTGATCTGTGAATGCTTCATTTTTGTTACCCTTTTTAGTACAACGCGCCGTCGTCACCTGCTGAATACATCCACCGGATCGGGAGAACCGCCCGGATTGGCTGCCGTGGGAGCAGCCTGCTCATTTTGGCTCCTTCGGAGGCAGAATATGTCAACTCGTTGGCTTCTCACAAAATCAAGTGAGTCAGAAACCTGAACGGGGTTTCGGCTGATCTCACCTAATTAACTTTCTGTCGCCTTTACAGTGGATGGGCCTTGTAAGCTGACGGAGAGCCATTAACCCTTGTGATCCCTAAATGAGTCCCAGAATAGCCAGTGGCAAACACCAAAACCCTTCATCCCGTCAGCACATGACAATTTCCATTGTGTTGCCAGACTAAGTCACGAGCGATCTGTTGCGCTTGGTTTTTCTGTAAGAGAGAGGTCTGTGTTTCATTCCCCTTTCTGTCAGGAACGTGTGCACGGCCCTCACAGCCAGTCGCTTGAAGACCTTCCTTATTCACAGTTTTTATTTTTACGCTCAACATTTTGTACGTTTAAAGGGGATTGGTCTTTGAAAAAAGTAGTATTTTTGACTCATCACACAGCACCCCCTCCCCCAGGAAAATAAACGCAGGGAGGAAGCATTTTCGGGACAGCCCAGACGCGCGCACCCCTTCACAGCCCGGGCTGTGCGGCCTCCGTCTCGTGCGCAGCCGCCACACTGAGCGAGGCCCTGCTCCTGCCCTGGCCTGCCAGCTCGACGACCGCGGGGAGGGCAGTCGGGGCCTCCAGCAGACCCTGACCTCGCCCAGGAAGGACAAGCGAAACAGAGTTGGAGAAGAGTGTCTCAGCCTGGCTGGGAGCGAGCAAGTCACCTGCGTCACAGAAATGAGCGTTTCATCGTGTTTTCTGTACAACCTCCGACGGCTGAAGTAAGAAGCCCTGAGAATGGGCTGCCGAAGGCGTGCGGTTTTCACGCCGTCGACTTACAAGCGTTTCTTCTGCTCACACGTAGCACAGTGATGTGGAAAGTGTTTCTGGAGGCACAGAAGAGTCCTGTGTGTGTGCCCAGGAGGGTGGGACACGATTCCTGCCGTGCCCGGGTGCCCGGACGCCTGCCCGCCTGCTGCTGGGAACCGCCATGACGCTGGCACCCGAGGACCTTGCCTGGTGGCGCTTCGCCTGGCCCAGCCCGGTGTTTCAGGAGAAGCACCGAGTAAACGATGAGGTCTTCTCTCTCTCAAGTACAGGGCTGGCAGAATCCCGGCATTCTGCACCTGGACTGAGATTTCCAGACAGGTGGCATGGAACCTGGTCTGGGGACCAAGCGCAGGCCACCCGCACGGAGAGCTGCCTGTGACCGTCCCCACCAATCTGCCGTAGTCCCCACCTGCAGAGCTGTCCCTTTCCCTGTCTCTCTCAGCACCTGCAGAGAAAGTCGTCCTCCCTCCCTCCTTGCACCCGGGGCCGACTCCACAGCACTCCGCTGTCTCGGGGTTGCTCGTGGGAACATCTGTGGGCTGGGGCTTCCTCAGAAAATATGCCTGCGCACACCCTTCAGTGGTAGGGAGGCAGGACCCCACTTCTGATGAACCTGGTGGCGATTTTGAGTGGGTCCAACTAATCCCGGCTTGGGTTTTCCTGTCCTTTATTATCTTAAAACAATTTCACTTTGAAAGAGTGGTTTCTGTTGCTTTTGGGAAGACTGCAGATTCTATCTCCCTTGCAAGAGGAATGCTGACCGTCAGTTCAATCCCTTTTCACCAAGAGCTTCCTCTCCAGCTGGTTTCCCAGGCCTTTGGGCGGGGGGCTGGCCGTCCTTTTTGTGCGTGCTTTCAGGCCCGAGGACAGCCCTCCACTGGGCAGCTGGACCCCGGAAACACCGAGGAGTGGAATGAAAACCCACGGACGTAGCCCCTTCTCCCATTTTCCCTTACCGTGTCCTCACAGGCTGGGAACCTGTCACGGCACTGCGACTGTCTTCCTCGGACACGGGAACTTGTCGACCTCCAGAAAGTGTTTTCAGAGCCGGGTGTCGGCATCCGCGGGCGAATTTGTCGTCACTGCTCCTCGGCGGTCTTTTACCCTCAGCTGTCCTCCCCCACCTTCTGTTCCAGACCTACGGGTTTGTGTTCTCCACTCCTTCCTGTCCTCAGCTCCTGGGTGTTCTCCTGGGCTCATTCCCTGGGACCTGATAAGCTCAGAAAAGTGGGTGCCCGCGTCATGAAGTCAGGCGATAATTGCCCAGGCCCACAGCACGCGCCTGGGTGCCTCTGCCTGTCTGCTCTCAAGCTGCCTTTAATAAACGCGTGCAGGCTGATGGCTCGGAAAGGCTCAAACGCAAACCTAAATTCGAAAGGGGAAAATAATAGCACTAGCCTGGATATTAGTGAGCCACGTGTATTTTAAAGCTACAAGAAGTACACTCGTTCTCTGTGACCGTCTCTGGAAAAAACTGTGCCAGCGGTATTCTGGGGGATCCAGCACAGCCATGTGCCCATTCCGGAGAAGCGCCGTGATCCAGGGGGTCTGAGTGTTTGGGCTTGCAGGGGAAGCTCAGAAAGATCAAGACAGAAGTACCCAGAGGAAGAGAGTCGGGTCTCTTGTGGAGAGACCATCCATTCCCGCGGGAAAGAGTCCTTTTCATTTCTGCTCTGAAAATGCCCCCACTGAACTTTGTGCCCCTCATCTACTGACTGCTCTGTGGGCCTGATGTAATCAACACCACCCCCTCCCCCGAAATACTAGTCGGAGTTACGCTGTAGCCTTGGCTCCTGCTTCTTGATTTCTGAGGAAGGGCTGGATGTTGGGTATCTTGACTTAACACAAAAAAATTACACATAAGACCTGATTACAAAGTGTGCCATGGAAGGAATCAGACTTGAGCATCTTTGGAATACAAAAGGTACACTGCTGAATAGTAAAAAGGAAAAAAAAAAGAAAAATGGAGAAGAAAGGGGTGTGTGTGTGTGTGTGTGTGTGTGTGTGTGTGTGTGTTTTGCCTCAGAACCTGGGAGCCAGGCAGCAGGATGCTGGGACGGCTGATGAATTAGAGTGGAGATTCAGGAAGGCAGGCTGAGGCTCACGGCAGCAAGGGCCATCACAGCAAGTCGCCGCCTGCCTTCGTACACCGCGCACTGTGGAACTCGCCCTGACAGTGTAATTTAGCAGCTGGGGCAAGAGACAGGCGCCCTGGGCCGTTGCCACCTCTGTCTAGATGCCCAGGACTTTGTTTCTGCATCCTTCTGACTTCGTGGTGTTTGCCAACTTCTTCCCTGTTTTCCGCTTCTCCTTTAAACGTGTTTCTAATGAAAGTCGTCATTGGTTTATTAAAATGTAAATGCTTCATCAAAACGTGTATTTCTTAGATCAGGCATGAGACAGTTCCCTGAATTTATTTTTCTGTCTCTTTTCGTGGTAAGGCAGGGTAGATCAGATCTGTTGATAGAACCATAAACAAGCAGAGTAGATTGGCTTTGTTCCTCAGAAGCAGCGATTTCTTAGAATAGGAGGGAGGCCCTTTTAAACTGTAAATCACTCCAGTCCGTTGTCCGCTCCCGCTCACTCACGGTGCCTGGGCGCCCCGCGCTGTCATTGGACACACACAGCAGGGCCGGGCCCTGGCCACAGTGTCAGCGCCACCTCCTTTCAGAACGCGCGGCCTCGGTGGTGTGTGTAGTTCTTTGTATCCCCGACTCTGAATGACCTTACTCTTTGTTTCCTTCTCCCTGCTTCCAGAGCTCACCCCCAAGTCCTTAGTTCCTTTTACTTTTCCTTTTTTTCCCCTCAAGAAAAGAAGTGACGAATAGAGGCAGGTCCGCTAGGTAAAGAGAAAGAGAGGCCTGGCCTTGTTTTCACCTTCAGATTTCCAGGCATGAACAAGAAGCAAGCTCGGCAGCCACAGCTTTGCTCTCTCACATGAAAAACAGATTTTCCATGAAATCATGAGCCCTTTCCCCCAAACTGCTACCCTCACCTTCCTGCTCTGCCTTCTCCGGTTGACTCCTCCTGCTGTAAAAAGATTTCACTATCCCTAGGCCTGCGAGCTGGCAGCGAGCTGGCAGCGGAGAGAATGTGGAGGGGCGGGGGCCGGGGGTGTTCGGGGGAGCGGTGACACATTTCAGGTAAATCGCTGTCAGAGACGTGACATTTTCATTCATAGCTTTGTCAGAATAACCTTTGGGGGAAAGGCGGGGGTTGTCTTCTCCCACGTGAGAAGTTGCCATTCATGTATTAGTTTGCTGTTATATTAAAAAAAAAAAAGAAAAGAAACAACATACAAGAAAATCATTTATCTTTTTATGATCTGTTTTTTTGCCCAGAACTCCTCCTTCCCTTTTTTTTTTCTTTCCCCTCCCTGAGAAGTATGTTTTCAGCAGCTCCTGCTTCTTCCTCAGGCCCTAATACCTGAATCTGCACGCACCGCCCGAGCCTCAGTGCCGTGGAGGACGCGGAGGCTTCCCCATCCCCCCACGAGGCAGGGTGGGCCTCCTCGCCTGGCTCAGGGTGGCTTCTGCTCACAGCAGAAGCCCAAACTGTGATCTCAGCTGTTTGTCCACAGCTCTGGGTCCATCAGAGGTCATTTGTCCCCCACCCCTAATAATTAAGAGGTGAGAAGGTAGATGCCCTTCTGGGTGGAGGAGAAGAGAGCTCTGGTGCTGGGGTCACTGCTCAGCCTTCCCTGAGGAGCTGACCCCAGCGGTTAAGGACCTTTGGCCACCTAGACCCACCCCTGGCTTTTTTTAAAGTTTAAAACTAAAGAGACTATCAGAAATGTTTTTTTTAATTTCTTCTTCTGCCCAAGTCAAGGTAGTCTAGAAATAAGCAGGCCTCCGTGTTGAGATGTATTAAGAAATAGTGACGTGGGGCGCCTGGGGGCCTCAGTGGCTTAAACCTCTGCCTTTGGCTCTGGTCATGATCTCAGGGTCCTGGGATCGAGCCCCGCATCAGACTCTCTGCTCAGCAGGAAGCCTGCTTCCCCCTCCCTCTCTGCCTGCTTCTCTACCTACTTGTGATCTCTCTCTGTCAAATAAATAAATAAAATCTTAAAAAAAAAAAAATAATGGCATGATCCCTACAGAGGAGAGTTTAAATGTAGGCTGTTTGCAAGTCAGCAGAGAAGATGGAGAGTGTTGGAAGTATGACCCTATCTGTCCCTGGCGTGTCACAGAGGTCCCTTCATTCCAAACTCCTTCTGAAGGCTTAGGAAACTATTTCCTGTAAACGTGTAGCTTCTGCTTCATATCCAATTAGCTGGAGAACAGGCCATTTTTATGCATCAAGATTCCAGATGTTGGAAGAACAGAAAGTTTACCTTGATGTGCTCTTCCCTTCACAGCATTTCTGAGATGAAGATGGAAGAGATTTTGTCTGTTCTGACAAGGGATGACTGTTTCAAACGGGGCCGGTGCGGAAGCCAGGTGAGTTTCTTACTTATTGTACTTGTGAACAGACGTCACTCGTTTCTTGATTTGGGGTGATGGAGACTGTGCGTGAGATAGTTCGTTCCTCTGTCAAGCAGGCATCGAAGGGACCATGAACGTTAAGGGAGGCCAAACCTTGATTGTGGTTTTCTCTCTTTGCCTCCGGATGTGTTTGCTGGTCTCATCCGGTTAATGGGCTGCCGTCCATTCCGGAAGTCCGCCGGGCCGCAGCAGGCTTCCACACTTAGTTCATCCATTTTTTAGTGTGGCTGCCACACTCGGAAGAGGAGTAACGTTGAGATCTAGGGAGAAAAATCTGTGTTATCCAGGCAGTTCCACGGAGAGACCCGGGGCATCCTTCCTGCTGCTTCTCTGGCTGCCGTTCCCCACCCCACCGCACCCATGCCCAGGACGTCACAGACACGTGTGTCTAATGTTGCCGAATGCAGTTTTGTCTGTGAAATATTAATTATTTGAATATTTTTCATTTGTTTTTTAAGCCTAAGGATAGACTGGAAAATTAGAGCCAAGTAGATGAGGGGTAAGAGTTTCTTTGGTGTGTCAGGAGGTGTCTTTATTTGGATCGATCTTCTCCCTGAGGCTGGGACCCGGTTTGACAGGCCCTGACTTCAGTCCTCTTGTTCCAGAGAGAACCTGAGGAAATGTATCCTAGTAAAGGCAGAGGGACACAGTCCCAGCACGTGTCTTGGGTCCTGCCGCACTCTTCACACACTCGGTCCCATTGACTCCTGCCGGCAACCCCGGCAGGCGGGTGCTCTTGTCCCACGTCCTAGGTGAGTGGACAGGGCCTGGAGCGAGGGGTGAGGGGACGTCCGCAGGGGCAGCCTGACTTCAGAGCACGTGGTCGGCCCGCTGTGGCAGCATGCTTCCCTTACCATTCCCGAGACCGAGGCAGCACAGCTAGATGGCTGTTCAGTCGGGTGACGTTAGCCATCGTCGTCATTGGGGTGAGACTTGGTCAGCGAGCACCACCGCAGCAGAGAACCCTGCAAGCGAGAGAAGCAGTTAAGCAAGACCCCGTCGATCAACAGTTGCTTTAAGCGGTATTTCATCAGGAAACATCCCACAGTAATCGTTTGTTGTCAGGGGAGCGGACCAGTCAGAAAACAGACTCTCATTGGTCCTGGCACACTTCTTCTGCAGCTGCTTCTAGGTTGGGTTTTCTCATGTTCCCCTGGACACTTCATTACAGGCGCGGGACAGCATGGGGGAGGCAGGGAACCGTTCCTGCAGCCGGCGTAGCGGAGAGGTTAAGGGCACGGCCTCGGGGTCAGATTCCTAATCCCCATTCCCAGCTCCGTGGCTCTGGGCAAGGACTAGCGCCTCCTAAGTATTAGTGTCTTCGTACGTCATGTTCCTATTCTCGTGAGGAGATCGGAGGATTGAGTGAGAAAGAACCTAAAAACCCTAACACAGTTCTGAAGGGTGTCCGTCATCATCGTTGTCAGTCGGTGGCAGATGCGGGATTCAGAGTTCAGACTCAGTGACACGAAGCCCGGGGCTTTCTGCTGTGTCGCCTGCAACATTAGCATCTCTCTGCTCCCCAGAAATAAGAGCAACCGTAAAGCCACAGAAGGAGACGGTGAAGGCGTCTCATCTTTACTTACACTTCCCGGGACCGGCTCTGGTGTTGGTGTTTGTCCCCGAACCGGGCACGCACCAGTTCTGTCCAGGGAGCTGATCATCAAGTGCTTCTGTGGATGGGGCGCACGTGCCCCCCCCAGGGGCAGGGCAGCCGCAGCGCCCTCTGCTCTTCCAGGAGCGAGCCACGGCCGTTCCTCCACCTGCGCCCTCCCGTGGCCTCGTGCGCTGACGCCTCCCCACCCCCCACTCCCAACCCTATAAGTCCCTTCCTGGGCATGAGGCCAGCCTTGAAGCCATGCTGGGGCCCCAAGGCAGGCAGACTTGGGTTTGAGTCCCTGCCTCACAGCTGGTGGTTCTGCAGCCTGGGACAGGTTGTCATCTCTGCAGCCTCAGTGTTCCTGTCAGTAAGCTGAGAACACAGGTGCCCATCTTGAAGGTTGACCTAAAATTCAGCAGGAAACACTCCATGCACTTCTGGGCCATGTCGGTTTGTCCCAGCCCCAAGCTCCTGCCTTGATGGAGGGGGACAAATTGCATATTTTTATATTTTTAAGGTGTGGTGGACTTCATTTTTAAAAAGAAAAAAACACTTAGAGCACCTGGGTGGCTCAGTCAGGGAAGCATCTGCCTTCAGCTCAGGTCATGATCTCAGGGTCCCAGAACTGAGTCCCACATCAGGCTCCTTGCTCAGCCGGGAATCTGCTTCTCCCTCTGCCTTACCGCCCCCCCCGCCCCGCCCCTGCAACTTCTGTGTGCTTGCTTGCTCTCTCTCTCTCTCAAATAAATAAAATCTTTTGAAAAAAGAAAAAGGGCCCAGCAAAGTTGGGTTTCACTGACACCAAAATAACTGGTTAGCTTAGAATACTAGGTCCCATGTGTCCCACTGATGCAAACCTGGCTTGTTTAACCACAGTTAACTTGAATTCAGAAGCCAAAGAGAAACTAAATGAAATTGACTGTATTCCTAATTATCACATAGATCTACAGCCTGGAAGAGGGGTTTACATGTGTGATCCATGTGAATAGTAAGATGAATAAAGTGGATGCGAGGTACAACTTGTAGTTCCATTTCTTATAAGAAATACAGTATGTTTTAATTGCTGTTCGCAGTCTGGGCAGTTGTGTCTAGCACCTGAACCGGCATCAGACAGATAAATGTGAGCTCAGTAAACAGGCCTTTTACACACATAGCCAGATACCTTATAATAAGGCCCTCTTCTCCTCGCTCGGTTGAAGTCCATTGTAAGTGTCCCTTTGGCACATACATTTTTGGGCTTCTGTGAACAGAAGGAGAGTGAGTGAAGCATCTTTAAAATGTATATTTCATATTTAGGTGTATGAAATATATATGGCTACGTCTGGGTGTGCGAATGCTCACCCACCTACAAAGAGAATAAATTTGATCTTTCAACTTTACTGGGAAGCACACGGAAGGTTCTAGGGAAGCGGGAGGGTGAAACTCCACTTGGCATCAGGTGATTAAAACAAAACCATTCCGTTTAGTTTTAAAAATACCTTAGAATTTAGCAATATCAAGATGTGCTTACCAAAAACAGAAGAAAAAAAGCCACGCTCCCCCCACCACTGCTACCACCCACAACTTTATACAACAGGGGAAAAAAAAAAACAAAAAAACGCAACCCGAGTATCTTCAGCTCCTCTGTTGCCTCTTGATAGGTGTGAAATTTTCATCTTCAAAGTATGCACACAATCCAGACATGTTTTTTCTATGAGTTTTTTTTTGTTCTATGAAACATGCCTGTAAACGGATCTTAACAAAAAAACTGGGCCGTGGAAGATATTAAAATGAGATCAGCAGCCCCTTCCGTCACTCCCTTTGATCGTCTCTTCTCTCTGGGATCAGTAGGGCTTTACGGACGAAGGAATCCTGAGTGTGGACCGTTGGAACCGTGTTTTCCTAAGCCAGCCCTGGTCCACTAGTTGCCAGTTAGCACCATTAACCAGCACTGGGTCTGTGCGTCTTTGAGGGGTGGGCGCGCCAATCCCACAGGGCACTCGGGTGCCCTCCGGGCTTTGACCCACTCTCATTACGGCAGTGTTTTCCCTGTCTGGGACCGAGCTGGTGCTGCGTGCCTGGCTCTGCCCCTGTCTTCAGTTTAAGTTTAGACTGTCCTCCCCGGAAGACAACTGAGAAACACCTCATTCTCAAGAGGGGTAATTTTAAAATAAAGTATTTCTGGAAGTGGGGGTAGAGAGAGAAAGACATGCTTTTTCCTGAGTATATTATGTTTTCTGCATTAACTTTTCCTCATATTTCCCTAAAACTGACCTCCACATTTCAAATGCGTGAACCTAGTATTATCGCCTTTTTTCTACCTATTTCACTTGTACACACACATTATATATGTGTGTGTATGTAATTTTTTTTTTTTTTTTTTGGTTGGGAAGAAAAGATGCCTCATTTTGAAACCTAAAGGGGGAATAAGAAAAGCCCTTTGTAATATATTGCCATATTATCACTAAATCCCCTGACAGTTGTGACACAGAAGCAAGTCACCTGTCACTTAAGCTTGAGGTCTCTTTAATTTTCTCCTGGAATTCGCACCAGGCTGTCTTTAATTTGAGGCCTTTATTGGAATTCTGAAACCTCTCTGCCTCCCTGGCTCTCAGATCTATTCTGAGAGCTGTTACAGAATGTATACAATAACCAACAGAGGGATTCGAGCGGGCTGGAGCTCTGTTTATCTAACACTCTAGAGGGATTTTTGTGCTCATTCGGTCCTGGCTGCCCGGCTTTCAATATCGCTTTGACAACCATTCTGCCCTTCTCATTAATTTTAAACAGTTAAAACACAGGAAAAAGAGGAAAAAGTTTTCATTATTAAAGTGCTTTACTTTTTAATAACAGAGGATTCTGTCCGCCAGGGGAAAGGGCATCCTCGCTAATTTCACATTCATATTAAAAAAAAACACACACAAGGAAGGTGACAGTTGCATTGCTGAGGTGGCTTAACGAAAGGAGGGCAGCAAAAAAGAAAAAAAAAAGTTTGCATTTCACATCAGTTAAGAGGGTAAAAAAAAAAAAAATCCTTGTTAATGACAATAGCAAATGTCCACTTTCATAACACCGCCCCTGAGTGACTTTTCTCTTGACATTTGAGTGGATAAAACCCTTAGGGGACCATGTACTGTGAAATCAGCTAGACTGTCATCAACCAAACAGGTAGTAGGAGTGATTTGACGAAGCTAAAAACATTTTCAGGTTGTTAAAGTCTCTATTAATATAGAGAGGGATGTGGACCCAAAGAATGAGGCTTTTTCTTCTCTCCCCTTTGTTCTTCCTCTGGCAGCTTTTAAAAGGGAAAGAGACTCTGAGCCTAGGTCAGGCTCCAGACACAGGTGTGGAAACCCTGTCTTCTGCGGGGTTAAGGGAAGCGGGGACTGGGGCTCACACTGTCTCCTGGTGACCCACGTGGGCAGTGGGTGTTGGTACAGGAGAGACTGGGTAGCATCTCTGAGAGCATCGATGTCTGGGGGAGGCGTATTAGCCAAGTTTAGTTTGGAGAATCTGGGTTCTTTGGATCTCAGATTCACGTTCAGTAGAAAGCACCCGTGTTTTCAGACATAGGAAACGGGTACCTAGCTGGCTCAGTTGGAAGAGCGTGTGACCCTTGATCTCAGGGTTGCGAGTTCAGGCCCCACATTGGGCTTCGAGCTTACTTTAGGGGGAAAAAAAGGGATCTAGGAAACAACACTCAGTTTTAGGGGGATATAAGGAAAGGAAATCTTTTCTCTGGGATTTTTGAAGAATGAAAAGGATATGAGTTTTTATTAACGTTTTCCGTCTGTAGAACCTGAGTGCGTTCAGATGTCACGTTTGCTACGGAGATAGTGTGGTCTTCTCTGAATGTGGTGGGAAGGAGCCTCCCCGCCCCCACTCCGTGACAGGACCCTGGTGCCCAGCACAGTGGTTCCGGGCTAAAAGAGTGGATCTGAAACACTACAAGTCTGTGCCTCCCCAGAAATGAGGGAGCATGCTCTGAAATTCAAGGACAGGCTCAGTGTCAGGCAGGCCCCTGTGGGGCCCTCTTAAAGAGAAGGTCCCATTGTTCCTCTGAGGAGCTTGAGGGAAGGGGAAGATTTAAGGCCTCGGTAGGACACACAAGTCATGTGAAACCTGCCTGTGTTCAGTGATGTTTTAAATGCCCAGATTGGACTTGGAAAATTCCAGAGTGTCTCCAGTGGGCATTCATTTTGAGCAAGAGGCCAGGAGGACGAGTAAGTAAGTAAACAAGTAAATAAATAGACCCGATCTTCTCCCTCACAAAGCCATCTTCATCTCTGCTTGACTTTAACATCCTTATAGCTCCCGTTTTTCCTCTAGTAATATTGAAAGGATTACCCTTGTTGGCCCCTCAGTGGTTACCGGGTGATTTTACTGTTATTAAATCTATTATAAAGTGCTTCATTATTCCTGACTCTGACTCTGTCTCTTGTTTAATCCTTCCACCACCCTCCCAGAAATCCCGTGCTGCCGGCCCCCAGGAAATCCGAGAGCGAGCCACAGTCCTGCAGACGGTATTTGAAGATTACGTGCACTCCAGTGAGAGGAGGGTCTCCTGGGCAAAGAAAGGTCAGTGGATTTCGTAGGTGCTCGTGGACGGACAGCCCCCAGGACACCGTCCCACCTCCACCCACAGACCCCCGACAGGCTAAGAGGCCAACTGGGGGGTCTCTGCTCTCCAACAAAAGCCTTCGGCCTCCTTTGTTCCACAGGGTCTAGAAGCAGGCACAGAAGGCTTTAAAGCGATATTAAATGCTAATTTCATCCTTCCCCATGTTTCACACAAATGAGGCTTTATCTTGGCTTACATAGGACGAGAACTTTGACCCAGTGACTTGGATCTCAGGGATCCATTTTTGTGTTTTTTTGAAAACTGGATAGATGAGACGTGACATGTCAGCAGAGACGGTTGTAGGCATGGAAATTGGAGATGAAGGTAAGGACCAGAAACATCAGACCTGAGCAGTCTTGGTTTGGTTTGGTCATACAAAGGAGGATGAGAGAGAACAGTACCGAGGGAAGGCCTAGACCTTGAACCCAATTCCTAGGGAATTTCCAGGAGAGCTAGGTGTTCATTTACTATTCAGGCCCTCTTATTGGATAACGTGGCTCCTGGGATCACTAGGCATTAGTGGGGACTCAGCAGTTCACGAAGGAAGGGGCTAAGAACAGCAGGATGTTTCTTATGGCGGTGTGCCGCATGTCATGGCTGGTGAGTGTGTCGCATGTGCCAGTGAGATGCAGTCCGTGCTGGGGCCCCTTGCTTCTTTCTGCTGGTTACCTGCTACTTTGAGAAGAATGTCAGGCTGGCTTACCGGTATGTGGACGCCACAGCATCAGCTTTTCCTTTTAGAAATTGAAAATTAAAAAAAAAAAACAAAACCGTTCATTTAACAAATAGTTATTGAATTAGTCACCATTCTGGGTGCTCAGGATACATCAGGAATCAAAACAGAAACCCTGACCTCTCTAACACTCTAGTGGGGGGGCAGACAGTGAGCATAGTGTAAATAAATAAATAAGTCTTTTCAAAGGTGTCAAGAACTGTAGGAAACACAGCAGGCGAGGGAGGTGGGGAGTGAATGGTCAGAGTGCATTTTACACAGAGGGTCAGGGTGAGCCCTGCTCTGAAGGCAGCTCGAGCAGATTGAGGGTCACGTACTACTAACAGAAGGGATGCCGACAGAAGGGCGTGCTAGGCCCAGAGGAGTTCGGGGGCAGGGAGGGAGGCCAGTGTGGCCAGAGGAGGGGAGGGCCCATGCAACAGAGGAGACTTGGAAGCTGTCAAGGACTTTGGGGGACCCCAAGGGCAGTGGGAGCCATTGCAGGACTTGGAGCAGAGATGTGGCATGGCCCACAGAGGTTGGAAAAGATGGTCGGTGTGAGAACAGACTGGGGGGCAACGGTGAGTGCTCGGGGACTGGTTCCAGATAGTTGTGGTCATCAGGAAATCGAGCCCAAGAATGGGTTGGTCGGCACATGTTCTGAGTGCCTCCTGTATACCCTGGCACACTATACACGTAGCCCTCGGTTGCTGCCATCACCCTGGAACAGACCAGAACTCTGTAGGACGGAAGATGAAATCCTGGGGATGGCCCCGTGACCAGACATATAACGAGCGTGCAGCCTTCCGGACCGCGTTCTCTTAGTCGCCTATGCTCACATTTCCCTCCGGTGAAGTCCGCAGTTCCTGAGGGTTTTCCTCCGGAACCACATTCAGAGAAGCACCAGCTCGCGTCTCTCAAGAGGAGTAGATGATCTGTCACGGCGGGGCGACAGATGCTGGGTGTCTGTTCACAGGCACAGGGAGCTTGCTGGGGGTGTGCCACGAGGTGTTGTGCGCAGGATTTCTTGGTTCGTGACCAAGTGGCAATGAAAAGGAAGAACTCAAGGCCACGCCGTCGTTTTCGTCATTGGTTTTGAGGTCAGAGGTGTTTTTGGATCTCCTGGAGACACTAGGACTGTCTCAGGGTGTCTGGCCGTCAGAGTAAAGCGAGGCGTCCTGAGTGTGGTTGACTGCTTTCGTTCGGCGTCGCCACCGCGGGAATCGGTCATGCCAAGAAACAAGCAGAGTGACTGGTCTAACGGATATCGGAGCGGCCGCTCTGCTAGGTTGAGGCACCAAGAAGGAAAGAGATGGGCCTTTTTCTCTGCCAGTTGACATCCACCTCAGACCGGTGATGGTCCGGGAGGAAGCCGCCCGTGGCAGGTGTCGGCCGCTGCAGGCCCCCCTCTGCTGCCTCAGCGCGTGCGGAGCTCGGAGGTGTGGGCGCGCGCGGGGCCGTTCAGTTCACGACACGGGACACCTCACAGGTCCAGACCGTCTCTGTCTTTCAGTCTGCATATGCAAATTCCCCGCTACTGACGGGCCTCCCTTATAGGCCATTCCAGAGCCCACCTCATGAATAATTAACAAAGCAGCTGGGTTTTGCCTTCATGGCAGAAAACTAGTTAGAAACTGGGCCAAGTACGTATGCCTTTGTTTTCCTTTTGCATTTCCTGACCCAGTCATTGTTCATAACCAGCGTGGGATTGTTGTCCGTTCCGGAAGCAGTCACCCTTCCCCCTCATCTCTTGCCTCCTTTAGCTAGAGTCAAGTGGCTAAAGACTGTGCCGACAGAAGTTTGCACTCCGGACTCCTGAGGAGAAGTTTCAGAAACTGGAGTTCTTTACCTACGAACCTCTGCTTTCCTGCAGTGACGCCCCTCCGGCTTCGGGGGCCGCGTGCAGAGGAGTCGTGCCTGCCCTGGAGGGGCTGCTTCTCGAAGTCAAGAACACCCAAGCCACTGAGGACAGATTAGCCCCTTCCCTCCCTCCCTCGGCGTGATCACAGGCGGGCAGGTGCTTGGACAAGCGCTTTGTACTATGTGTCAGGAGGGCAGGGACAAGTGTCTCTCCTCCCTTCCTCTCTGACCTCAAGTATCATCCGTAAGATACTGCTGTTCCTGACCAGATGGCCAATAACTCTGACTTTAGGAAAAAGGCTGAAGTAGATTTCCCTTACGACTATGAGACAAGAGCCCGTGACTCCGGGGCACACCTCTCAGGGACCGCGGCGTCCTGCGGCGTCCCCACTGAATGCCCTCTTCCTCTGCTCTCCGCTCCTCTGGGCCCCACAGCCCCTGTTCCCACGGCACGTTGTCGACATTGCCCCCAGGAAGCCTCTGCGAGCAGCTTCTACAGGAATTCCTGCTTCCCTGGATCATCCAAACATGGGAGGCCATTCAGGGATGTGAGGACAGCCAGGTGTCGCTGGCCCCGGGGAGACAGGAGCTGCGAGGACAAGGAGGGTTAGTAAAAATAGGCAGCGCCAAATGCTGCGTGAGCAGTGGTGGCGGGAGAAGACCCGTCTGCCCTTTCTTGGCAAACTCGTTCCACCGTGGAGCTGTTGGCTGGGCAGCTGTGTGTCCGGGGACAGAGGCTCCCCAACCTCAGCTCTTCCGTTTGGTGCAGGAATAGGGGGCTAATGGGCTTACTGGGGAGAGCGGTATGCATGAGGGGGCCTGGGCCGGCCCTTGGGCCACTGAGACTGTACAGGTGCGGAGTCTCTGGCTTGGCTTGGTGGGGCTGCTGTCCGCTTCGTTAGACCTCGAGTCAGGGTTGAGGCTTGGGAGGGAAAGGGGCGGGGCGTGGGGAGAAGAGGCCTGCTCCTCCCGGGGCGGTGGCCGTAGCGCTTTCCCGAGGACAGGACTATGCAGCTCTTGTGTCTGGAAGCCGGTGTCAGAACCTGCGGACGGTGCAGGCCATGTGAAGTGTTGAAGATTTCCCCTGAAAAAGCGAGTCCCCGGTTATTAAAAAGGACAGTGAGCACAGACGGACGGCGGGGTGCAGGGGAGAGTGCACACAGGCTGACGGCGGGGTGCCAGGGAGTTGCCTTGGTTATTATTTCTCATCGATTGGGAAAAGGAGTTCACTTTACTCAGTAAATAGAGCTTTCATGGATTCCCAGGATCCTTCCAGGAGCTGATCTGCTAAAATGACACTTTTTATTACTGTTCATAAACGCCAATCTCCAGGTGCTGCTGGGATATTACGTTTAAGCTGTGGGCAAACTTGCCAGTCCAGTGGCTCGACAGGCGAGGGCGAGCGAGGCTGGTGTTTAGCGCCTGCTTTTCCATGCGACGCGTGGTGCTGGGCTCCGGCTGGGCCAAGGGGAGAGCCAGGCTCGAAAGGGAAGGGAGAGGTGCTGGGCTTGGGGCCCCTCGGAGCCATCCCCTCCTGCCCTGTTGCAGTGAGAAGGGCAGACACTGACTGTCATTGGAACTGCAGTACTTTCCAGAGGAACTAGGTATAGGAACGTCTCCCTTTCCTCAAAGGAATACCAAGATAAGGTATAGCCAGAGCTCCCCACTCCCAAGAACCAGGTCTGCCTATTCTCTGGCACCGCTAGGCTCCTGAACAGGGGCGCCACTGCCTTAACTTTAAGACAGGACCGAAACCTCCACGATGCACTGTGGGACGGACATCTCTAGACTGTTGCCAGTGCTTCAGGGAGGAGGGACCATTTTGTGGGCTGTTTTAGGAATTTAATAATTGCCTTCCTCCTCTTTAGGATTCTGTTTTCATTGCCTTTTTTATGCAGTTTTCAAATGGGTAAGGAGCACTGTATCAGTAAATCTTAGGTGCTTTAGAATGAATTTGGTTTTAAAATCCTGGCAGTCCACAAGGACATGGCAGCCGTCCCCGTGGAGGGGCGGGTGGAGGCGGGGCCTGCGGGAGAGCAGTCTTATACCCCGGTAACACGGCGTGGCGGTAAGCAGAATGACAAGCACAGTAAAACCTTGGGAACCTTTTGAATTTTATAACATGTGCATGTATTAGCTATGCAGAAAAATAAGTGAAATTGAATTAGGAAAATGTTTCCGTGACGTAAAGTTCTAATGATCTCGTTTTTCGCGAGGGAATGCCACACTGGCCATGTCCTAGTTTCTTCACCTGTTCTGCTTGTCATTCATTTATACAACAAACACTTACCAGCCGCCTGCTGTGTCCCAGCTCCCATGCAAGGAAGGCCCCAGGCCTGTGACGGGGGAGAAAACGGGCCCCCTGCCGTCCAGGCTGGGGCCACGCTGCACAGTAAAATCTGAAAATAGATTGGTTTAGTCAACAAACACTTGTGTCCTCTCGGTTTATTTTTTGAGGAATTAAAAAAAATACACAAGTTAAGATTTGGGTGGTTCCTATATGTGGCGCTGTCAGGGCTGTATGTCGCGCATTGTCTGGCAAGATAAAGTGGGCAGGACGGCCGCCAGGCCAGGGCTCATGGGGCGCTCCGAGTCCCCATCCTGACGGCCTCTCTGACCCTTCTTCCTCCCAGCTCTGCAGGCCTTCATCCGCGCCTACGCCACCTACCCCCGGGAGCTGAAGCCCATCTTCCATGTCCGGTCGCTGCACCTCGGCCACGTGGCCAAGAGCTTCGGGCTGAGGGATGCCCCCCAGAATCTTGGTGTCACAGCTGTGAAGAGAAGGAAAGCAAACCTGAGCAGGTAAGATGAGTGGAGTCTGCCCGGCGACAAACGGCTGGGAGTCAGGTGGGTGTGGAGAGCTCCGCGCACAGCAGCAGCGGGCAGGGGACGGGAGGGGACGAGCAAGGCTGCTGTGCGCTCCGTGTAAGCTCCTGCCTCTTTGGTCCTTGCGGGAAATCATCACCAAGGTCTGCCCCTCTCTCAGTGTAGTCAGTGCTTGGAGCCAGAGGAGAAACAGCTTTTCTGAAGGTTTTTAAGGCACCCACAGAAATGCAGTGGGGTCTTCTGCCAGGTCCGGAAGTTGTGGGGATATTACTGGGGCAGCGGGGCAAACCTGTGGGGTTGTCCTCCCTGCCCAGCAGCAGAGTGACTTGGGGACTCGCTAAAGTCAAAGCTTCAGATGGGCTGTGTGGCTCAGCCTGGAAAGTTCTCCAGGGCTTGCACGAAAACTTCTGGCGTGTTCTGTGAAATCTGCCTGGCCCCGCCCTGGTGAGCTGGGAGGAGCGGCGTGTCCCAGCTTAGTGCCTTTCTCCTGCCGGCTGGTTGGGCCCTGAAAGGCAGGCTCCAGGGGCCCCCACTGGTTGCCCCACACCGTGTCGCGCTCCTTGGTGCTGAGCACACGGAGGGGCACGCGCCAGGCACTCTGGCGGAAGCGTGTTCCCAACTATCCAGAGGTCCTCCGGAGGAGAGGGAGGAGGGCTGCCCTGTAGGGGAAGCCTGGGCTCCACAGTTTCAAAATACCTTTGCAAAAGTCCTTTCTCTCCTCAGAGCCAAGGTGTACCTTTAATACCAGCCCCAGCCACTTTGCAGGAACCAGAATCCTTCAGATCCCACGGGCTGCTGTTAGGGGGAGTTTGTGTAGCACGTGGGTGGGAAGGATAGATCGAACAGACACTGGGGGGGCCGTGAACCCTTGAATGCTCTGGGCGGTTATTTTGTGCGGAGTGTCATTCTTTTTGCTTATTAATTACAAATGCCAAGTCCACCTGCCCTCACCGAGAATCTGTGCACTTTTCCTGCACGTCCCCGCACAGCGGCTGCTTACGCATTCGCCACCGCCACCCTCGTCAGCACCTGATTTCTCTGGGGCGCGGTGACAAAAGGGAGAGAGGACCGCCCGGTGCAAGGACGTGATCGCTGGCCTTGCGTGCAGGGGACTTGAACTCAGCTGCTGTGCCACTGTGATGTGAGCCGCTGGGCTTTGGGCCGCATTTCTGCTTAACTTCCCACGGCCTCAGGTTCCCCAGCTACAGAAGGGAGAAGGAAATCGATGTTTTTAGTGATTTCCCAGGACTGTTTTGAGAATCAGCACAAGGGCGGGTCCTACAGATGAAGCACCTTAGAACACAGACCTGGCAACCAGGTGGGCTAATATCCTGGAACATCCAGTCTCCTGTTCTGGGACTTGGCACCTACAAGGCTCTTTGTAACAGATAAAATTCACCTAATTCTCCCGCCGGCCTGGGGATTTTTAAGAGGGTTGCTTTTTTTTCTTATATTAACACCTCTCATATAGGACTATCCTCCAGTAATTCTGTGAAGCAAGTCGTTCTCCTCATCGCTGCTTTCATCCGTGCCCAGACAAGACTAAGACACACCGGCTCTGGTTTCTTCCAGGCGGTTTAGAGGCGCAGGGCGCTGCCTGCCACCCCTGCTGCGTGTTCTGGGCAGGGCTGCAGCCAGCGACTTCTCTGCCCGTCCTCCTAGAGGGAGAAGACGCCTCACATCCACTCCCAGGCACGATGGCGGTGCGCCGGCCTCGGGTTGCCGTCTGGGGTTGGAGGCGGCTGCCAGCTCTCCAGGCTGGCTTTGATTGTGAGTGTGTGAGGCCTGCGGTCAGGTCCGAGGGCGACCTCCCAGTGATCTGGAAGCCAGGCCATCTTACCACAGTCTCTAGGATGTTGGCCCTGCGAGAAGATGGGAATGTGCCTGCCAGCTGATTACTGGTGGGAAACACGTATTTTGCTGCTTCCTCTCCCCGCAGATAAACGTGGTTCCCGTATTTTATTGTTTGCAGCTGATGTACCTTTATGACCGGGAATTTCATGAGCAAGTGTTAATCCAGATAGCAGCTCCTCAGACTGGGATGTCCTCAGCTCTTCCCCAGATCCTAGAAAACGGAGCGGCAAGGCAGGGAGGCAGTTGGGAGGGGGACTTGGAGCCAGCATTGTCCTTACCTTGAGAAGCCACTAGGGAGAGAGCAAGCCGCCGCCTCCTGCTTCGGCTGACCCTGCTAGCAGATGGGCACCAGGACTACTATACCCCTGTGAGCAGGGGATTTAACAGGGCTTTATTTAGGGAAGAATGGGCTGATTAGCCGATAAAGAGCATGTAAGATGGCATGGGGTGGCCTTTGATGTCTGGCTGGCGCGGCAGGGCGCCGGGTGCTGAGTGACAGCAGTGTGTCACAGGATTACTCCGCCCGTGACAATACAGCTCTCTGTTCTGGCCATGTCACCACTCCGTTACAGCTACTTTTTGGGTTGTTATGCCCTTCTTTTGAAGGCATTTCTCTCCACACTCTCACACCCTCGCACCCCACCCCTGCCTCGCAAACGCAGACAGACACTCGGGGGTATGGCAGGCACCTTTTCTCGTTTGGGGAAATCTTGTCACTCCCGCAAGAAGAATGACTTTGCAGCTAATCTGCACACGGACCGTATAATCGTGGTCAGGGTAAGCGGCAGAGAAAACGTGACAGATTTTCCACACCTCAGTCAGGGCTCAAGCAACTGCCAGTTGCTGCTTTTTGAGCGCTGGGAAGGAAAAGTCCGTCAAAGCCCACGAAGTGCAGAGAGTTATGCGGTGGCCACGGTGATTGTTCTGAGCTCAGGCGTCTCCTCTGAAGTCCATCTGTCAAGAAAGAGAGTCGTTCCCTGTGCTTTGTGTGGATGGATCAAGTAATAGCCCTAAATTCGCCAAATTATGCCACATTCCACTTGATGGGGTTTACTGCCTGGAGTAGTTCTGCGTTCGTGCAAACCAAATCCACCTCACGCTGCACAAAATCCTGTCTCGCTTTGCTGTGCACCAGACGAGGAATTTGGGTGTTAGAAACTCAAACCAAGGGCCTGTGAGCTCAGGGACCTGTTTCCCCGCCACGGCGCAGGGAGGGTCACCTCATCTGTGCTTCTGCTCCTCCACTTGACCAGTCTTCAGGGAAAGAAACGGTGTCCCCAAATGAGATCTTAATCACCAGGTCTGTGGCTCCTTTTGCGTCCTTGCCTGTGACAGGGAGCGCGAGGCGTTTCTCCCCGGCACGCAAATACAGTCATAGTTACAAAACTCTCCTGACACCTACATGCGGACCTGTCAGAGCCGCCCCCACCCTGGACCCCGACACACACAGCTGCACAGGGAGTCGGTGCTGGTGGTAAAATATGGAGTGGCCCCTTAGCAACAACCGTCACAAACACAGCCTTTCCCCTACGAAATGTGGTTCCGGTTTGAAGCTTGGTAGACTCAGCACTTGCTTCAGAGAAGCCAAGATAACGGACCTTCCAGAATTTCCATCTTCCCCGGAGACACGGAGGCCCAGTACTGTCTGCTGCGGGAGGGTGGAGCTGCCGTGTTTGCCAGGGTGTCCGTCTGCGTAGGTGACGTCTGCTGCACACCCGTCACGAGCAGGCGTGCCTCGGAGGGCTGCGGATCCCTCACCTGTCTGACACCGTGGAGAATGGTTCAAGAGCAGAATGAGCGCCGTAGGGTCTCAGAGCCGCCCTGACAATATGGAAGAGCGAGTCTGTAGGCTGTAACCGCCCTCTCTCGTGTGAGTTATGTGCTAGAACCATGAAAGCGCTCCTCTTCCCCAAACAGTTTAGTCTGTAGCTGCCTAAGACTCGTCTACCGGCTTCTGCCGCCTGTGTCTTTCTGATGTTTTTCTTAGTGCCTAGAAACATCTGGGACATCGCCTCTACCAGGAAGCTAGTAACTGCTTCTCTGTTCTCGCCTCCCTCCTCTTAAAATTAGTCGAGGAACGACAGTCTGAATTGTTGACTGTTCTTAAAGGAAATGCAGTTTTTAGTATATGTTTTCTCACACCAGCCTTCTTGAGCGTTACCTGATCTTACCAAATGGGCAGACAGTCTGAAACGAAGGCGCTCTTAGCCCTGGCTGCTGGCCGCTGGCTGTGTGCGCGCGGCCGGTGCTCGACGGGCTGCGGTCAGTAGCGCAGGGGCTGGCTCCCCTGGGTCCCGGGCTCGGGGTGCCCCAGAGCCAAAGTTCCAGACACAATGCGTCCTCTACAGCAAGTAAACATCCTCCTGGAGAGGGTGTGTGCCGGACTCCCCGCGTGAGTGATCACAAACGCTTTATCCCCAGGCTTGAAACTGGGGGTTTTGCAGACTCTATCTGGGGCATTTTTTCAATTTTGAAGGCCTCTGCCCTGTGACTGTCGCCCCCGGCTGTTCAGCGGTTGTTAAATAACTACCGAGAGTCCCTCCTGACTAGTACTCTAGTGTCCCCTCGTGTCGTTGGTGCCAAGCCAGGGAGGGCCACACGGTGACGAGGAGTCGCTGATGCGCCGCTTCCCCTGCTCGTGCCCTGGGTCGGGCGACTCAGGCCTCTCTCCCTGCCTAGTCCTCTTGCCTTCCAAATGGGGGAACTGGAGCTTCATGGTGCCGCCGTGGGGACCAAACCAGGTGGGGAGTGCAGGACGTCGACACGGTGTCACACGTGAACGCACGGAGCACTTGTTGCTGGGGACGACAGTGACAGCACTGCTGGTGGCTCTTCACGCCCGCCTTCCCCGTCCCTGCAAGTATCCGTGGGATAGGGAGCAGAAAGTGTGGCCACCCTTGAACTTGTCTTATCAGGAACAACCTTGAAGACACGGAGCCGGTCCTCTCTGACACCCGCATGGGGAAGCGGCAGCTGCCCCTCCCCGCAAGGCAATATTCTCATCATTAGGAGCAGCTTTCCTGCCAATTTTTATGTGGCATTTACAGCCTCCCTAATATCACTTAATTAGCTGAAGGCAAGCCTGGAATCTTGCCCACTGTGAAAATTCTCTGGATTTCATGGAGCCAGTGATCCCATAAAAAAGACAGATTGGCCAAACGTGAGATCAGAGGCTGGACAAAGCCACGCTTGAGAACGTGGGGATCTCTGTGAGAAGCCCCGCCCCTGCACGTGGCCCAGACCTCTCCTAACCAGGTCACACCGCTGACCGCCCCGGCTGCCTTGCACTGGTCTCTTCCCGCCACTTCTCTGCCACCTGCCACCCTGCCGCCATCGGTGGCAGGTCTTGGCCCCTCACCTTCCTCTGGCCTTCTGGAGTACTCTGCGGCCACTCTGCTCCCCTCTGACCTGTGCTCCAGGCCAAACAGCTGCACACCCCTCGCCCATCGCCCTTGCGGCCGGCCTTTTGCTGGGTCTCATGGCTCTAATGGCTCAGGCACGCGACAGCAGCAGACCCGCTCCCCAAGGACCTGCATCGCACAGCCCCCGTTTTCCCCGTTCTCTCAGGGCCTTTGCCGAGCACCCTGAGGGCCTAGGCCTCTGGCCTAGTTTCCCTGGCTTCACAGGGGGCCTAGGCCTGGGGATCAGCCCACAGAACGTAGGGACAAGCCGGTTCAGGAAGGTCAGATCACGCAACTTGAGCCTGAAGACCAGAGGGAAGGAGCTAAGGACCACCCAACAAAGCCTTGAGGACAGATGTGCGTGTCCTGCAGAGCAGGGGAGCAGAAGCTGCTCTCACTCCCCGGGAGAGCTGTATACACTCAGAGGCCCAGGCCCCAACCCAGGCGACCCTGGTTCAGGGAAGTCTCAAGTCATGGAGTGGGGTGGAGGTGGTCACGAACTTGACTGACAGGTAGACCCAGGTCCTTGGAGCAGGTGATGGAGTGCCCTTCACACAGGAAGGCCGTGATGTGCCGGCCGAGTGGATGTGCGCTCTCAATGGGAGGCGGGGTGAATCGATGCTAATTTAACGCGGAACCTGGATGAGCTGCCCCGGTTGGAGATGGGACCGCGTCCACCTGGCCTCTGCTGAGGGAGAGAAGGTGAGTCGCTTGGAAGTCCGCCTGGATCGTTGCTTTGGGACGTTTGTAGAGAAGAGGATGCAGTCTGTGTGTTGTCCGGGCTGCAGCAGGGACGGGAGAAGTGCTGCGGACGGTGGCCGGGTCTCTTCTGGTGCAGCATGTGGCCCCGCCCAGCGTTGTCGCCCAGTCCCCTGCAGCTTTTGAGCTCACTGCGTTGCATTCGTAGGCCGCTCCGGGTGGGTGGCCTGGGCGGGCACAGGCTCCGGTGGAGGGCTCGCCCCTTCCCTGCAGCTCAGCCGGTACAAGACCAGTCTCCATTCCCTTCCCTTCTCGCCCGTAGGGGACCGTGGGCCCCGGCTTCATTACAGGGGTGCACGCGCAGCTTTTTACATTAGGCCTTTTGCTTCTACCACTATTTTTTTTCTCTCTGACACCATGCAATTACCAGCCCTGTGCCTCCTCGTGAAACCAACACCCCCTCATCCCCACCAGGCTAATGAGGCGATTAGAGGGATTTCACAGTGACCCTGCTCTTCCTCCACACCTGGGTCACCTGCAGACAGCGGCAACCACAGGGTGTGCTTTCAGTCAAGCAGGGCTGACAACAAAGAACAGGAGCCCAGCCGGCCTCTCCTGGGAGGGTGCCGGGGCGGTCCCGTTCACTGTCGGAGACTTCCAGGCACCAGAGTTGGCAGAGGCGACCGGCCCGGCACGACTCGGCAGACAGCGTTGAGGTGGTGTGCAACAGGAGGGGCCCGGCCCTTCGTTCAGTTGGCCTTGCTCGGGGCTCTTCTGGTTCACGCCACTGGACAAAGAGGAAAGGACGCCATGGGCCCCAGCTTTCCCCTCGCTACCCATGGTTCAGTTCCGTTTTCGTCATCCTGGGCCTGTTCTGACTCACTCCTGTCATCTGTCCCCATGGTCTTTGGGCTCCCTTCCTGAGTAGGGAGGCGTGTGTCCCCAGCCCTGCTGTGCTCTCCTTACTTGACGAGGCCAGAACCTTTGCACCCTGTTATGACCTGAATGAAATGGCTGCGGGTCTTTTTCAGATACGCTCTTCACTCTGGCCCTGAAGGTACAGCCACAGTGCAGAATGGAGAGCAGTGTCTTCCCCACGTAGTGACCCAGAAGAGGGATGTGCCCGGAGCACCACCCTGGAGCTCAGCGCGGGTCTGTGGGACTCTGGGGCTTCTGCGCACCCGTGGCACACAAGCGCACGTGCGGATCCCACGGAGACTTCACCGGGGCCCTGTGACCGAGGCTGGTGTCCAGTAACCCAGCAGGATGTGGGCAGGCCTGGTCCCATGGCCCCATGTCTGGGAGAGCCTGGAGCCCGTGCTCTGAGCACTTGGACGCTGCCTTGCATACTCTTTGTGGAAGCTTCCAGGTTATAGAGTTGATATTGGGCAGAGTAACAAGTATTTGGAACTTGCTGCACATGTTTTTCTATGTGAGCAGATAGTTGTTCACGTAGCGGAAGGAACAGGCTTGATGCAAGAGGTCGTTGGTTTGCGTCTGTGGAAGGCCAGTGTGAACCAGCAGAGGAGCAGCCCGTGGCGTGGGTGGTGGGAGCTTTGTGTTGGGGGGGCAGTTACCTCAAAAGCTGCCTGAGGAGATGGCAGAGTGCGTCTGGATCCCACTTTTTCTCTGGCGTCCTTCGGGGTCCAGAGGCAGAAGGATGCAGTGCAGTGGGGAACCTGGAGCCAGTGTCCGATGTTCTGAGCTCGATCGTGGCCCTGGTGATCGCGCACTCGCACCGTGGGTCCCGTGGGGCCTGTTGCACCGTGTGGAGTGGGAGAAGGTACTGAACGGGGGGCACCCGGCCTGGAGCCGGTGCTGCTTTCTCCCACCGTCTCGCTTCCTCTCTCTGAGTCTGTAAGCGATGGGCGAGTGCTTCTTGGAATCCTCCGGAGTGCTCCCACCGCAGCCGGCCCTTGACTTGCCTGTTGTGTGGCTCCTCCGTCCAGAAGGCCTCTGCTGCGGGCCTCCCAGCCGTGGGGGCCCTCCGCCTCCCCAGTGGACCCTGCTCGCTGTTAGAGCTCCTGGAGATGAGCCGCGACGGACCACTTTCATTTCCCACTTTGGTCTTCTTTCCATTCCGTGGTCTCTGTGAGATTCGAATGCTGAATGCGCATGATTTGCAAACACAAAAATACAAGGTGTTGTTATCATTGATCAAAGCCGTCCCTGGGCCACATGACACGTGTCAGGTATCTGATGATGGCTCCTCTCCCGCCTTTCCTCTTTTCCATACTGTTAATAACAATAACAGTCAACATTTAATGAGGGCCTTCGCAGCAGGCACTGTGAGGAGCGCTTTGATTCATTCGTTCACTTCATCCTTTTGTGGGCGAGCAGACTGGCACGAGGAGAAATCGGGCCTTGGCCAGACTTAGAGAGTCGCTCAGCCCATGCGGGGCGGCGCCAGGGTCCTCCCCCGCGGCCCCCAGCTCTGGCCCGCGGCGCCTCCACCAGGCCCTGCAGCCCAGCGCCTCCGGCTGCTCCGTGCCCACAGCCCCCCTCAGCCGGGTTCTTTTCAAAATCAGGCTCATGAGACTCCCCAGACATGCAGCAGAGACTGACCAGCACGAAGAGGACAGGGGTCACATCTGTTGGTCTGTTAATGGTAAGAGCCGGGGCTGCGGCTCCTGCTCACGCCAGGCTCCCCTGGGCCAGGCTCTCAGTGCGGCAGGGCGGGGGGACCTCCCCGTGTCCTGCCCCTTACAGGTGGGGCTTCACACGCACCCAGACCTCCGGGCCCATTCTTGACATCTGGGTCATCCTGGGGCTTAGGTTGAAACTGGCCAACTAAGCCCCTGCTTGTCTGCACGTGTGATAGTTCCAACCACCCAGCTGCTCTGCCTCTCGAGCAAGACGTTGCCTGTGCCCCAGTTCTGTTTCACCTTTCAGCTGAGGCCCGTCCCTCTGGCCTGCTAGGGTGTGGCAGGCGTTCCGTCACCCCGTGTGTTAGCTGTCCCTGCAGGCTGCTTTTTGTCGGCAGATGTGATAAATATGCCTCACGATACCACCCAGGACATCCATAACACTGTCAGACAGGACAGGCCCGGAGGGCTGAGCTTGGTGGGGTTGGTGCTGAAATTCTGCACTGAGCCGATCAGTCTCAGACGGCGTTTTCAGGGTGCAGTCTTACCCGTTACAAGTGCACTTAATTGTTTCCGTGTCCACTCGGTATTTCTCCATCTTGGTATTTTCGCAGAAAATTAAAACATGTAAAGCACCCTGACATGCTTGTAGGCCTCAGTGTGGAAGCACTTTTTGACATGGGGGAGACCGAGCTTGGAGGAACCGGTTGACTCGGGGGCATCAGCTAGGTGAGGGGCAGAGCTGGGGTTCCAGCCAGGGTCATCAGACCTCTCGTCTTCAACCCTCTTTCTTCCGCACTGCCAAAGATGTCTGGGCCTCAGTCCTGACAGTGTCTGTCACTTCGGTACCTAATCTCGAGAGTTCCCATCCATTTCCAAGATTCTGATTCAGCTCTTTACTTCCCAGTCTCCGCTGTCTCTAAAGATGATCTCTGTCCTCGCCTTCAGTGTGCCTGCCCTGCCAGGCGGCAGACTGATGCAACTTCTGTGTATTGGTCACCTGAGGCCAGCATGGCCTGGCGGCGTGTGCATTCTCAGCCCAAGGCTCAGAGCTCCCTTCTGCTTTTCACTGGGTGTTATTCTCAGTTGTAAGGCAGGAACCCACTTTTTATCAGTCCTTGTGTCCACAAAGCCACTCCCGGGAATTTTCCTGCAACGTCCACTACCACAGCAGGGCTCCCCTGGAATGGGGTGTCTTCTGGGACCCCGATAGCTTCACAGAAGCTAGAGTTGGTCTGATCCTAAGAAATCACAAAGGAAGCGTCCCTTATGTGGTCCACCCACCAGCTTACATCTCTACCGAAGCCGAATCCAAAGGGTGAAGGAGTCTTGGTACAGTTGCTCCTCCTTCAGTGACCGTGGAAGGTTTGGGTTTGATAGTGTGGAGGCTAAATTGTCATCCCATGCTGGCTGGTTCCTTACCTGAACCACTTTGTTGCACCAGAGGGACTGCTTGTCAAATTCTCCCTGGAGTTGTTTGTTACTCTTACTGTCATCTGAGAGCCACCAAAACCCCCACTTAGACACTGTTGCCTTCCTTCATCCACAAGAGCAAGGCAGGAATTAAAACTTTTGAGTCTGCCTCAAGCCGCCTGAAAGCATCCCTGCTTCCTACCGGGATCACTTGGAACACGGGCTTTTCTTCCAGCTGGGGGCTTGCCTCCCTGCAGAGTCCTGGGGAAGGGGGTGTCTCACTGTGGCTCTGGGTCGTTCATTTTCGTGCAGAATCTTTCAGATCAGAAAAGTAAGCACACTTGACTCCTCCCTCTTCTGTATGTCTGTCTGATTTAAGAGAAAAATCCCTCACAGAATCAAGCAAACTAACAGCCAAAGGGAAGGACGTTTTGATAAGTAAAGATTAAAATACTTTGATGTTTCAGCATAGGGCAAAAATCTACCATTTGATTTTTCTTTCCTAAAATATGCTTTTTTCTGATTATAAAAATAATACATGTTCATTGTAAAAATTCAGGAAATAGAGGAAAGCTTAAACAACCCCCCATAAACCCACAATCCAAGTTAACCTTGAATCACATCTTTTATGCCCTTCAGACTTCCTCTGCAAGTGTATGCATTCGGGTCTCTTCGTTTCTGTAACGAAGCTGAACAAATTGTGAGTTTCTAAAGTGCTGTTTTTTACCTGTTATCCAACCATAAGATGCACTCTATCGGGGGCTCTAAGAGTCTCTGAGATTTTGAGATAATGTGAACGTTGTCTTGTTACTGAAAGTATTTTGGGACTCCGGGGTGGCTCAGTCTGTTACACTTCTGCCTCTTGGTTTCAGCTCAGGTCATGATTGAGACTGAGCCCCTCACTGGGCTCCGTGCTGGGCGTGGAGCCTGCTTAAGAGTCTCTCTCCCTCGGGGCGCCTGGGTGGCTCAGTGGATTAAGCCTCTGCCTTCAGCTCAGGTCAGGATCCCAGGGTCCTGGGATCAAGTCCCGCATCGGGCTCCCTGCTCATCAGGGAGCCTGCTTCCCCACTCTCTCTGTGATCTCTGTCTGTCAAATAAATAAATTAAAAAAAAAAAAAAAAGATTCTCTCTCCCTTTCCCCCTTCCCCCACTTATAAAAAAAATTTCACGTAAGAGACTTCTCATTTTGATGAGCGCAGCACTGTGGTTAAGTGTGCACGTCATACGGTCAGATTTTCGGGGCTGAACCAGCAGCTCTTCTGTCCTGGTTCGTGGCCCTGGGGCGCCAACACTACCTGTGTCGTGGGCTTGTTGGCGAAGTCATTGAGTTAAATACCTGTCAAGTGCCGAAAATGGTGCCTGACCTACCCTGAGTGCCATGGGAGCGGGAGGAGCAGAATGATATTACAGTCGCGTGGCTGGTTCAAAAGCCCCGGATTTAAGACTTGTTTTACCTTTAAATGCCTTCACCGCCCATGTGAGTTACATGTTGTTCTAATCGAGTTGCAGACTGCGTTAATGCTGGCCGTCTTCGCACATCACCGACGGGAACTGTTCTGAACATCAGAAAGGGGGTGATGGGTGCATTCTGAGTCCCTGGGGGGCAGGGTTATTGTCCAGTGACTGTCTCGGGTAACTGGATAGCTGCTGGGGAGGAATTGTTAAACCAGAAGAAAATCTTGATGGAATTAAGGCGGTAGCAAACGAAAAGAAAGTATGCCTGAGCGTTTTTCAGTGCGAGGATGAGGAAGACTTCCCTAAGCCTGACCTTAAAGCGATAAAACAGAAAAGAAAACATCGATTGGCTTGACAGCACCTAAACAAAAGAAGATACAGTGAAACCCTCCGTCCCGCAAGAGGACAGCACTGACACAAGCCCGGGCTGGGCCGGCTCCCTACCTGGGGCCGCCCTCTGGGAGTCTGTCCATAAAACTGGGAGGAGGGCCCGAGGCCCCTCTCCTGCAGCGGTCACCCTAGCGGCCACATAGATTTCCTAATTAGGCTGTGATTCCGCCTTATTGGCAGTGCAAGTGGCATCTGCCCGTCCTGCCGGGTGATCCCGGCTGGTGACCATCCAGGCTGCTGACCGAGGGGCTCTTCAGCCTTCACTACAAGGGAGCTCCCCGTGGTTAGATAAACTGATCCGTTGCTTGGTAACTGCCGGATTACTGCAGCCCCGGGAGGGCCACTGGAGAGGGGCTGGAGTGTTTGGAGGGCAAGGAGGGCAAGAAAGTTGGCGGGTCCCCAGGAGGACTACAGCTTGGCAGGAGAAGGAGCTGGAGCCCGCATGCGCCCGGCCGGCCTGGGCTGAGAACGTCCCACCTTCCCATCTGCACTTCGCCTTCTTGGCCCAGGCCTCAGAACAAAGGAACGGCAGGCAGCGAGCCGGCCGAGGGGGAAGATGAGTCCTGCTGCTCCCACAGCAGGGGAGGCTCCTGCGGGTGACCCTGAGGTCCGCGTCCTCAGGAAGGGCTCTGGGTCTGAAAGCTCAAACCCCGCTCGCTCTCCAGGCCACCAAGAGCCTTGGAGTTTGGCTGTGGGCCCCCACTTGGAAGTACGTTCGTTGACTAGAATGAGATCATGACACAGCCGGGAGGTTTTGTGATCACAGGCTCCAGGCTTCTGCGCAGGACCACATCCAAGACGGCGCTTTCAGGGGCGGCCTCTTCCACGGCGCGGACTTGAAGCTGCTGGTCAGCGCGCCCCACGCACGCCCCCCACCCCCCGTGCCCAGCAGACGGGGCCTTCCGCGGCCCGGAGCACCCAGCTGTGTGCGCATGCGCCCGCCGTGTGGCACCGGTGGGGGCGCGGTGCCAGCCGCCGAGCGCCCTGGCCGGGAGAGTGTCACTTCTGCAGACCGCCGCCCTCGGACGCTGGCTGTTTATCTTGCATTCGCGGGTGGCAGGAGCGGTCTCTGAGGCGGCAGACACATTGTGTGCTGGGGAGGATATTTTGACTGAAAGTTTGCATATTTTGAAAC
Organism: Lontra canadensis; assembly: GCF_010015895.1. Lineage (NCBI taxonomy): Eukaryota > Metazoa > Chordata > Mammalia > Carnivora > Mustelidae > Lontra > Lontra canadensis. The sequence continues at coordinate 17,358,958 of NW_022631024.1, read as the reverse complement.
TCGGTTGTTGCGTTTAAAATTATACACATTGTAAGTACCTGGCGTCAAAAGGGAAGAGGCAGCGTTTCTTCCTGTCAGAACCTTTCCATTCCTTCTGTCATGTAACCCGACTAAAAATAACCTCCAGGCACCAGAACTGGCAGCCTTCGGTGTGCAGCAAGCCGAGCGCTCCCAGCTGCAGCCTGGCTCCTGCCGCTTCCCCGTCCCGCTTCCCAGCCCCGCTCCGGCCCCCGAGCGACGGCCAGGGCACGGCGGGCCCCCCTGGAGTTGGACGGCGGGCCCCGGAGGAGAAGGGGGAGCAGCCAGAGGTGCCCTGGCCTGCCTCAGCCTGCGCGTCGCTCCCCCTCACGGCTCCCTGAGCTTCGTCCTGAGCGTTCTCCCGGTTCGGATGAGGAAGCTGGAGCCCAGAGAACCTCCGTCCCTGTCGTTCAGCTAATGAGCGAGGTTCCAGGCCAGGCACCTCCATCACCCCCGGCCTTTCCTCTTCCTCCCCACTTGCTCCTTCCTCCTCGGCCATCCAGATTTGGCCCCATGGTCCCCCTGTAGCATCCCTGTGTGACCCCGGGACTCCCCCCAGGTCAAATCGTGGTTGTCACCCTTGCTGCTGGGCCTAACCGATGGCTCACCCCGGGCCCCGCGGCCTGGTTGGAAGCACGCCGGCTTGAGTCCCTCTGACGTGTGTTTGCGTCTCTGCTTCTGCCCCCGTGAGCTGGATGGTCCTGGGCAAGGTACACGTGCGCCTCCGGATTAGGTGTCTTGTCTGTGATGGGAGGCTGCTGCCATGCCGCCCTCATCCCGCGGGGGCTGTGTGGGATCATGCAGAACCTCTGTACCCCTCATCTCCGGGACACAGCCATGCAGCCCCGTGAGAAACTCTAGCCCTCAGGCCCTGGCCTCTTGTCGTCCTCAAGTCTTCACTGTGCCCAGCCAAGGGTGACTGTGGCCCCCATGTGTTGTGGTGGGAAACCTCACTCTACTGGCGCCATGGACTCAGCTGCACCCTGCCCGCACCCTGTACCCCGCACCCTGCACACACCCCACCTACACCCCACACCCTGTGCAGTGCACCCATAATTCAGCGCGGCCGCCTTCTCCCAGGGACAACACCGTCACACGGCTCTGCGGCCTTTCATCATCCATTTATTAGTGTAACGGTCCTGTTGCCGGTTCTGGAGTTTCACAGGAGTCCCATTACGTTTGCGTGGACCACGGCCCTGGTCCACCTGAGCTGCGATTATTACAAAGAAAATGTAACTGTAAGTCACAGAGTGTGACATGTGCCTTCCGTAGGAGCCCCAAGACACCATGTTACCCTGTGACCCTGCCATCGGGGGGCTGAGGGACCGGCCCACCTAACACTGTGGGTTTCTGTTGTTGTTTTGGTTAAAATCCTGTCTTAGGAAACATTCACTTTTCCATTTTCGTAATCGTTCTTCCAGTGTACAACTGAACTTTTACAGATTTCTCCCTCTGATCTCCGGATCAGATGGTAAGGCTGCTGTCTTTTGAGAACAGTTACTAGTGTTCAACGTCCGAGGTGGATTTTCAGGCTTTGGCACTTACTTTCCGAGTGGGTCGGGCAGGGAGACCCCCCCTTGAGCCACAGCTACAACTGTGGTCCGCGGAGAGCCACTGATCCAGCTGCCGTGCGGACGCTGACCACGCTGGCCCAGCGCACCCCGGGCTTGGGGCCTTTACGGTCAGAAGTACTTACTTGAGTCTCCTCGCTCAGTGAAGAGGTGACTGTCACTGACACCCCAGCAGTCCCTATTTGGCCCTGTCGGGAGGAGGCCAGTGGCCTTGAACGGTGCGGGCCTCACCGGCCGGGAGCCACTGGTGAGCTCTCACCACTGAGCCTTGTGGAGTTTCAAGGCGGGTCTTTTCCCTCATCCTTTGGCAAACTGCTGTGTCACACACTTCATTTGCCATCAGAGTGTGAGTGTGTATATCGTTCTTTTTTTCCCATGAAAACAACATAGAACAAAGCCTCACTTTTAAAAATGCCATGATATTTTGCCACCGTTATGAAAATCTGTCAGCGCCGTATCTAATCTTCTGGTGCATAGGATATCAAAACAAGCACTGTTGAAGGCATTGTACTTCTGTTAATACAGAAATGTCAGTTCCGCAGTTTCCGAACCGGCTGCTCTCAGGCTCTTTCCAAACGGGAAGGAAAAAAATAATAAAGTTTCTTTTCCTCTCTGCTGTTACTGTTCTTCAGGCCTGACCTTCATAAGAAGACCTGGAGTAAACACTGCCTCGCTGAGATCTTGCGTTCGGAATACTCAAGTGGGATGGAGGCCGGCGTCGCCAAGGTCAAAAAGCAAAACAAACAGGCAGAGCCCGGCAGCCAGCCACGCAAGCGCTGTCTGCCCCCGGCGCCCAGCCTCAGCCGTGGGAAAAACTAAGAAACGCTTCCCGTGAAGCAGAAAACCCCAAATAGACTTAACTGGGGGACAACAGGACTTCCCCCCAAAAGTTTTCAGTTCTTTTTTTTAACTCTGCCTCCACAGGCTGGGGCTGATGCCCTGTCCTTGTCGGGAGCCTTGTGGGAAGTAATGGTGCCACTTTTCCCTGAACACCATGTCCCCGACCCGGAGAAGCCACAGCCCTCGTCCTGGCAGAGGCGGGGTTAATGCTTACCTTTGTGAGAGAGCTTATACTTCGCATCTCTTCCACCAGAACCATCTTGGCCCCGGGGTTGCAGGCACTTCTTGACCTCCTCGAGGGCCTGGTGGGGCCGGCATCAGCGGGAGTCCTCTTCCTGCCTCGGGACACGGTTCTGAACAAGTCTCAGTTTTCATTAGCTGCCCTGTATCAGCCACATGGACTAGCACGCATTTTGGAAAGTAGGATTTTAAAAACTGGAATGCAGTTTGTGAAAGTGAAAAAAAAAGACATCAGCTCCTTTTCTTGATATACAAGTGCTTTGTGGAGAAGGACCCAGCAGGTTAGGGTGGGGGTCAGAAGGCTCCCGGTCCTGCCCGCGAGCTGCTCTGAACCGGTTGCATTCACGCGCGTGGCTGCCTTGTCCATGTCCACGGAAAACTCTCGGGGCTGATGGATGTACTGGTGCCTCTTCTCTTTTTTTTTCTTTTTCTCTTTTTTTTTTTTTTTTTTTTTTTTTACTGTTGCCTTTGAAGTCAAAGGGCACCAGTCTCCGACTGTTTTCTCCCATCGAATCCCACCTTGTCTTCAAGTTTTGGGTCTGGGTTCTTTGTAGTGTGGCTCAGGCCTCAGTCACCCCTCCCCCCACTGTGTTTCCCTGGGAGGTTGAAAGCCCCACCCCCACCCGACCCCGCAGTGATTTCCCAGTAAGTGTCCGATTGGGACCCGGGACTCCAGAGGGGAGTCTGCCCCGACTGTTAGGACTCAGTCTGTCTGTTCCCTCCACTTTCTCTGTTCTCTTTGCTGCCTTCTTCCTCCTCCAGCTCCTGCCGAGGGAGCTGAGGCCCCATTTCAGTAAACCCTCCAGATCCACAGGAACTAAGTGGCCAGGAGCGGGTCATGAGAGTTGCAAGGTGGCTGCTTGTGGGGTCCATGGAGGGGTCGGCTTCCTCGCCACCATCCCTCTCCGGTAGCCAGGGTAGGGGCCGGAGGCAGCCGGGGGAGAGGGCCAGTGGGAGCCCAGTGAGTACTAATCCTCCATGGGGGGGGGGGCGGCGACAGGGTGACCTCCTCAGATCACTTGTCACATACACATTCATAGGGACGGTTGGTGAAATTTCTAACAGTAATAATAATACTAATAAATTCCTGCAGCACGTGTCAAGCTGACTTGGGGAAATCCGCCACCTTTCTTTTACTTCTGTGTGTAATGGTTCACGGGATTTGGATGAGAAAAGGAGGCACTGAACTTTAGAGACAAAACCCAGCTGTGTGAGAAACGGGATTAATGCCAGTGATTGGGGAGGATCAAAGAGAAGGCCTGCTCCCCGCCCCCACCCACCCCCAAGTACTCGTTCCAAGAGAGGTGCAATCCGGGTTCTGCATTCCTGCGGCCGTGCTGGCCCTGCCCCTGCAGAGCATAAAGGACCAGAACTCTGAGGTGGGACTCGGGCCTGATCTGCCGACACTGAGGTGAGGGTTTCCTGCCATAGATGCTTCGAGGGCCTGTTTCTAAGCAGAATCAATATATTACCCCCAGTTAATAAAGAAACACGGATTTAACAGATTTAGGGTTAATATTATCTAAATTTAAATAACCTTAAAATAAATCTCTCTCCTATCCTGGCTCCTGACAGATTCTACATTTCAGGCCTCAATTAGGGGAAGCTTTAGCCTGATTCCACTGTACATATTCTAATTTTGTGTGTGTTTTTAATCGTGTCCCTTTTTCTAATTTCCCAAACTTACCTATTTAAAGTCACAGAGAATTTGGTCACATCGTGGAGTACTGCAGCCTAAAGCTTTTCCCCTCGTGGGCTTGTCGAATGCTGGTTTTGCATCCAAAACCTCTCCGCGTTTGCAGCTCCTCCGAGGGGCCCGTTCCCACACACTGGAGGGCAAAGAGCCCTTGGCGAGTGACGGAGTCAGTCTGGTGCACACGGCGCCTTCCGCTCTCCGAGAAGCCAAGAGACCACGAGGTCTCAGCAGAGGACATTCTGACAAAGCCCAGTGGGTTCCTCTGATTTTTTTTTTCCTTTCCTGTAGTGAAGGGAGGTGAGATTTAGGGAAGAGGGAGTCAGGGAGAGCCCCTTGAGGCAGGTGCATCCCACACTGCTAGGGACCTTGCTAGTCACCACTGCGGGCCCTCAGCAAAGTCAGGGAAAGCCATATGAGTCAAAGCATCGCTTCCATGATGCGGGGATTTAAAGCTTTTTCTACTGGAAAAGTGGCCCTGCTTGGACAGGGCACTTCGCGGGTCTTGTTAAATTGCCTGTGTGACCATCTCACCTTATGTCTTAACCCGCTCCCTCCGTGAGAGGAGCTCCGAGCAAGGCCTACCTGTGTGGGGGCAGTGGGACACCCTTCGAGTCAGCTAGGCTCCTCAGAAATTTCCAGAGCCCTTGTAACGAGGCTCACAGGGGAACCTAAACTTCCTTTAAACTTCACTGCCCCGACCCCGCGGAGCCTAGGTTCTTAAGAGAGCGGGGTGGACCGGTGGGGGAGCGGAGAAGACGCCTCCTGGGGGCCTCTGCCATTGTTCGGCCCGCTTGGCGGGGGGGGCTTGCATTCATTCTTTCTTTGTATTTTGAAAAGAGTTCACACCCAGCCGCAGGGTTGGGAACAGGGAAGCCAATTTAGTCTTCTAAGTGGATGAGAGCAGAAGCCCACCTCATCGCAGAGGTTGTAAAGTTATTATTACAGATGGGAAGTGCAGGACAATTTAAAATATTGTAATTATAAACTTGTAGGGAAGCCTTGTTCTTCATTAATGTAAGATATGAAATCGCCTCTGAGGTACAAGGACAATTACATAGTTGAGAATGTGTCTGCGGTTTACACTGCCGCTGTGTAAACGGAGGGGTGGTTGCTCTGGTCTACCTCCTTCACTTTCACAAAATGAAAAGCACACCAGTGCAAGTTGTCCTTTGATAGATTTTTAATATGATTTTAAAGAGTTTTGTTTGGTCTCATTCTTATTCAATGAGATTAATTTAAAGCACTTATCCCCTGGGCTTAAGTCAATCCATGTAGGATTTCGGCTGGGTTTGTTGCGTGGGGGGTTTTGTTTGCAGGAGGCTATGAGAGACTCCTTTCCCACTTCATTAACCCTGAGTTGGGGACAGTCTCCCCTCGCCCCCCACCGCAGCCAGAGCTGGGGATTTACCAACCCCCATTCACATGCAAAAGAACTTGAAAGCCGAGAGGTTCCTTGACTTAATTAGCTGCTGTGCATTTTGCAAAATTAGAATAATACCCTCACGGTCCAGGGAAAGAAAAGCGGTGGGGGCAGGGGGGAGGAAACAGTAGCAGGGTCCGTTTGGGGGGGTAGTTTAAACATGCCCTCCACCCCTCCCCCAGGAGGCAGTCCTCTCCCACAGCCACAAAACTGGCTCTGCCACAAAACTGGAGGGGGCCCTGCTTATGGGGCCCCAAAACTTCCGGGCCCTCAGTCTGTCTTCTGCCCTGAGAGTCCGAGCTGCAGGTGGTGTGTGGGAGGGAAGCACCTGTGCCCACTTCCCCTGAGAGCCACCGGCCTCAGGAGGTGACCTTGGCCCCTTGAACATGAACTGGAGGCCTCCAGTCTGGCTGGAGCCTTAAACTCCCCTCCCCTGAGATTCTGGTGCCGCAGGCTGGGGCATGGGGCAGACGCGGGGATTTGGCTCCCCTCTGGGTCTCATCTACGTGCTCCCAGGGTCAAGGGGGGGAAGTGAGAAGATGCGGGATTGGGGGGTTACCCATGCAGCGTCAGGCTCCCAGCGAAGGCTTGTTGGGTCCTGGCGGCGCAGGGCCGGAGCCGCCTTGGCGCTCGCGAGCGGCCGGAGCCCGATCTCGGCCGGAGCGCGGGGCGGAGGGGGCGGGCGGGGGGGAGTAGCCTCGGAGCCCATCTGTCGGCCCCGCGCCCGGCGGGCCGGTCACCAGCTGCCGGCGCCCTTGTTGCGGCCAGATGAGCCGGCTCAGCGAGGGCACCGCAGCCCGGCCGCCGCCGAGCGAGCCCAGGCGCTGACCCCCACTCCGGCCCCCGGGGACCGGCTGGGAGCCGCAAGGAGCCAGATGGAGAGGGAAGCGGGGCGGTGGGGAGAGCAGTAGGCTCGCCTCACTGTAGAGACAGGAAGACTGAGGCCAGGGAGGGGAGGCCCCTGCCCGTGGACCCCAGCGAGGCCAATGGGCCCCCTGCCCCCTGACCACAGCGCCAAGGAAGAGAGGGGGACAAAAATATTCCCTACTGCGGATGGAAGGAGGCCGCGTCCCAGAAGGGGAAAATGAATCTTAAGGAGGGGCGGGAAAGAAGGGCTGAGCGCGGACAGGCGCATGGTCATTTGTAAGAAGTTTATTTCGACATTTAAAAAAGAGAGAGAACCCGAGGGCCTGCCTGCCCCCGGACAGGCGGCTGGGGGTTGGGGTGGTGGACAAGCCCGACCCCTTCCTGCCTCACCTGGGAGGGAAGAGGGCACAGGCCACAGACTCACTGATTCACGGACACGGTCACGGGCTCATAGGTCACGAATAAATAACTTCATATACACTTTGCACACCTTATGTACAGCTCTGCTGCGGCCCAGGAGGGCTCCACACTCCCCTCCGCCTGTTGGGGTGCGGGGAGAGGGCCGGGTGTACAGCTGCAGCATGAAGGGGGAGCGGGGAAGAGTGCAGCGTCGGGGTCGCCCCCCACCTCCTCCCAAGAAGGTGCAGGGCAGGGCGCCTTGAGGAGCCGTGGGGGGCAGAGTGTATGTACACCGGCGGGTGGGAGTGGCTCCTTGACGGCGTGGCCGGGACGGAGCACGCGGCGGGGTGGGGGGGGGGTGTTAGGGAGACTCAGTCCGGTTCCGGGCCTCAGTAGACTTGGCACAG